>NC_056002.1:51218665-51531861 GCF_018446385.1 Zingiber officinale | reverse complement strand
TGGTAATTTATTGTAGTAAATTTCAAATGGGGCTTTATTATGGTTTTTATTTTTTGTTGTTCTATTTTGTACATAGCTGACTATACTAACAGCTTCTGCCCAGAAATATTTTAGTAATTGGTATTCATTAAGCATTGTCCTAGTCACTTCTTGGAGAGTTCTATTTTTTCCTTTCAATTATTCCATTTTATTGAAAGGAAAAAAAATAGAACTCTCCAAGAAGTGACTAGGACAATGCTTAATGAATATCAATTACTAAAATATTTCTGGGCAGAAGCTATTAGTATATTTCAATTATTCCATTTTATTGAAGGGGAGCCTTGGCACAATGATAAAGTTATTTCCATGTGACCAATAGGTCACGGGTTCAAATCTTGAAAACAGTCTCTTGTAAAAAGTAGGGTAAGGCTGCGTACAATGGATCCTTCCCCGGGACCCCGCATGGCGGGAGCTTCGTGCACCGGGTTGCCCTTTTAATTATTCTATTTTATTGAGATGTATTAGAACATGAGAATTCTTGATGGTACCTATTTTCTAAGCACAATTTAGTAAACCTATAATTTTTAAATTCCCCACCATTATCACTCCTAATTCTTTTGATTTTTGAATCTTTTCATTTTTAGTTTATTTACAAAATTACTAAATATTTCAAATATTTCATCTTAATTTTTTAAAAATTTTACCCAAGTAAATATTAAGTAATCATTAATTATTACTAGACAGTATAAATTTCATTTATAGACTTAATCCTATGTGAGTTAAATAAATCGAAGTATAATAATTTAAATGTTGAATTAGTTTGAGTTTGATTAGTTGATTTATAGGTTTATTTATTCTGTTTTCCTTGTTGACAGTATTATAAATTGTTGAATCTAAGTTAGGTAGTTTTAGTAGTCCTCTAACTAAACCATTTAGTTTGGTGAGGTTTCGAAAGTTAGTGTGAGGCATTCTCCTATGCCATAGCCAATTTTCCTCTTTTTGTATCAAGTGACACTTAATTAAGTGAGGAGATGGCTAGGTTAATTGTATAGATGTTATTATTCCCGAGTTCTTTTGATTTTATTGTAGGATCTTTCATATATTTAATTAAACATTCAGCAAATGTAAACCTAACCTTATACTCTGAATCATACAATTGACTAACACTGAGTAAGTTAAATTTAAAATTTTCAATAAGTAGTACTTTATGAATAATGAAATTAGATTATAGTTCAATATTACCTATTCCAATTACCTTAAGTTTGCTATTATTTCCAAGCTAACCATTCCTAGTCTTTTGAAGGTTAATTTTGTGAGCATTGCTTGATCCCCGGTCATGTGTCGGGAGCAACCACTATCCAATATCCATTTAGATTCCTATAGAGAGTAGGAAAAAAATTTAGTTCAAGTGTGAACTTAGTTTTGACTTGATTTATTTTAATTTTATTTTATTTTAATTATTTTGAATAATTAATTTTAATTAAATTAAATTTTAATTAATTTGAATTTAAATTTAATTTAAATTTTTATTTGAATCTAATTTTAATTTTATTCTAATTTTAATTTAGTTTTAATTTGATTTTAATTTAAATTTAATTTGAAACCTTATTCATCTCACCCGATCTATATTTTCAATCAGGAAATCTTATAATTTTGTAAGATGAGTTAAGTTGAATTTCAAGGTTTGGCTTAACTTGTGTTAGATTTAAGTTTAGGTTTGGGTCCAACAAATAGGCATTCTTTGGATAAATATCTAAATTGTGGTGAGTCACCTGGACATCATTAGAGTAACTACGCCTTCAAAATTTTCTAAATAGTCCTATCCACTAAACTTAATATAAAAATTTAGTCTAACAAGTTAGGATTAGTAAGGGGTAGCTTCAGTTAGTTCCACTAAGCTAAATGCACCAAATCAAAGTCATATATTTCTAGACATGCATAAACAAAGCTTCCCTAACCTACTGTCATCCAAAACTTCTTCAGTACCTTTTATCAAATTAAGCTTTTGTGCTTATTTATCCTAGTCTTAATTACCCAGCCAGGTAAATTATTATTTTAGAGGTGTCAACTAGTTTGGAGCCTCCCCCTGAATTATTGAACTTTGGGTTTAGGTTTTAGTTTGTGTCGATTTACTTTATAGTTATGATAGACTTGGTTTTAATTCAAATGTTGATTTGAATTTTAGAAGGAAGACCAAAAGACTTTTCATGAAAGATGATTAAGATTAATTCATGAAGGAAAATCAAAAGACACATACCTTTGGTATTCCTTAGATGGATATAAATATGATTTATGTATTGAGTATTCATTAGATCAAAACTTGTTGTGCCCATTGAGATTCCTCCTCCTCATCTTCTTCCTCACTATCTTGGCCGAAACATCCTAGGTGGTTTCTAGCACAACCAAAGGTTATTTCTTTCTCCACTTCATGAGTTTGTGAGACAAATAAAGGTTTGTTCGTGTGGATACCATAGAGGCATGGACATGTGATCGTGATGAGATCCTAGCTGTCAGGAGATCGAGTGCACACATCAAAAGTATAAACCTCTAATCAAACTTAGTATATGATAGTTTTTCCTTCGCATGGATCTTCTGGAGAGGATCTAGTAAATTTTTCGCTGTGCTTTTTGTGTTTTTAGCGCACTAGATCCCTACAATACACACATTAAAAGACTTTAACTTGGAATATAAAAATATAAAAATCCATATTGATAACATCAGCTCAATTAACTTAACCAAAAATCCAATGCATCATTCAAGAACCAAACATATTGAAATAAAACATCACTTTATTAGAGATCATGTCGCCAAAAGAGATATTGAACTCAACTATGTTGAGTCCAAGTCAAATTTAGCTAACATTTTCACCAAACCACTACCTAAATCTGAATTCAGTAGTTTACAAAAACAACTGGGAGTGTGCATGATAGACTAGGATTTTCTTTGGATAATTTTCTAATATTTGCAAATTATAGGAAAATCATTTGCTTATGTTTTCAAAAATGTTCCATTTTCTAGTGTTGAAAAAAATTTTTGGCCTTAGTCTAGATCAAACTCATAAAAAGCATGAACCTATATATCTAAGAAATGAGCATCTCACAAATACACTAGGTCTACCTTGATTATGTATTCATAAGCATAGAATGGCGTGAGATGCATAGGCCACTTGCCTAGACTTCAGATGCTTATATTAGTGCATCAACATAAGTCTAGGTGTAAAATAGCAAAATACAGTGATAAAGTTAAGCAATCCTTCTTAGTAAACAATGAGTTGGATCAAATCTTGCTTAACTTGACTAACCAAGTGAACACTGCTATCCTTTGTATAGCTAGTCAGTAACTAACGGTTAGACATATTGAAAATTGAATGATTACTTTCTTAAATGTTATCAAATTAAGGGGAAGAAATTGTTTAGATTTAAACAAAAAAAATTTTAACAAACTTACTTTGATTCAAATGTTTTAAAAAATCTCTTTAAAAAATATTTTTAGAATATTTTGAAAAGTTATTCTATGTAAAAATTACTCTTAAAATATTAGAAAAATTAATTTGAATAATTTCTTTATTATCTTTTACCTTAAAATTCTTTGCAATTAAAAATTACTTTTAAAAGTTTTAAAATTACTTTGAAATTGTTACTTAGAAAATTTTGTTAAACATTGTTTTGCCAAAGTTATTTTAAACTTGAAGAGGTTTTTCAAAGCTTTACTTCAAAAATGCTCTTAAAAATAACTCCTTAGAAGTTTGCTCAAAACTACCCTTAAAAATATTATTGAGAAATTTCCTTTTAAATTTTTTTCTTAAATCTTATTTAGAGAATTTTTACTTAAATTATTTCTTAACTTCTCTGTCTGAGTTCTTTAAAAAATCCTACTTAAAAAATTTAAATCTTTGGAAATTAATTTGAAAAATTTTTCCTTTTGAAAAATTTACTTGTAAAATTTCTTTAATATTTACTCCTCCCTCAAATAGAGCTATGTTTTTATTTAAAACCATCACTTTCTTTTAAGTAGTTGGTTTTTCAAAACCTTATTTTTTTTGTCAAAATTTCTTGTCATATGTGTTTGAGGCTTGCTTGAAAAACTAAGATTGCAAAATTCATTTGCTCAAATTGTTACTTAGTTATTTATGCTTTATGCATGTATTTTTTTATGTATGACAAAGGGAGAGGATAATGGGTTAGGTTAGAAAAATCTGTAGTGGGCTAGGTTAGAAAAATCTACTCACTTTAAATATTTTATACTTTATTGCAATTTTTTTTCTTTATTGCAATGTTTTTCAAACTTTAACTCGGGTTGCCATTACATCAAAAAAGGAGAAATTGTTGGTATTGGTGCAGGTTGCACTAATAATCTGATTTTGATGTATACCAAATAGGTTAAAGTTAGATATATTATTTGTCTAACCTTTTCTACCAAGTGTGCAGGAGTTGACTGATCTGAGGGACATGACACCAGGCTAAAATCCAGCTAGGTCTGCGGGCCTGATTATTGGTGGGAAGTTCATCTATGTCCACGGGGCCTGATATATGGCAGGAAGTTCGGTTGCGTCCATAGGACCTGACAACCGATCGAAGTCCAGTTGGGTCAGTGGAACTAACAACTGGCAGAAAGACCTGGTGGGTTAGAGGCAAGTCAAGTGACTGCAAGTAGTAAGTGAAGGTAAGCAACTGGAGGAGAGTTCTGGTGAGGACACGTTCCATATTGAGGGAACTATAGGCATCGATCCAACTTAGGTCCATTTGGGAAACCTAAGTTGAGATCTTGACTAGGTCCTAGTCTCGTGGAGACAAGATTTAATTAATACTCATATTTTATCATGCTGTGCTAATTCTGTTTTGCAGTGTAAAATCTATTTTTTGATTGTCTGGACTAACCTTTTCTTGCAAGTGGAAGTTGCTAAAGAAAGGGGTCCGGGCACCCGGAGCAGGCACGCCCAGTGGGTGCCGAGGGCGCCAAGGCGATCCGGGCGCCCGGACTCAGTCCAGGCGCCCGGAACCAAAAAATCATTTAAAGGCCTTCGACCTGGAGCTTCAGAATAATAACTACAACAACTTTCTCTTCTGCTTGGTGCTTCGAAAAAGCTCCTGCAACGCTGTGAAACTCCTCCAACAACAGGCGATCAAGATTCTTTTCTTTCTGTCATCGGTAACACTATTTTATAGTTCTTGTACTTACAATTTGTAACCATTTTGAACTATTAGTGGATTACCCAATGAAAGCACTCGATGAGTGTAGGCCTTGGAGTAGGAGTCGTCGAAGGCTCCGAACCAAGTAAAAACCTGGTCATGTTAGCATTGCTTCTTATTCTTCCGTTGTGTATCTAATTTTAATCGAATTTTCGATGATCGCTATTCACCCCCCCTCCCCTCTAGCATTCTTTCCGATCCTACAACTGGTGCAATTTTTCTTGGGTCAAAGTTGATCAGGTTGACTAAGCATGAGTTGGCTCAAGCTTGAGTCTTAATGTTTGAGTTTTGATGTTTGACAATATATGGAGATTGCAGGTGCAATTGCCTATAAGGAGATTAATGGTCAAAGTTAGACTAGAAGTCAAGTAGGTCAATGTTGACATGATACTTAACTAGGAAGTCCTAACTGGAGGTTAGAGAAGGGCAAGTCCAACGGAAAGGTTGGTAGAAGATGAAAATCTAAGTGGATCACTGTTGACCGAACACTTGGTGTGGAAAGTCCCGATGAGTGAAGTCGGACAGTGAGAAAGTCCTAGTTACTGAAGCCAAGCAGTTTAGTAAATCCTAGTGAGTGAAGCAAGGTGAAGAGAAATCCTAGTGAGTGAAGTCAGGTGGGAAAAATCCTAGTGAGTGAAACTAGGCAGTGGGAAAAGTCCTAGTAAGTGAAGCCAGATGAAAAGCCCTAGTGAGTGAATATAGGCAAAGGAAAATCCTGATGAATGAAGTCAGGTGGTGAAAAGCCCTGGTAAGTGAAGCCGAGCATGTAGAAATCTAGGTGGGTCAAGAATTACCATACATCTAGTGTTTAGTAATCCAACTGGGTCAAGATTGACCGGACATTTGGTACAAGGAGGAAAGTTAAAGTGGGTCAAAGGATTGATCGAACACTTGGTGATGAAATCTCAGCAGGTCAAGGTTAACCCAATGTTAGGCATGTGAAAGTCTCAACAGGTCACGGTTGATCAGATGTTGGGATTGAGAACCCCATACTTGAGTTAAGTAAGTTTGGGTTGGTCAATCGATCATGTGATCGATTGAACCAAGTCCCAATCAGTCAACTGATCGATTGGGCAGTGTTTTTGATGTGAGGAGCTTAATCGATTAGCCGATCGATTGAGAGGAAATCATGAGAGCACGGTGTGCTCCCTAATCGATCAGCCAATCGATTGGGCTACTCCAATCGATCGATTGATTGATCAGGTCTGAGTTTCTCGTGATGACGTGAGGCAACTGGAATTGATTGGTCAAACAATTATGGAGTCTTTTGTGAGAGGACAGAAGGCTTCTGATTAGGGATGGCAACTTCACCCGAACCCGATGGAGGATCCGACATCCGACCCGAATGGAGGAGGGTATGGAGGGACTATCAATACACGATACCCGACCCGAATACCCGATTAAATAATATATGTATATATATATATATATATATATATATATTAAAGAAAATTTTCTTTTTCTAAAATCAAATCAACTTACTATTTTTTGTTGATATTAGGAGGAGACTATATAGATGTTTAATCTATTTTTTTAATTATATATTTTTTAATAGGTTGTTCATTTTAATATATTTTTGTTGAATGATAATACTTGGATAGAAAGAAGAAAAAATATAACTATAGAAGATATCCAATCATTTAATGGGTATGAGTATACCCATCGGAGATCCTATACCCGATGGGTATGGAAACGGAGGATATAGAATCCGACCCGAACCCGACCCATTGTCATCCCTACTTCTGATTGATTAGTCAATCAATCTAGCTTCCCAATCGATCAGTTGATCGATTGGGTTTCGACCATTGCACAAGTTGCGAAGTTTGGACCGTTGGTATTGATTAGATTTGACATGTCAATCGATTGGGAGGATTGCTAATCGATTGGGAACCCTAAAAGTATAGAGATAAATCCATTGGTGAGTTTAAACGTCGCATCTCTTCTCTGCAACTACTCACCAAGCTCACCGATCCTCACCTCCAGTTCTTGGAAGCTTAGGGTTGAAGTGTTGTTGTTCTTCCAAGTTTACAAGATGCATTCAAGCAACAAGAGATCAAGCAAGAAGATGTTTTGAATTGTATTCTTATATTTACTTCTTGTTTAGAGTTGTATTCTTGTTCTTGTGTTGTACAAGGTTTCTTCACCTCTAGATTATTCTGAGAAGGAGTGTATTTCTTAGTAGATAGTGTGCTTATGTGCAGATCCTTGGATTAGTCACCTCTTCTTAAGGTGAATACCAAGTAAATCCTTGTGTTAACATTGGAGGAGTTCGCTTTGAGTTTTTTGCTACAAATCATCTTCAAGGAAGTGAGACGAACTATTCACCCTCCCCCCCCTCCCTCTAGCTCAAAAGTGTCGCAACATC
This sequence comes from Zingiber officinale, assembly GCF_018446385.1. NCBI lineage: Eukaryota > Viridiplantae > Streptophyta > Magnoliopsida > Zingiberales > Zingiberaceae > Zingiber > Zingiber officinale. Next base: position 51,524,328 of record NC_056002.1, on the reverse strand, counting down.
TTGCCCCTTGATCTAACCGACCTACTAGGACTTCCTGTCCCTCATTCCAACTGACTTACTAGGTCTTCATTGCCTAGCCGCAACTAGTATTTCTCTATCTAGTATCTAGTCGTCTTAATCCAAAAATGGGAGCTTCCACTTCCTTCATTAGAGGTTAATATTCCACCCATATGGGTCGATTGGACCATGGCTATTGTGCACAGTCGGTGGTTAGTTCTTCTGGCAGCCCGAGCTCTGATACTATTTGTTATGACCAAAAGAATTTTAAATATCTCTGCAATAATATGATATTGTCCACTTTAGGTCTATGCCCTTGTGGTTTTATTTTTGGGCTCTATCCAAAAGGCCTCGTACCAATGGAGATATCTTTTCCTTATAAATTCATGATCCTTTCCATGTGTTTTCAATGTGAGATTTTGTTTATAATCATTGTAACCCAACATTCTTAACTAACAATCATGAATGTTTACCCAGCATTAACATGTCTTCAGCTGATACTATCATCATCTACAGTGATAAGAACTCATAGAATGACTTGCGTTCCTTCCAAAAGAAACCATGGAGTCACCAAATGATCAGGTACTTGTTATGCATCTTTATTCATCCTTTATGGTAGAACAAAAACTATTGATGTTAGCAAAATAGCATACAGCAGACTAGCATAATCAAACACGATCTAATCGAGTCCCTAGGCACAACCATGTTCCCTATTATTCCACTGCAAAGGAGCCTTCTCCATACTCTATTGACAGCAGAGAAGCTAATGATGCATCAGAGAAGCTTGGCATTAGCATTGGTCCACTAGTTACACCACCTAGTATGAAGAAGATTGCAAATTCGAAGTGGACAGTGTACTATCTGATAGATCGTTTGAAGTGATAAACGGGGGGTGAATATCGCGCTTTTTAAAACTAATCTTTTCGTATTTTGAAACCAAAGTCGTGCAGCGGAAATAAGAAAAAGAGACAATGTATTTACTTCGTTCGGAGTCTAGCTCGACTCCTACTCGAAGGCCCGCAGTCCTTGACTGCACCGATGGGCAAAGCACTAAAATCCTTCTTTCCGAAGTCCTCGGAAAGAAGTGAATCGTACAATGGAGAAAGATAGTAACACCCTACTATCTTGCTTAAATGAAATTACAATGCAAGCTAAAATTAAATATACCGACAAGTAATTGAAAGACGAAGCTCGTCGGCACTATCTGGTGAAGTAGCTTGCAGTGTTGATGGAGCTGTGTTGCACGAGCAGTTTTGCAGAGTAGCACTAGAATTGATTAGAAAAGATTATTGTTTTGGCCTCTATCTTCGAGTCTGAATTTATAGGTGTACTTGAGGTTCGGTCGACCGATCCCACTGTTCGGTCGACCGAACCTGCTCCCTTCCTTTCTGGCTGAAGTTCGAAGTTGGCTCGATCTTTTGCATTTATCGGTCTTTAATGATTCGGTCTACCGAACCCCTTTTTCGGTCGACCGAACAAGCCTTTTCCTTGTTCGTCAGAATCTGCCGTGATATTGATTTAATGCAGCTTTAATGTTGATTGGATCGGTCGACCGATCTCTAGGTTCGGTCGACCGATCAACCCTTCTTTCCTTTCCTTGCTGATCGGTGCTGACTGTAGGACCGTTGGGCCGGCTAGAAAGGGGGGGTTGAATAGCCCTGTAAAAAAAAACAAAAGTAACCCTTCTCGAACTTTTAAACTAACACTTGTATAAAATTAGCTAAGCAGAAATACACGAAAGAAATGAGGCACCGTGTTTGACTTGGTTACAACCGGGGAGGTTGTTAATCCAAGAAAAGTGATCGCACTAAAAACTCCTTCGGGCGGAGAAGTCTCTTACACCGGTGAAAGCACAAAAACAGAAGCTAAACTAGAACAATGATCGCACAAGTGTTTGGAATGCTAATTACTGAGTTGATTTTAAAGCTTCTGGACCAAGGCTATATTTATAGCCTTGGTCGGGGCGCCTGGAAGGGTTCCGGGCCGGGCGCCCTGGGGGGGATAAATTTTATCCCCCAACGTTCAGATCGAGTCAAAGCTCGATCCGGTCAAAAACTCAGGTCCGGGCGCCCGGAAGGGTTCCGGGCGCCCCGGAGGGGTCCGGGCGCCCCGGTCAACTCCGGGCACCCTGGACCCTAAAAGTCAACTCTGGTTGACTTTTTTCGTCCGCGACCTCTGCTTCGCTCCAGTCCCGCCTCAGTCCGGGTCTTCCGCTCCAGATCCGCTTACTTGGGTGATCTCTGCCATCCGGAATAAGGCTCACCCGAACCCAACTTCCAGTCTTCTCGAGCAGGCTTCCCTTCGGCTTCTCGTCCCTCGGAATCGCTGCGTGTTTCCTTCTCGTCCGCCAACGTACTCATCCGCAGTCTTCGTCCCTTGAACGCACCGCATGCCGTCCTTCTCGCTAGCTGCGTCTCTTGCTCCCCGAGCAATCTTCCGCTCCGGCTTTAGTCCCTCGGAACCACCGCACGCTTCCTTCTCGTCCACCGGGGTACTCTTCCGCAGCACCTCATTCCTCGGACTACCGTCCTTCTCGCTAGCTGCGTCTTCCGCTCGACTACCTGTGTTCCTAAGCTCCTGCACACTTAGACACAAGGTTAGAAACAAACAGAACCTAACTTAACTTGTTAATCACACCAAAACAACCTTGGGGTTCCAACAATCTCCCCCTTTTTGGCGTGATCAACCCAAGTTAAGTTAGGGTTAAAATAGACATTTAAATAACATAAAGTAAATTAACTTAATTTGTAATTTAAGTGCAAACAGATAGAAAAAGATAAAAAAAATTAAATCTATCTACCTATCTACCTCCTCCTAGACTTATACTACTTTCCCTTCTCCCCCTTGATCACAAAAAAAATGGGGTTCCAAGAAAAATAATCTAAGGGTTAAAGATTTAGTAAATTTGAAAAAATATTTAAAAGAAATTCATAAAAATAATTTTAAGTTTTTGCAAGAATTATTTTGAGAAATATTTCTAACTTAAAAAAGAAATTCTAACTAAAGTTTTAAAAAAAATCTGACTTAGGAAAAAATTTCTAAGTAATTTGAGCATAAATTTCTAATTTCAGAAAATCTTTTAACTTAAGAAAGAATGATTTTTGAGAATTTTTTAAGCACATTTTTAAAACAAATGACTTAGTCAATTAAAAATTTCTAAGTAAGTAAATTTCTAAATTGAAATAAAATGTTTTGAATAACCCTTTTTAAAGCACTAATTAATTCTTGTATTAATGCTTCATTAGTAAGTTAATTAAACATTTATTTCAATGTTTTGGCTTCCAGGTCGTGGCGAGGCACTAGGCCTTCTTGGTTATTGGAGCAACAACCACTTCCTTGACAAAGTCTCAAAAAGAAATTCTTTGTTTAATTTTCTCACTTAAAGCGCTAATTTTAATTTTAAAATTTAGTTTAAGCATGATTTAGGAACCCAATATAGGTTCCAACCTACTGGATTAACTAAAAAGTTTTTAGGAACATATTTTCTTGAAATGTTCCTAATTGTCCAGGGTGATATTTAAAGTACCAATTTAAATTATTAAATTTTCTAACATTGGTTTTAGATGAACATGCATGGTTTCTCAAGTTATCCACTTGAATTTTCAAATCATCATTTTCAAGTTTCAATTTTTCATTTGCTAGTTTTAATTTATCTAATTCTTCTAAGGGACAAGACTTAGCTAGAATTACTTTTAAATTTTTATTTTCACTTTCTAATTTGCAGCAATCTTTTGTTAAAAGTTTAACGAACTTAAACATTTTATCGGGAGGAAGAGATCGTACCTGACTTACCTTGTCGATCTCGTTGTCCGTTTCTCCCCTGAGTTGTTGCTTTCTTCCGACGTGTCTCCCCCTTCAACGATGCTCTCGATGCTCATTTCGGAAGAGCTTGAATCGCAGTCGTCGTCTTGATGACTCGCCATCAGTGCGAGTCCGGAGAAAGCTTCGACTTCCGATTCGGACAATTTATCGTCCCACGTTGCCTTTAGGGCCTTTCGCTTTTGGATAGGCTTCTTACCCTTCTCCTTGTCCTTGTTCTTCAGCTTGGGGCAGTTGTCCTTGACATGCCCTTCTTTGTCGCAATGGTAGCAGCGGATCGTTCTTCTCCTCTTTCCCTGCGAATGGTTAGTAGATCTGGATTTACAAAGTTTCTTGAATCTTCTTACCATCATTACCATTTCCTCGTCGTCAAGAGAGGATTCCGATTTTGGTTCGTCTCTCGAGGCTTTGAGGGCAACGTTGTTTTTAGGCTCCTTCATTCCTACACATCTTGACTCATGCACTTCAAATATTGAAAAGAATTCTTCTAATGAAATCTTTTCTAAATCTTTAGAAATGTAAAATGCATCTACTAATGATGCCCATTTGGTATTTCTAGGAAAAGAATTTAAAGCGTACCTGAGCAAATCTCAGTTACTTACCTTTTCTCCGAGATTCGAAAGTCCGATGATAATTTCTTTTATTCTCGAGTGCAGATGCGCGACTGACTCGTCTTCCCCAAGTCGCAGGCTGGTGAGCTGATTGCGAAGCAGATCTCTTCTAGCAAGCTTGGCTTCGGACGTTCCTTCGTGCAGCTCGAGAAACTTCTCCCGAAGTTCCTTTGTAGAGTTGTATTTACCAATCCTATTGACTTCTTGAGGTGGAAGAACGCTTAGCAGATGGTACTCTGCTTTGTCGTTCGCCACGAAGTCGGCCTACTCCTTTTTTGTCCATTTATCTATTTCCTTGTCCTCTGGAGCTTGAAAGCCAAGTTTCATTGTTAAAAATAATTCAATATCTATTGTAAGAAATACCTGCATATGTTTTTTCCAAGTGGCAAAATCTCCTTCGAATTTCGGCGGGTGAATGCTTGGTCCGGCCATCTCGTTGCTTCGTTCGGCGGTTAGTCCTCCTGAAGCGCCTTGGCTCTGATACCACTTGTAGGACCGTTGGTCCGGCTAGAAGGAGGGGGGTTGAATAGCCCTGTAAAAAAAAAATAAAAGCAACCCTTCTCAAACTCTTAAACTAACACTTGTATAAAATTAGCTAAGCAGAAATACAAGAAAGAAACGAGGCACCGTGTTTGACTTGGTTACAACCGAGGAGGTTATTAATCCAAGGAAAGTGATCGCACTAAAAACTCCTTCGGGCGGAGAAGCCTCTTTCACCGGTGAAAGCACAAAAACAGAAGCTAAACTAGAACAATGATCGCACAAGTGTTTGGAATGCTAATTACTGAGTTGATTTTAAAGCTTTTGAATCCTTAGGCGCCCTGGGGGGATAAATTTTATCCCCCAACGTTCAGATCGAGTCAAAGCTCGATCCGGTCAAAAACTCAGTTCCGGGCGCCCCGGTCAACTCCGGGCGCCCTGGACCCCAAAAGTCAACTCTAGTTGACTTTTTTTGTCCGGGACCTCTGCTTCGCTCCAGTCCCACCTCGGTCCGGGTCTTCCGCTCCAGATCCGCTTAATTGGGTGATCTCTGCCATCCGGAATAAGGCTCACCCGAACCCAACTTCCGGTCTTCTCGAGCAGGCTTCCCTCCGGCTTCTTGTCCCTCGGAATCGCTGCGTGTTTCCTTCTCATCCGCCGACGTACTCATCCGCAGTCTTCGTCCCTCGAACGCACCGCGTGCCGTCCTTCTCGCTAGCTGCGTCTCTTGCTCCCCGAGCAATCTTCCGCTCCAGCTTTCGTCCCTCGGAACCACCGCATACTTCCTTCTCGTCCACCGGGGTACTCTTCCGCAGCACCTCATTCCTCGGACTACCGTCCTTCTTGCTAGCTGTGTCTTCCGCTCGACTACCTGTGTTCCTAAGCTCTTGCACACTTAGACACAAGGTTAGAAACAAACAGGACCTAACTTAACTTGTTAATCACACCAAAACAACCTTGGGGTTCCAACACTAACAAGCTGGCTTTGCTGAGTCACTAGGTTCGGTCGACCGATCTTACTGTTCGGTCGACCGATCAGGCTTTGATCCGATTCTAGCTCAGTTCTGATTCGAACTGACTTATGTGCTTATCTTACTTGGTTCGGTTGACCGATCCTCTGGTTTGGTTGACCGATCCAACTTAACTTGCAAGACAGTGTTAAAAATAACCTGCAACACATATGTCAGACCAACACAACCTGCAACACAGATATTAGCACAATAGTATAATAATGAGAAATAAAAGAACAGTAGAACTATTCTTGATCTCAACTTCGAAACCTTCTCGGTTTCTTCAGTTGGATCGGCGACCTAAGGTTGTTCCCTTCGGGAACCCGACCTCACTGTCGCTTCTCCAGTTTGTTTACCTCAACCTACCTGCCAAACTTTGATCCTTCAGATCTAGTTTGGGCTTTTCACTCAGCATTGATCGGCTCCCCAGGACTTTTCCTTCGATCTTTGGTCTTCCAGACCTCTCGATCACTCTGCCAAGCTTCGGATCCCCTCGACCCACTTGGACTTGCACCTGGGTTCCACGATCTGCTAAGATTTCTCTGCCTAGCCTCCAGCTAGGACTTTCTCAGTTGAGTAAACATCCTGCACACTCAGTCCACTTGTTAGATCATAACAAGACTTAACTTGAACCTTTGATAACATCAAAACTCAAGTTTAAATCTGGTGCAGCTTGCACCAACAATCTCCCCCTTTTTGATGTTTGGCAACCAAGGTTCAAAGTTAAGTTAAAAATATGCAACAAATAAATAAACAAGCAGTTTTAACTTTTAATTTTCCCTTGAATTAACTAACTCCCCCTGAATTCACTACCTCTCCCCCTTTGACACACATCAAAAATAGGGGCAGAACCAAAAACCAAGTAAATTTTGAATAGACTTATCAAAGAATTTACTAATATTTGGAAAAACATTATTAAAAATATACTAAATCAAGAAATTCAAAAATTACATGTTAAAAAGAATAAAATTTGAAAGATATTTTGAAAATTAAAACATTTGAAGTTTCGAAAAGAATAAAATTTTAAACAACATATGAAAAATATACTTTGAAATTTGAAAAACATTTTGAAAAAAAACATGTTAAAATATTTTGAAAAGAAATATTTTGAAAAAAAATGAATTTTGAAAAACATTAAAAAACTTGAATTTTGAAAAACATATTGAAAATAACATTTTAAAATATTTTTAAAAGAATGAATTTTAAAAAATATTTTGAAAAGAATTTTTTTAAAAATATTTTGAAAAAAAAATATTTTGAAAATAATTTGATCAAAATAGTATAAGGTTAAAAAATCTTGTTTTGAATCTCCCCCTAAAATTGACAAATTCCTAAAGTCCAAGCATGGATATAGAAAGACTAAGGAAAAATTGTCCTTATGATGAAATGTCCAACCCTTGTCCAAGGCTAGCTATCACAAGATAGTAGCAATTTGACTCAGGTTGGTCAATTTGAGTATTTAGTACCAACCAGGTTTTTACTAGCTAGTTAACTCAAATTGATCAATATATGTTGTTTAAAGCCCAGATTTATAGCGATGCACTGACATAAGCATCTGAAATCTAGGGCTAGGTCCTAAGCATCTCACTCATTCTAAGTTTACAAACAAGGGATCCTACTGTGCTTGTGAGATGGTGGCTCCTAGAACTATAGGATCATGCAATTCAGCCGAGTCAGCCGATTTTCTCATGCCCTAGGTTGGGTTCACAGTCGGCCGACTCTCCTTCCCTCTGCCCTAGCGACGGCAGACGACCGCCCCTCTGCCGACCTCACGCCTCGGCACTGGTTGCTGACCACCAGGTTCTGCCGAGCCCTAGTCTTGATCTTCTTCTTGATTCCTTTGATTCCAACACTGAGGGTTTGTTCTACCAGGATTTTGTGTTGTGGTATGCTACTGTAAGGATTTCCAATTTGTTAGATTTAGAATTTTGTCTTTCAATTGGCAATAGACAGTTGGTCTGAAGATTGCTGGGTTCCGGCATTTCCGTTGTGGACTGGGTCTATTGCCTTCACAGACGGCTGAAAGAAAGTTAGAGGTAAGGTGTATAAATTTATTCTGGTACTAGATTCAAATTTTGAAGAGTTCAAATTGGTTTAGTTCTAGACCTAAACAAATTATATAGTGGGGTGAATTAGGATTCTAGTAAATAAGAAATTATTTTTAGCTATGTGATATGTATGTAGCTAAATTAAATGTGGTTATTACAGGACTTTAATTCGAGACGGTGTCTCGACGAGGGATCTATTTCGGATACGATCCTTTTATTGGAGGCGGGTACTTTGACTTATGTCTTTTAATATGCATAATAATGTGTTTAACATATAGCAATGATTGTGTTATCCATTTGTTTCGGTTGGTCACTATATGATCTGTTACATGTTTGCTTGTTTACTTATTATGCACTGCATGTTATTATTTACCTGATTATACATGCTTTAGGTAGTGACCCAACCATATGATACATTATGTTCAGGACCTAGGGTTTATTTGATACCCTATCTGATCGGTGTACCCTCCATTTGATACATTGTCTTGTGGTACACACTTTGTATTTATTTATATGGTTATTGTTATGTTGTTCATGATATTGCCATGTTTAGTGTCATGCATCATCTTGCATGATTGCATGTTGTGCGATTGTCTGCTCCATTATTGTTGAGCACATCGCCAGTTACATGTATCTGTACACACCACCACTCATGGGTTAGTGGTATATCAAACAGGTGTATGGCAATTCTGCTGTTTGGCTCCATTGGTCTGGTGACTCAACGTGGTAGCCGGCAGACAGCTCCGCTCTGTTTGGCTCCGTTGGTTTAGTGTAGCAGCGTTGTAGCCGACAGGCAGTTGGACTTTGTTTGGCTCCGTTGGTCCGCTCATGGGTAGTGTGACTCAGCGTGGTAGCCGGCAAAGACTCCTCCCCGTCATCGTGTACCGGGAGATGAGAGCATTGCGCTCCCCCATTTATTATTTCGGGGTAGGAGTATGTGTGTACTCCGACAGCATCCCGTCCACTCGGTCACTCATCAGGGGCAGTGATGTCAGAGTGCACGGTTGTCACAGCTCTACCCACTCGGACTCACCATTGTGTGTGAGATGGATGACTGGCGTCAGGGGTGACCATGTCATTGGCATCATATGTATGATGCATTTATTGTTTGTGTTTGCTGTATATATATGGATGCATATGATAGACATGCATACAGGATTATGACACCCTCGGTTTGACAACCCTGTTACCTTTATACCTTGGTCCTGGTTAGTACAGTTTTCTCCTATTTTTGTTTCAGTTGCATTTATTCTTCTCGTATTCAAGATACTGTACGCATGATTAGTGTTGTCTGTTATTTACTTTATTATGCATATCAGTTGTACCTGCTGAGTGTTGGACTCACACCCTCCTCCGTTGATATTTTCAGGTTGAGGTTGTCCGGAGCAGTTCCAGTCGCTAGTCCCCATTGCACGTAGTGCTAGTTCTCTGCTGATCACGAGTTGTTATTTTAGTTTTCTCTATCAGACTATGTCTTGGTCTTGTAATGTTTTACTTATGGATCTTGTATGGATTCTTATCGTTGATGGATTTTGGTATGATTTGGATATGTTTTACTCCATGCCTGCCTAGACGGCAGAAGAGGTGAGTTTGTCGGATTTGTGTTTTATGAGTGTAGTGGAGTAGGAAAAAATCGGATTTGAGCTTTACGAGTGTAGTTGAGTAGGGTTGTTTTCGAGTCATCGTATTACTGTTCTATTTGTTTACTATTAAACTGCGTGGTTGTGTCAGCCAGAGGCTGAAATTGATATTAACTGCGTGATGATTATTTTATTATTGTTATTATTCTAGCCGCATGTGGCTGAGGTATATGGTGATTGTAGAAAGTTTCAGATTGTCCGCCGTACAGGGGAGATGCTGTCGAAATTTCTTCGGACAGGGACTCCTCCGGGGCGTGACAATTTATTTGGTATCAGAGCTTAAGTTTTATGATCGTTGTTTTCGTATTTTGGATATTTGGGATAACCTTATACCAATTTATATGGTATCAGAGCGCCAAAGTTTGGCGACACTTGTTTGGTTTCCGTGTGTTGGATTTTTGAGACTTATCTGATACCAATTTATTGGTATCAGAGCAGGGTGTGATACTTGCTTTTAGTATTCTGGATATATTGTGCTAGCCTAAGTTTGCGAGTCAAACTGGGTAGTTATTTTGGTTGCACGGATTTTTCATTACGTATATGTTTTGGACTTTCGTTTCGGATTAATATGGATTTCCGGTGATTTTCTTGTACGAAATTCCGAGGTCAATTTGGGGACTGGACAGCGACGGAACATCTCCAGACAGCAATTAGGTATGATGTTTTTTTGGTAATTGGTTATACTGGTAGTAATATCTGTAATATAATTTAACAGATATGAGGCGATCTACGCATATTGTTGCGAGACGTGGCGCTGGACGACCACGTACGAGGACCGCGGGATCTCTGGATATGCCAGAGATGCCTTCTGTTGATGAGCCTGTCAGCCAGGGACAGACTCAGCATGCTGCGGGCGCGTCGGGCTCTCAGGCCCCGATGGCTCCCTTAGAGGTACCTGTGAGATCTCAGAAAATTTAAATAAATAGGGTTATTTGATAAATAGCCTTATAAAATTTTTTCGGAATTTTTAGAAATTTTCTGAGAATTTTTCGAAGCTCGTACGATGGGTTTTGAGGGGATTAATTTTGGGTACGGATAAAGCCTAGTTGGGATACCCGTTTAAGTGAGGAAAAGTTTTAAATATAAATACTTTTCTTTTTCTTATTCTTTCCCAAAACGCCGACTAACCGAGCTCTCCTCTTTCCCCGATCTTTTCTTCTCCCCTTCCTCTGTTCTCTCTCGCGGATGAATCGAAACCAGCGGACTTCCGGCAATCGTCGACGTTGACTAAGGGCTCGTCGCCGGAGCTTGCCGAGATCGAAGAAGGGGGCCGGATCATCTTGATTCCCTCTTCTCAACCCTACCCCGACGCCGACACCATGGGAGATGATCGCCGGAATGAAGAGGCAATTAGGGCTCCGAGGCTAGCTTCGATTTCTTCTTCTCTGGATGTTGTCCGATCTGTGCCCTAGCACGATCTGCGTTTCCCCGATCGATGACATTGGATCAAGCCGGATCCACCGATCACCGGCGTGGAGAGGCAGTTAGGGCTTCAATGGGTAAGCAATTCGAACCTTATTCCTTCTATTTCTCTGATTTGTGCCCTAGTTTCAAGCCTTACCCTTTGATTCTTCCTACTGATATCGCGGGATCAGATCTTGATCCTCTTCTTTAAGGTTGATTTAGGTCACGAATTGGGTGAATTCTTTGAAGACAACCGAATGAGGTAAGGTTAGGTTATTAATTCGGTTAGTGTTTGGATCTATGATCCCCATGGCTTGATCTCTGTTCTTGTTCTGATCAGTGATATTCCTGCTTGATATCATCTTGATATGTTTCGTGGGAAGAATTCCAGCAAGGTGATGTTTTGTGGATTGATTGGTTCCAGCATCAACAGTAGGTTGGTTTGTTCTGTGAGGTTCTGTTCTTCTCTTGCTGTGGTGTCTTTGGTTTCGGCAGGCACCTCATCCAGCAGCTGTGCTGATTCTAGCATCAACAACATTTGAGATCAAGGTAAGTTGTGAGGTAATTGATCTTGGTTGTAGATCATATTGAATTAGGGATAATTGGATTACATGATCATGTGCAGATTTGAATTGGAGGTTGTAATTAGATTTAGATGGTGATTAGTATGATTGATTAGTATATCATTAGTTGATACATGTTGTAATTAGTTGCTAAATTGGGATAAGATTTATTTGTCTAGATAAATCTAATGGAATGATTAGGGTTAAGGTAATTAACTCTAGTCAACTATTAGATTTAATTTAGATATGGATTGCTAATCTAATTGGTGATTAGGGATTAGGTAACTAATCCTAATTGACCGTTAGATTTAATTAGATAGGATAAGGTTGTGTGATTAGGGTTTTGCCCTAATTTAGTTTTAGGCATTTTATTTAGCTATTCATTTGGATTTAGCTAAATAAAATATATATATTGTTTGACACAGGATTCTGATTCAAGACAGGCGTCTTGACGTTGGATTTGGCGTGATACTACCTGCTATTTGAGGCGGGTACCCTTTGACTTATCTTTTGATAGTGTCTTATGATATGTGCAGTTTATATATACTTACTAGTGTTGGTAGTTAGTATTTTCCTGGATTTAGTTTAGTTGATACCTGCTACATGCTTCTACTGTTAGCTACTATACATTAGGCTGGTATACCTTTACTTCTTACCATGTGTATATATGTTCGTGGATATGGATATTTATAGTGCTTCACTATACTGGATTAGTTGTTATACATGCTGGATATGTGATGTTGGGTTTATGCTGTTTATTATCATTGTTATATATGTGTTTGTCTGTTTGGCATCTACACATATGGAGGAGGATATGTTCAGGTATGACATACTGTAGCAGCATGCACCATATCGCATGATTGCATGCTGGGCGATTGACGACTCCATTATTGTTGAGCTCGTCGGCCGGCTACATTGACCTGCGCACCACGTGACCACTGCATGGGTAGTGGCACAGCACACAGGGTGTGTAGGTTGCTCGGTGGTGCTCCGCTGGAGGCTCCACTCATGGGTAGTGTGATAGGCAACGTGGTAGCACACCGGGGTCCCTCCCTGTCATTGCGTACCGGGAGATGAGAGCATTGCGCTCCCTCCTATAGTTGAGGTTGGAGGATAGGTGTACTCCGGTGCATCCCGTCCACTCGGTCACTCTTCAGGGGTAGTGACGGCAGAGTGCATGGTGTCACAGCCCTACCCACACGGTCTCACCATTGTGTGTGAGATGCTGACTGGCGTCAGGGGTGACCATGTCATATTGCATCATATGCACAGATTGCATTTATTATGATTGTTGCATATTGGATGGTGCACTTAGGTGACTGCATATGATTAACATGCATACAGGATACATGCGTATTTGCTCTGACTATCTTTATCTGTGTATGTCCACAGTCATTCGCCCAAGCCTCGCAGGTGAGTACAGTTTATTTCAGTTATGCATTTTCTTATTATTCTTGCTATAGACTGTACTTTATGCCTATTGCTGGTTATTACAGTTTATTTCAGCTATGCATATCTGTTATACTGTTAGGAGACTGTACCGTAGATTGTACTGTTAGGAAACTGTACTATAGATCCTATGGTTTAGGAGACTGTACCTTAGGATATTGCTAGTAGTTATATGTTGCTGTACATATCTATTGGAGTACCTGATGAGTTCTTTGGACTCACCCCGTTGTTACTATTTTTCAGGTTGAGGCCGTCGGGAGATATTCCAGTCGCTAGCCCCATTATCGCGAGGATTTTCTTTGTCGGATTATATTTTACTTTTGCATCTTATATACTTGTATTGTGGGTTTGTGTTGTGGACTTTATATCGAACACTTGGGTTTACTACTTTTGGTTTTCCGCTGCGGATATATTTTCATTACTTCATGGATTTTGTCTTTCCTCGTTGTAGTGGAGTAGGATGTTTACATATATCTTCGAGATTCTATATCATCTTTCCTTATTAAACTGCGTGGATTGATTATATGTTGAACTGTGTGGGATGTTGATATAAACTGCGTGGTTTGTTTCTTATTTGTATTGTATTGTTCCGGCCGTGTGTGGCCAAGGTATAGATATATGTATTCTGGATTCATATTATCACCCGTACAGGGGAGATGCTGCCGAAATTTCTTCGGACAGGGACTACCTGGGGCGTGACAGTACCTACCTCAGCTGCACCGACAGTATCCACTCCTACTGTATTTCCGGTACCACCAGGGGTACCATTAGCATACCCGACCCCAGCTCCAGCCCAGCCTATGGTGTACTCGGCACCACCGCCACCTGGGCCTACAGTATACCTGACACCAGCGGTACCTGTGCTCCCAGTACATACGGTGTACCAAGTAGCACCTACATTAGGGATACTGGCTGCTCCACATCCGGCACCATTGCCTACCGTACATCCAGCCGCGACCACCTATGTTCACCCTATAGTGCCACCGACGGCTTATGCTCCAGTTTACCCAACAACACCAGTAGTACCTCCTCCAGTTTATTCAGCAGTACCACCTGTAGCATCAGCTCCAGTGGTTCCGCCAGTTCCGACAGCCGTTCTGACACACCTCACTGACTTTGTCGCGACACGAGCCAGGATTCCAGTGTTGGCAGAGTCGATGAAGAGTCGATTCATACTCTTCCGAGGAGACCGTGATCCGAGTGTGGCCTTGTCTTGGATTGAGACTATGGAGCGGACTTTCTTCTATATGGCTTGCTCCGAGTGGGAGAAAGCAGAGCTGGCTGCTTTTCACTTACGGGACGCGGCCGACACTTGGTGGCTTACCGAGCGTTCCATCATCGGTGAGCAGAACATCACTTGGGTCAAATTCAGAGAGGCTTTCAAGAGCCGTTTCTTTCCACGAGCTTATCAGATGGCTCGCCGGCAGGATTTCCTGAGTCTGCGACAGAACAATCGGACAGTGACTGAGTATAATGCAGAGTTTGACAGATTGGCCAGATTTTGTCCAGAGCTTGTTGCTGAGGATAGTTCGCGTATGCATCAGTTCATTCAGGGGTTGGATGGACATTTGCAAGTAAGATTTGCCGGTCTTGGTACCACTTCCTATCTGGAGACTTTAGACAGAGCTCTATTGATTGAGTCAGTGCAGCAGAGAGCGTTTCCAGAAAGGAAAAGGAAACAGCCGGGTAAGACATCTGGGCAGATCCAGCAGCCTCAAGCTACACCACCGCAGAGCAGGCGTAGTCGGTCAGATCAGGGTACATCTGGGGTATCATGTAAACCTCAGAAATCAGGGCAGTCTTCTTCAGGACGTTTCCGGTCTCCCCAACAGAACCGGAAACAACCCGCCAGCGACATTCGCTGTCTGGGCACCAGAGCCGAGATTGTCCGCAGAAGACTCAGCATATGACTTCCGGAGGGTCCGATCATGGAGGATAGTCCAGTCAATCCGGAACTTATCGAGGAGGGCGAAGAGCCCAACCTTCACAGCCTGCAGCGGCGGCATTTGGCATGCTTGGACAGAGTACTCGGTGCTTCCATAGCACCCGTAGTTCTGCAGAACTTTATTATCTCGACAGGCGAGATGCGGCCTTTAGGCGATGCACGATCACCGTCCTCGTCTTCTCGCACATTATCCAACACCGCCTCGGTGGCCTTACCGGCGCATACCTCCTCCGCCAGAGACTGGTTGTATACATGCGATTACCAGAGAGGATGCCCAGCGAGCCGACGGATCCGTTTTCCGCGGTATGATTTCCATTTATGCATTTTCCGCTGATATATTGATTGATCTGGTAACTCGCATTCTTTTATATCCCGTACCTTTATGTGGGAGATTGGTAGATTACCTACTTTTAGACTACAGCGATTTACCGTCTCCCTATCGTCCGGTGATACTTTAGACATCACCCAGGAGGTCAGAGGTTGCCCGTTAGACTTTGGCAACATGATACTTACGGTAGATCTTCTAGTATTGGAGATGGTCGAGTTTGATATCATTCTTGGCATGGATTGGCTATCAGTATATCATGCTACCGTTGATTGCCAGATGAGGGTGGTCACCTTCCGGCCTCCGAACCAACCCTCATGGGATTTCATTGGCATCAGAGATGACGGCTTCTCGATCATTTCGGCGATTCAGGCTCAGAAGCTGCTGTCACATGGCTGTCAGGGTTTTCTGTTATCTTTGATTAGTACTGAGGACAGCAGATGTATTTCCAGAGGAGCTGCCAGGTTTGCCTCCCAGAAGGCAAGTGGAGTTCTCTATTGAGCTGATTCCGGAGATCGCACCGGCATCGAAAGCTCCTTATCATATAGCACCAAAAGAGTTGAACGAGCTGAAGGTTCAACTCCAGGAGCTTTTGGATAGGGGATTTATTCGCCCTAGTGTTTCTCCATGAGGTTCTCCGATATCATTTGTCAAGAAAAAGGATGACACCATGAGGTTATGTATTGACTACAGACAGCTGAATGCAGTGACCGTCAGAAATAAATATCCTTTACCACAGATCAAGGATTTGTTTGATCAGCTCAGAGGTACATCAGTGTATTCTAAGATTGATCTGCGATTCGGATATCATCAGCTGAGAGTCAGAGACTCAGATATTCAGAAGACCGCTTTCCGTACCAGATTCGCTCATTATGAGTTTTTGGTAATGCCATTTGGGCTTACCAATGCTCCAGCGGTGTTTATGGACTTGATGAACCACATCTTTCTGGAGTATCTGGATCAGTTTGTTATCATTTTCATTGATGACATATTGGTCTACTCGCATTCCGAGGAGGAGCATGCACAGCATCTTCACATAGTCTTGGAGATTCTTAGACGACATCAGCTATACGCGAAGTTCAGCAAGTGTGCATTCTGGCTATCCTCAGTCAGTTTTCTGGGACACGTGGTCTCTAGCAGAGGTATTTCAGTTGATCCTCAGAAGATCGAGGCTATCACCAGTTGGGAGCAACCGAAGTCAGTTCAGGAGATCCGCAGTTTTCTGGGATTGGCCGGATATTACCGACGTTTTGTCGAGGGTTTCTCACATGCTAACACATCTTACCAGGAAAGGAGTGAAGTTTACGTGGACAGAGGATTGCGAGACCAGCTTTCAGGAGCTGAAACAGAGATTAGTGTCGGCTCCAGTTTTGGTTTTACCTTCTGGAGAGGACGGATTTGTACTCTACACCCACGCTTCTCTACAGGGTTTGGGTGCTGTTCTGATGCAGCACGGCAGAGTAGTCTCTTATGCTTCTCGTCAGCTGAAGGAGCATGAGAAGAACTACCCAGTTCATGACCTGGAGTTAGCCGCCATCATATATGCTTTGAAGATTTGGCGTCATCATCTATACGGTATTACATTTGAGATTCTCACTGATCATAAGAGTCTCAAATACATTTTCACTCAGAAGGAGCTTAATCTCCGACAGAGGAGATGGATGGAGTTCCAGAAGGATTACGATTGTACCATTAGCTATCACTCGGGGAAATCTAATGTGGTTGGCGATGCACTCAGCAGGAAGTCCAGAGGGAGCTTGCCACTGGACTTCAGTCACGAACTTGATTCAGAGTTTCTCTGAGTTAGACCTTGAGGAGCAGGGATCTACAGAGCAGGGTATTCTGGTTACCATGGTTGCTCAGTCGTTGATCAGGACGAGGATCCGAGAGGCACAGGCTGGTGATCAGCATTTACAGTTTATTGACAGCCAGATAGCTTCCGGGCAGCAGACCGAGTTTACACGAGACGAGGAGGGTATTATATACTTCCGAGATAGATTGTGCGTACCTCAGTCTCATCCGGTCTTGCAGGAGCTACTTCAGGAAGTTATCGCTCTCGATTTGCGATCCACCCAGGCGGGACCCACATGTATCAAGATTTGAGGCGTTCCTACTGGTGGAACGGTATAAAGAAAGACATCACGGATTTTATAGCTAGATGTCTTGTCTGTCAGCAGGTGAAGGCTGAGCATCAGAGACATGCCGGGTTACTTCAGCGGATTCCTATTCCTGAGTGGAAATGGGAACATATCACTATGGATTTTGTAGTGGGATTACCAAGGACACGACGAGGCCATGACGCGATTTGGGTAATCGTTGATCGATTAACCAAATCCGCGCACTTCTTAGTGATCTGGAGGACTGATTCCCTGGATCGATTAGCAGATCTGTATTGCCGAGAGATCATCAGACTACATAGTGTTCCGTTGAGTATCATTTTGAATAGAGATCCACAGTTTACGTCTCGTTTCTGGCAAAGTCTGCAGCAGGCCTTGGGCACACAGCTCCGTTTCAGTACAGCTTTCCATCCACAAACAGATGGACAATCAGAGCGGACCATTCAGACTTTAGAGGACCTTCTGAGGTCATGTGTTATGGATTTCGGAGGCAGTTGGGAGGACCATCTGTCGTTGGTAGAGTTTGCTTATAACAACAGCTTTCATTCGGCTATCCAGATGGCACCGTTTGAGGCGTTGTATGGTAGATCATGTCGGACACCCGTCCTCTGGGATGAGGTTGGAGAGGCCCAGATGTTGGGACCTCATAGAGCTCAGCAGGATGCAGAGTTGGTCCGTACTATCAGACGGAGGATGTCAGAGGTGCAGGACCGCCAGAAGAGTTATGCTGATCGAAGACGCAGACCACTAGAGTTCTCTGTTGGTGAGAATGTATTTCTGCGGGTTTCACCCATGAAAGGGGTGAAGAGATTTTGCCTCAGAGGTAAGCTAGCTCCGTGATATATTGGCCCTTTCGAGATCTTGGAGAGGATCGGAGCGGTAGCTTACCGGTTAGCACTACCACCGTCCCTGGCAGGCGTCCACAATGTATTCCACGTATCTATGCTGAGGAGATACGTACCTGACCCGACGCATGTGCTGACAGATGTCCCAATTCCAGTTCAGCCTGACGTCACTTATAAGGAGGTTCCGGTACGGATTTTGGACCGGAAAGAGCGTCAATTGCGGAATAAGACAATCTGGCTGGTTAAAGTATGATGGCAGCATCATTCAGACGAGGAGGCTACTTGGGAACTCGAGGATACGATCCGAGCTCGATACCCCCATCTTTTCACTTGAGGTATGTGATTTAATTTACCGTTCAGCATTTATACTCTATATCTGTTGTTAGTACTTGCTGATGGTAGATAATGAAATTTGGGGACCAAATTTTTATTAGTGGGGGAGAATGTAAAATACCAAAAATAGGCAAATATTAATAAGAGAATTTTTCAGAAATTTTAGAAATTTTTCGGAAATTTTTCGGAGCTCGTACGGACGAGATACGGGGATGAAAACGGGGCCCGGGAAAGCCTGTTTAGGCTACCCATTTAAGCGAGGAAATGTTATTTTCTTAATTCCTTTTCTATTTTCTTTTCTTTATTTTCTTTCTTTTTCTTCCTCGCCGAACCCACACGTGCCCCTCTTCTTTCTCTGCTGAACCACCGCGTGCCCTACCCGCGGCAGTTTCTTCTCCTTCCGCATGCCTTAAGCCGGGACCAAAGAGAGGTCGGCACTTCTCTTCTCCTCCTTATTTCTTCCCCCACGCCGCCGACCCCTTCTTACCGACGCCGCCCTTCTCTTCTCCTCCGTCCCTGCCCAAGCGTCGGTGAGCGCGAGCCACTGCCGGTCGAGCCACCCTCTTGATCCTTTCCTCCTCTGGCGCTGCCCTCTTGTGTGACACCAAGCCACTGTAGCCGAGTCAACCGATTTTCTCATGCCCTAGGTTGGGTTCACAGTCGGTCGACTCTCCTTCCCTCTGCCCTAGCGATGGCAGACGACCGCCCCTCTGCCGACCTCACGCCTTGGCACTGGTTGCTAACCACCAGGTTCTGCCGAGCCCTAGTCTTGATCTTCTTCTTGATTCCTTTGATTCCAACACTGAGGGTTTGTTCTACCAGGATTTTGTGTTGTGGTATGCTACTGTAAAGATTTTCAATTTGTTAGATTTAGAATTTTGTCTTTCAATTGGCAGTAGACAGTTGGTCTGAAGATTGTTGGGTTCCGGCATTTCCGTTGTGGACCGAGTCTATTGCCTTCACAGACGGCTGAAAGAAAGTTAGAGGTAAGGTGTATAAATTTATTCTGGTACTAGATTCAAATTTTGAAGAGTTCAAATTGGTTTAGTTCTAGACCTAAATCAAATTGTATAGTGGGGTGAATTAGGATTCTAGTAAATAAGAAATTATTTTTAGCTATGTGATATATATGTAGCTAAATTAAATGTGGTTATTAAAGAACTTTAATTCGAGACGGTGTCTCGACGAGGGATCTATTTCGGATACGATCCTTTTATTGGAGGCGGGTACTTTGACTTATGTCTTTTGATATGCATAATAATGTGTTTAACATATAGCAATGATTGTGTTATCCATTTGTTTCGGTTGGTCACTACATGATCTGTTATATGTTTGCTTGTTTACTTATTATGCACTGCATGTTATTATTTACCTGATCATACATGCTTTAGGTAGTGACCCAACCATATGATACATTATGTTCAGGGCCTAGGGTTTATTTGATACCCTATCTGATCGGTGTACCCTCCATTTGATACATTGTCTTGTGGTACACACTTTGTATTTATTTATATGGTTATTGTTATGTTGTTCATGATATTGCCATGTTTAGTGTCATGCATCATCTTGCATGCTTGCATGCTGTGCGATTGTCTGCTCCATTATTGTTGATCACATCGCCAGTTAAATGTATCTGTACACACCACCACTCATGGGTTAGTGGTATATCAAACAGGTGAGTGGCAGTTCTGCTGTTTGGCTTCGTTGGTCTGGTGACTCAGCGTGGTAGCCGGCAGACAGTTCCGCTCTGCTTGGCTCCGTTGGTTTAGTGTAGCAACGTTGTAGCTGGCAGGCAGTTGGACTTTGTTTGGTTCCGTTGGTCTGCTCATGGGTAGTGTGACTCAGCGTGGTAGCCGGCAGAGACTCCTCCCCGTCATCGTGTACCGGGAGATGAGAGCATTGCGCTCCCCCATATATTATTTCAGGGTAAGAGTATGTGTGTACTCCGACAGCATTCATCGGTAGTGATGTCGAGTGCACGGTTGTCACAGCTCTACCCACTCGGACTCACCATTGTGTGTAGATGGTGATAGCGTCGGGATGACTATGTCATTGGCATCATATGTATGATGCATTTATTGTTTGTGTTTGCTGCATTTATATGGATGCATATGATTGACATGCATACAGGATTATGACACCTTCGGTTTGACAACCTGCTACCTTTATACTTGGTCCCGGTTAGTACAGTTTTCTCTTATTTTCTTCAGTTGCATTTTATCTTTCTTGTATCAAGAGACTGTACGCATGATTAGTGTTGTCTGTTATTTACTTTATTATGCATATCAGTTGTACTTGCTGAGTGTTGGACTCACACCCTCCTCCATTGATATTTTCAGGTTGAGGTTGTCCGGAGCAGTTCCAGTCGCTCGTCCCCATTGCACGTAGTGCTAGTTCTCTGCTGATCACGAATTGTTATTTTAGTTTTCTCTATCAGACTATGTCTTGGTCTTGTAATGTTTTACTTATGGATCTTGTATGGATTCTTATCATTGATGGATTTTGGTATGATTTGGATATGTTTTACTCCATGCCTGCCTAGATGGCAGAAGAGGTGAGTTTGTCAGATTTGTGTTTTATGAGTGTAGTGGAGTAGGAAAAAATCGGATTTGAGCTTTACGAGTGTAGTTGAGTAGGGTTGTTTTCGAGTCATCGTATTACTGTTCTATTTGTTTACTATTAAACTGCGTGGTTGTGTCAGTGTAACGACCCGCCTTCTACTAACTAAGCTGTAAGGTCGGACCGTCACAATAATGTTGTGCTAGGCTATGTTTTTAAGGTACGGAAACATGATCTAATTTAAAATTTTGCTAAACTCATGCCAATTGCTACTAAATCTGGTCTTATGCTGAAAAGTACCCTTTTTAAAGGTTGTACCTATACTCAAAAGAGAGGATCTAACCTTCACATATGATTAAATACTGAACTTAGGTACTTCCAGCCGAAACAGGCTTCCAATCGATTGGCTGATCGATTGGGACGTTCAGATCGATCCACGGATCGATTCCGATGGCTACTGTGCTCGGGTAATATTCTGGATCGATCAGCTGATCGATCCAGACTGTCCAATCGATCCAATGATCGATTCCAGAGCTCTCTGTTCGCGGGAGCGATTTCCCCGATCGATCGAACGATCGATCCCCAAACTCTCTGTTCGCGACAGAGTGCGACTGGATCGATCGGCTGATCGATCCAGAAGCTTACTATTCGCGAAACCAAGCTCCCAATCGATCCACTGATCAATTGAGGGCCCCCAATCGATCCACGGATCGATTGGGGTTTCTGATTTCATAGTAAACTCTAATTTCAGCACTGTTTCGTGCCAAACTCACATACACAAGTTCTAAAATAACTGGGAAACAATTTAACAACGAATATTTAGTATTCTAAGCATAGCCTAATGCATAGTTCACTAGTTCATGGCATTTAAACATACTAAAGTGCGAAATGAATAAAACTACAGAGTTCTAATGCTTAAAACAAAACTGGCTAGATCCCTAAGATCTTTATTCCAAGTTCCACCCACACACATCTTCCTTGCATTGACCTCCAGTCCCCCGCTAGTCCATCTTTCCTTTACCTTTATCTGCAGTATAAGGAAAAGTATCTGTAAGCTTGAGAGCTTAGTAAGAAACCATCTACCTCACAAAACATGCATACGATATAATCTATGCTTTGAAAACATGTTATTTGAAATATGCACTGAATATGCTAAAGCATGGCATGGCAGACAAAATATAGAAATAAGAAACTGATCATGGCATAATTGCTAATCATAACTATCACGTTGTATCAATAGAAAACTGAACTGATACGGAAGCAGAGCTAAGCTAATACGAAACTGATGCTAAAGCTGTACTGAATTCACATAACCATGTTGTGAAGTTTTGAAAACTATATTCATAAGTAGATTAAAATAATAATCATACTGCTAATGGGCCCGGTATCTGTACGTGCTATGCGCGTACCCTATGTGCCAAAGACTGCTAATGGGCCCTAAGTATTTAATCGGGCACTCGGTGTGCGCTAATGCACACCCTATGTGCCAAAGACTGCATATATCTAAACTAATGCATAAAAATCGTACGGGAACTACTTATACTGCAGGTGAGGGGTTTCTTACCTCCTGTTCGGATTTTCTTACAAATCTAATCGCTAGGTTTTCCGGAGGAGAGATCTCTTCGACGATCTTCTCGCGTCTATGCGTTCCTCTCGCAGAGGGGAGCGTCCTCGTGTCGGAGTCGTCGCCGGAAAGTACCCCTATGGCTCTAGGGACAGAACCCTAGGTGTGCTTGTGGTTGGCGCCGAGAGAAGAAGAGGAAAAGGGGGCGGCGTGGCTAGGGTGAGGGTGAGGAAAAGTTACGTTAAAAATAACTCTTCACTTATTAATTCCCTATTTATATTAAGTGGGTAATTTCGCCCAACTCTAATATAAATTAAATTGTTTCCCTTTCCTTTCAGCATGGCCCTGCTGGGTTCAATTGGTTACTAGAGCTATCTATAAGTCACAGGTCCCAACAGGTCTCGGGTTCAAAACCCGCGTTGGCTATTTTACGACTCCATTTATTTTTGCTACTTCCGCTATTCTAAAAATTCCATAAAAATATTCTAAAATTCCATAAAAATCATAGAATATTTCTAAAATAATTTTGAGAATTTTCGGGTGTTACAATCCCCTATACCTTATAAAAAGTTCGTCCTCGAACTTAGAATAACCCTGGGTACTTCTGTCTCATACTAGCTTCTGTCTCCCATGTTGCCTCTTCTGTTGTATGATTTTGCCAAATAACTTTCACTAATGGTACCTCCTTGTTCTGCAATTTCTTAACTGCTCAGTCTATTATCTGAATAGGCCGACAGTCATAGCTGAGGTCTTCGCGGACTTGTACCGACTAGGGCTCAATCACCTAGATGGCATCTGGGATATGCTTCTTCATCATAGAGACATGAAATACATTATGGATGGCTGGCATCTCCTGTGGCAGCTCTAGCTCATATGCTACCCTGCCAACTCTTCTAGTGATAAGGTATGGTCCCACATATCTGGAACTTAGTTTGCCCTTCTTCCCAAAACGCATTACTCCCTTCATGGGAGCTACTCTGAGGAACACTGAATCCCCAACTGAAAACTCCAAGGGTCTGCGCTGTGTATTAGCATGGCGGATCTGCTGTATAGCTGCTGTGGTGTCTGCTACTAGATCTGTCTGAAGTTCTAGTTCTTTCTGTTCACCACTCTCATACCAGCAGATGGGAGATCTACACCTCCGCCCGTAGAGAGCCTCGTAAGGTGTCATGCCGATAGTGGCCTGATAGCTGTTGTTGTATGCAAATTCTGCTAAACTCAGATATTTGCACCAACTTCCTTTGAAATCTAGGGCACACGCTCGGAGCATATCTTCGAGTACCTGATTTACTCGCTCCGTCTGACTATCTGTCTGAGGATGGAAGGCTGTGCTAAACTTTAACTTAGCGCCCAAAGCTGACTGTACACACTCCGAGAAGTGTGATGTGAACCTACTGTCTCTGTCTGAAATGATGGTTCGTGGGACTCCATACAGTCTGACGATCTCTTTGAGGTATAGCTGAGCTAGCTGTTCCATGGAGTAGAATATCCTGATAGCTAAAAAGTGGGCTGATTTAGTCAACCTGTCGACTATCACCCAGATGGTATCAAAACCATTCGTGGTTCTGGGTAGTCCCACTATAAAATCCATAGAGATGTCTTCCCACTTCCATTCTGGAATCTGGATAGGCTGCAGAACTCCTCCTGGTCTCTGATGTTCTGCCTTGACTCTCTGGCAAGTTAGACAGGTGCTGACATATCTAGCGATGTCTCTCTTCATCCCAGGCTACCAAAAACGTCTCTTCAGGTCTTGGTACATCTTGGTGGAGCCAAGATGCATCGCATAAGGAGTCCTGTGAGCCTCATCTAAGATCTTCCTGCGTAGTTCCTCCTGATCTGGAACACAAAGTCTGTCACCGAAATACAACACCCCGCTAGTGGACACTCTAAACTCTCTACCTTCTGATTCTGCTATCCCTTGCTTGATTTTCTGAATTTCAAGATCTTGTTCCTGAGCTGTCTGGATGTCACCAAGCAAGGTAGACTCTAATGTCATCGTAGAGAGCTGTCCAACTATGAGTTCAAGACCAAAATCTGTGATCTCTTTCTGTAGGGATGATGACATGGCTGCTAGGGATAGTAAGGTAGCATCGGACTTTCTGCTAAGTGTATCCGCCACCTTATTGGCTTTTCCTGGGTGGTAGAGGATGTCTATGTCGTAGTCTTTGACCAGCTCTAGCCATCTGCGCTGTCGCATATTCAGATCCTTCTGAGTGAAGAAGTACTTCAGACTCTGATGATCTGTATACACTCTGCACTGAGCTCCATACAAGTAATGTCTCCAAATTTTGAGAGCGAACACTACTGCTGCAAGCTCAAGGTCATGAGTAGGGTAATTCTTCTCATATTCCTTGAGTTGTCTGGAGGCATAGGCGATCACCTTGCCATCTTGCATCAGCACTGCTCCTAGTCCCAACTTAGAGGCATCACTATATATATCAAAGCTGTCTGTATTTTCTGGTAGAGTCAGAATAGGTGCACTGGTCAATCTTCTTTTTAGCTCGCTGAAGCTATTCTCGCAGTCTTCTGTCCACTGAAATTTTCTGTTCTTCCTGGTGAGAGCTGTCAGTGGGGAGGCTATCTTGGAGAAATCCTCTACAAACTTCCTGTAGTAACTTGTTAGTCCCAAAAAGCTTCTGATCTCACTGGCGTTCTTGGGTCTTTTCCAGTTACTCACAGCTTCTATCTTATTGGGGTCTACCATGATACCATCCTTTGAGATGATGTGACCCAGGAAGGACACCTGATCTAACCAAAATTCACATTTCGTGAACTTGGCGCTGAAGGGTCTGCAATACTATCTTCAGGTGCTCTGCGTGTTCTTCCTGAGTTCCTGAATAGATAAGGATGTCATCGATAAACACAATAACAAATCTATCTAGGTAGTCCCTGAATACCCTGTTCATGAGGTCCATGAAAGTAGCTGGAGCATTTGTCACACCAAAGGGCATGACTACGAACTCGTAGTGTCCGTATCTAGTCCTGAATGATGTCTTGGGTATATCCCCTTCTTTAACCTTCACCTGATGATAACTCGATCTGAGGTCTATCTTAGAGAACACTGCTGCTCCCTTTAGCTGATCGAACAGGTCATCTATTCTGGGAAGAGGATACTTGTTCTTGATGGTGACTTGGTTCAGTGCCCGGTAGTCTATGCACAGGCGCATGCTTCCGTCCTTCTTCTTCACGAACAATACAGGCGCTCCCCATGGTGAGTGACTAGGACGTATGAAGCCCTTGTCAAGCAGCTCCTGTAGTTGCTCATGAAGTTCCTTCAGTTCTGCTGGAGCCATGCGATAAGGTGCTTTGGAGATAGGATTTGTACCGGGAATGAGTTCTATCTCAAATTCAATCTCCCTGTCTGGTGCTAGTCCTGGTAACTCCTCAGGGAAGACTGTTGGGTAGTCACATACGACTCGGACCTCTGCTAGCTGTTGGTCCTTGTCCTGACTGACATTGACTACATGCGCTAAAAATCCCGTACATCCCGAATCCATTAACCTCTGTGCTTTTAGAGCTGAGAGAAGTTTCTTGGCTTTTCTCTTTGGTTCTCCAATGTACTCGAACTGCACTTCTGCTTCAGGTTGGAATACGACTTTCTGTTTACGGCACTCTATAGAGGCACAGTATCTGATCAGGAAGTCCATTCCAAAGATGACATCATAATCAGTCATATCTAGCACTATCAGATCACAAAAGAGTTCTCTGTCTGCTATAATGACTGGCACCGCTCTGAGCCAGTGCGTGGATGCTATCATTTCTCCCGAAGGTAATGTCGTCAGAAACTGACTACTGAGTACCTCTGGGGGTATTACTAACTTCTCGGCAAATGCCCTGGATATATAAGAATGGGTTGCCCCAGTATCGAATAAGACAGTTGTACTTTGCTGTAAAATACTGATCTGACCTGAAACAACTGTCGAAGCATTTGCTACGTCCTCTTTGGTGAGTGAGTAGATCCTCGCATTGGTCGTAGCTGGAGGGGCTTCTAATCTGCCCTGGCTGATGTGTGGACCATCTAAAGCGGCCTGCATCTGATGTAGCTGTGCTGGCTGGCCTCCGTACTGAATCGGCTGTGGTTGAGGAAGACTAGTCTTGTTCGATCATTGCTTAGCCATATGCCCTTCTTGTCCACATTCAAAGCATCCTCGTGTGCCCTTGCGACAAACTCCTGGGTGAAATTTCCCACAAGTAGCACATTTGGGATAACTAGGTTGTTTGCTGGCTGATCCTCCCTTTGGGTAACTCCCTGGTTTGGCTTGTTGCTGGAGTTCCCTTTCCAGTTAGAGCTGTGGCCCTGTTGTTTATGAGTACCTGAGCCTCCTTGCCCTTTGGACTCTGAGAGGACTTGCTTCTGCTGCTTGATATTATTCTGGTAGTGCTCGGTGGTCAGAGCACTGCTGACTAGTTCTTCGGTGGTTTGCGGCCTATGAATGCCGCCAGCCACGTTCATTGCTATTTCCGGCCTCAGCATCTTGAGCATCAACCGAACTCGTTCTTTTTCTGTGTTGACTAGTTCAGGGCATAGGCGAGCCAATCTGTTGAATTTCTTCACGGCTTCCTCCACTGAAAGGTTGCCCTGGCGAAACTCTATGAACTCGTCGTAGTGATGGTTCGTGACCCGCATGTGAAAGAACTCCTCGAAGAATTCTTTCCTGAAGTCAGCCCATGTCATCTGGTTCACTGGGCGCTTCGCTCTAATTCTCTCCCACCACATACGTGCATCTCCTGTCAAACAGAAGGAGGCGTACTTCACCTTCTCATGTTCTAGCCAGTCCAGAAGCTCCATCGTACTCTCCAGTGTTTTGAACCAGGCCTGAGCATCCCATGGTTCGCTGGTGCCTGAGAAATTCTCTAGCTTGACTCTCTGCCACTGGATCAGATAGGCTTCTCTTCTTGCCTCTGTTGCTGGGGCTACTGGTGCTGTAGGCTGGATTGGTGGAACCTCTAAGACTACTGGCGCTGATTAGCCTTTAGGGTGGCTATTTCCTGTTGCTGTTCAGCTAGCTGCTGCTGTAACTGAGCCACTAATGCTGTAAGGTCTGGGGGATGCACTGAACTGTCTGCCTCATGCTGGGGCTCAGTAGATGGTGCCCTTCTAGCTGGGCGTCCTCGTGCCATTTCTAAAGGAACAAAGGACATACATAACTAAATCATCACGTTCACATAGCTAATACTATCACATTAGTTACTATCACAGATAAGCATACTTTAGTTATCTACAAACATAAAAGCAATAAACATAATAAAGTGAGAGGTATTCTTACTTGGAAGCTGCAGGTTCAATGCTGATGTGTGTGAGGGAAATATGAAACTTGCTCTGATACCACTCTGTAACGACCCGCCTTCTACTAACTAGGCTGTAAGGTCGGACCGTCACAATAATGTTGTGCTAGGCTATGTTTTTAAGGTGCGGAAACGTGATCTAATTTAAAATTTTGCTAAACTCATGCCAATTGCTACTAAATCTGGTCTTATGTTGAAAAGTACCCTTTTTAAAGGTTGTACCTATACTCAAAAGAGAGGATCTAACCTTCACATATGATTAAATACTGAACTTAGGTACTTCCAGCCGAAACAGGAGTTCCGATCGATTGGCTGATCGATTGGGACGTTTGGATCGATCCACGGATCGATTCCGATGGCTGCTGTGCTCGGGTAATATTCTGGATCGATCGGCTGATCGATCCAGACTGGCCAATCGATCCAATGATCGATTCCAGAGCTCTCTGTTCGCGGGAGCGATTTCCCCGATCGATCGAACGATCGATCCCCAAACTCTCTGTTCGCGATAGAGTGCGACTGGATCGATCGGCTGATCGATCTAGAAGCTTACTGTTCGTAAAACCAAGCTCCCAATCGATCCACTGATCGATTGAGGGCCCCCAATCGATCCATGGATCGATTGGGGTTTCTGATTTCGCAGTAAACTCTGATTTCAGCACTGTTTCGTGCCAAACTCACATACACAAGTTCTAAAATAACTGGGAAACAATCTAACAACGAATATTTAGTATTCTAAGCATAGCCTAATACATAGTTCACTAGTTCATGGCATTTAAACATACTAAAGTGCGGAATGAATAAAACTACAGAGTTCTAATGCTTAAAACAAAACTGGCTAGATCCCTAAGATCTTTATTCCAAGTTCCACTCACACACATCTTCCTTGCATTGACCTCCAGCCCCCGCTAGTCCATCTTTCCTTTACCTTTATCTGCAGTATAAGGAAAAGTATCTGTAAGCTTGAGAGCTTAGTAAGAAACCATCTACCTCACAAAACATACATGTGATACGATCTATGCTTTGAAAATATGTTATTTGAAATATGCACTGAATATGCTAAAGCATGGCATGGCAGACAAAATATAGAAATAAGAAACTGATCATGGCATAAGTGCTAATCATAACTATCACGTTGTATCAATAGAAAACTGAACTGATACAGAAGCAGAGCTAAGCTAATACGAAACTGATGCTAAAGCTGTACTGAATTCACATAACCATGTTGTGAAGTTTTGAAAACTATATTCATAAGTAGATTAAAATAATAATCATACTGCTAATGGGCTCGGCATCTGTACGTGCTATGCGCACATCCCTAACTAGACCCGGGTTTGCAAATCCCGACTTTAGTAGGGTTACTAGGTTATTTGAACCTAGAGACGACTATGGGAGCCCAACCCAATGGATATCTAATCCTGTACAGTGCCACTGAAAAGTAAAATATTGAACATAGCTAATACTTCTTGTCTTGCTTTTACTAGGTTATCTAAACCTAGAAATAGGTTGTCTGAACCTAGAGGCGACTGTGGGAGCCTACCCATTGGACATTTAGTCCTGTAAAAGCTGTAGCAAGACTATATGAGCTGTAAAATGCTTCTATTGCATTTATCTAAGCTATTAAAATGCCTATGGTGGCATTCACTTGAGCTAAGCATTTAATCGGGCACTCGGTGTGCGCTAATGCACACCCTATGTGCCAAAGACTGCATATCTCTAAACTAATGCATAAAAATCGTACGGGAACTACTTATACTGTAGGTGAGGGGTTTCTTACCTCCTGTTCGGATTTTCTTACAAATCTAATCGCTAGGTTTTTCGGAGGAGAGATCTCTTCGACGATCTTCTCGAGTCTATGCGTTCCTCTCGCGGAGGGGAGCGTCCTCGTGTCGGAGTCGTCGCCGGAAAGTACCCCTATGGCCCTAGGGATGGAACCCTAGGTGTGCTTGTGGTTGGCGCCGAGAGAAGAAGAGGAAAAGGGGTCGGCGTGGCTAGGGTGAGGGTGAGGAAAAGTTACGTTAAAAATAACTCTTCACTTATTAATTCCCTATTTATATTAAGTGGGTAATTTCGCCCAACTCTAATATAAATTAAATTGTTTCCCTTTCCTTTCAGCACGGCCCTGCTGGGTTCACTTGGTTACTAGAGCTATCTATAAGTCACAGGACTCAACAGGTCTCTGGTTCAAAACCCGCGTAGGCTATTTTAAGACTCCATTTATTTTTGCTACTTCCGCTATTCTAAAAATTCCATAAAAATATTCTAAAATTTCAGAAAAATCATAGAATATTTCTAAAATAATTTTGAGAATTTTCGGGCGTTACAGTCAACCAGAGGCTGAAATTGATATTAATTGCGTGATGATTGTTTTATTATTGTTATTATTCCAGCCGCATGCGGATGAGGTATATGGTGATTGTAGAACGTTTCAGATTGTCCGCCGTACAGGGGAGATGCTACCGAAATTTCTTCGGATAGGGACTCCTCCGGGGCGTGACAAAAAATATCATCTCGCAGACGGATAAAGAAGTCACTAGTTGGAGGAGGAGGAGGAGCATATGAACTGCTTTGAGGAAAAGCAAAGAAGGGTGTCATGGCAAATCCAGGATCAATAACCACAGGAGGAGGCGCAGTAACAGGGACCGGATCATCCTCATCAATAGGGTCGTCGACAGCCGGTGGGATGTAGTGTGGATGAATTCGTTTGTACAGAAGCCCTTCGGCGCTAGTCTTAATCCCAACCAAGGATAATTGCCTAACCCCGACAAGATCAAAGTCAGACAACTCAATCAAATCGCCTCGATGAACCCCTACACCGAGATTGGCAATATAAGCAGTGAGGACATGACACTGAATCATATGAACCTTAAATGAAGTGTTGTACCCTGAATAGTAAATGATAGATCTGAATACCCAGTAGCCTAAATCAAAGTCTAGTCTATGTCTAAGGGCGTACATCAGAAAAAGATGAACTGGTCGCAAAATGCCCTGATCTCTAGATGATAAAGGATAAATGCAAGACACGATCATCTTATAAAAAGTGTTATCTTTGGACTAAGGGGTACAGTTGACATCTTTTTAGGACGAGGTCCCTCAAAGAAGTCAGCATACATGAGGTCTAGAGTCAGATGAGAGAAAGGAGCAGGTAACGGATCGGGAAGGGACGCACTAAAAAAAATACGGTTGACCGAAGGTCGGATCCGTAGAAATCGAAGGAACATGTCCAGATCAAATAACATATCTCGAGTAGCAACTCTAGTCCTATAATGATGGGGATCAAGTTCACACAGATTATGATAAAACTCAGAACACAAAATAGGATTATATGCATGACGACAAAAGAGAATGTTGTCTAATTGAAAGTGTTGTGTGATCAGTCTATGACCTCAGGACAGAAAGTTTGATAAAATTGAAGATCTAGGCATCGCGTTCCTATCACTTTAAATTTCTTATTAGGAAAGGATTGACGCAATTCTTCGGTAGAGAACCTAGGGTCTTGGCTGGGATTAAGAGAGCTAACCTCTCTTTGTGCAATAAGCTCTACTTTTCTCACTAAAAAAATAATAATAAAATGTAATAAATAACTTGTGCAAAAATATTAAAAGGAATAAAAGGAAGTTACCGAGGCATTTTCGAACGGAGAGAGGCTGGGATCGGCGAACAGAATAAGAAGTAGAAGACGAGAGGAATGTGTTGGATGAGTTGTATGGATTCCCTGAATCTGTTTATATAGAGGGTGATCGGTCGACTGATCAAGGGTTTGGTCGACCGATCCCTTTATATCGCTGTTATTTTTGACCGACGAGACACTGTTCGGTCGACCGGACAACTGTTCGGTCGACCGATAAATTCACTTTCCAGAGATAAAGGGTTGGTGAAAATGTAGGTGAACGGATGGAGATTGAAGTTTTCGGTCAACCGGAAAACCGGTTCGGTCGACCGATAAATTGAATTTGTGTGATAAATTCAACGTTAGTTTGGTTTGTGTAACGTTAGTTCCGTCGACCGAACCTTGGTCCAATCGACGGAACATTTAGCGTTACAGTTTTTTTTTTTTAAGTTTTATGTTTCAAAATAATTAAGGTTTAAAATAATGTTTCTATTTTTAAAATAGTTTAATATCAAAAAGAATTTTAGATATCTCCAAAATAGTTTAATAATTAAGTTTTAGAATTTTCAATAAATTTAAAATGATTTTTAATAAGTTTAAAATGATTTTTTTAAAATAATTTAAAATAATTTTTAATTAGGTTTTAAAAGTTTTTATAATTTTAAAATAATTTTTAATTAAGTTTTAATATTTTAATTAAGTTTAAATAATTTTAAATAAGTTTAAAATAATTTTTAATTAAGTTTAAATTAATTTTTAAATAAGTTTAAAATAATTTTAAATTAATTTTGTTTAAAATAATTTTTAATTAAGTTTAAATTAATTTTCAAATAAGTTTAAAATAATTTTTAATTAAGTTTAAATTAATTTTTAAATTTTTTAAATAAGTTTAAAATAATTTTTAATTAATTTTGTTTAAAATAATTTTTAATTAAGTTTAAATTAATTTTTAAATAAGTTTAAAATAATTTTTAATTAATTTTTAAATAAGTGTAAATAAGTTTAAATTAATTTTTAAATTTTTTAAATAAGTTTAAAATAATTTTTAA
Organism: Zingiber officinale; assembly: GCF_018446385.1. Taxonomy (NCBI): domain Eukaryota; kingdom Viridiplantae; phylum Streptophyta; class Magnoliopsida; order Zingiberales; family Zingiberaceae; genus Zingiber; species Zingiber officinale. The sequence goes on along the minus strand of NC_056002.1, from coordinate 51,491,677 downwards.
TTAAGTTTAAATTAATTTTTAAATTTTTTAAATAAGTTTAAAATAATTTTTAATTAATTTTTAAATAAGTTTAAAATAATTTTTAATTAATTTTTAAATGAGTTTAAATAAGTTTAAAATAATTTTTAATTTTTTAAATAAGTTTAAAATAATTTTTTAAATAAGTTTAAAATAATTTTTAATTTTTTAAATAAATTTAAAATAATTTTTTAAATAAGTTTAAAATAATTTTTATTTAATTTTTAAATAAGTTTAAAATAATTTTTAAATTTTTTAAATAAGTTTAAATTAATAATAATTTTTAATTAATTTTTAAATAAGTTTAAATTGTTTTAAAATAATTTTTTAATTAATTTTTAAATAAGTTTAAATTAATAATAATTTTTAATTAATTTTTAAATAAGTTTAAATTAGTTTAAAATAATTTTTAATTAATTTTTAATTAATTTTTAAATAAGTTTAAAATAATTTTTAATTAATTTTTAAATAAGTTTAAAATAATTTTTTAAATAAGTTTAAAATAATTTTTTAATTAATTTTTAAATAAGTTTAAAATAATTTTTAAATAAGTTTAAATTGGGTTTGATAATTAATTGAAAAAGGTTATTGAACCCATGTTAGATTCAAATTTTGCTTTGGGTTAATCAAGCAGGCTTCATAAGGATAAGCTTTCAGTTCAGTGGCGAGGCGTACAGACTACTTGGATATCATTAGACCACTTGCTGAATGCTTTCCAAACTGTTCCCGTCCAAAAAACTTAATACTAAATTTTGGTTTAACTAGCCCATGTTTGACTGGGGTAGCTTCGGTCAGATCCACTAAGTCTAGTGCACCAGGTAGAATTCCATATTCAGCCTAGACATGCCTTCGACAAAGTTTCCTTGACGTACTATTATCCCAATCCATTCCAGTGTTATGTTGTAAGGGTTTGGTAAACCTTATTCTTCTAACCGTTCTAAGCAGAAATGAACCTAGTCCTAAGTATTGAGTTTTGTTTGATCAAGTTGGTTGGATTATTTTTCTAATTGCTCCCCCTGAGTCATAGCTTAGATAAGGTCTATCTAAGTAATGAATTTGACTCTTAGGGACCAAGTAGTGGTTTGGTTTAATTAGTTTGGTTAAGTGTTTTGTTTGAACCCATGCTTGGACTTGACTTCTAACATTTTGATTGATTAGGGACATGTATGATTTGTTTGTTTTGTTCGGTTTATAGCCAAGCCCCGATTTGTTGTACACAGCTCGTTGCGAACCAAGTACCATATTTAGACACTTGGATCCCATTTCAAACTTTTCCAACATTTTCTTGAGTCGCTCGACTTGACCTTTCAAGTCGGAATTTTCTTCCTCAAGTTTTTCAACTTGAGTCGAAGTTCCGACTTGAACTTGGTTAGTCGAGTCACTCAAGCTAACTTGTTGCTTAAGGTGGTCTATTTCCTTAAGTAACAAGTTATTTTGTTTTTCCGATTTTGCTAATTTTTTAAACAAATATTTAACTACTTTAAGCAAATTTGAATTTGAATAAATTGTTACCATATTAGGATCTCCGGATCCGCGATCTTCCTCGGACTCGATGTTGTTCTCGGATTCGTACTCTTCATCTGACTCGGAGTCGGAATCTTCGTTTCTTGCCATAAATGCAAGATGGCTCGAGTGCTTCGTTTGTTCCACGTCGGATCCGTCGGAAGAAGTTTCGTCCCATGTTGCTTGAAGTGCCCTCTTCCGTCTTGTCGATTTGGATCTTTCTTCTTTTCGATTTGGGCATTCGTTTTTGAAATGCCCCTTCTTGTTGCATCCATAACAAATCATTTCTGATTTGTTTTGGATCTAGTTCGGTGGAGTCTTTTTGGTGCTTCTTCTGAACTTCTTCTTAGTCAACAACCTTCGGACCATGTTGACTAATTCTTCTTCGTTTGTTGAGTCTGAGTCTGACTCGCTTTCAGACTCGATCTTCATTTTTGATTTCGTCTCCTTGCTTGCCCCTGCATACAAAGCAACACCTTTCTCGCTATGGCTCATGTTAGATTGCTCGTGCAGTTCTAATTCACAGAATAACTCGTCTAACTTAAGAATCGAAAGATCCTTAGAAACTTTGTAGGCATCTACAATTGATGCCCACAAAACATTCCTCGGAAAGGCGTTCAGAGCGTACCTTATTGTGTCGCGATTTTCGAGATTATGTCCAATCAGGTGAAAAACGTTGAGGATGTCCTTCAGTTGAGCGTATAGTTGCGAGGTCGTCTCTCCAGGAAATATTTTTATATTTAACAAATTATTTAAAAGTAGATCTCGTTTGTTTACCTTCGAGTCATCCGTTCCTTCGTGTAGTTTTACTATCGATTCCCATAATTCTTTGGCGTTATCGTAGGGACCAACTCTATTCAACTCCTCTATCGTGAGCCCGCACTGAATGGTATTGATTGCTTTGTAGTTCAGTTGTGCCTTCTTGACCATCTGAGGAGTCTATTCTTTTGGTTCTAGGGTTGTTCCGTCCTTCATTGGGGGAGTATAGCCTTTCAAAACTGTGAACCAAAGCTCAATGTCGGACTTTAAGTAGCACTCCATCCTATTCTTCCAGTAACTGAAATTCTCTCCTTTGAATAGTGGAGGTCGGACTGTACTATAGCCTTCTTGATATGAGTTCATCATCCTTGCAAGAAAAAATTAAGAAAAATATTTCCAAGACACTCGTCTTGAGATTAGTAGTGCTTGAGAAGAGAATAGAATAAAAAATATTTCTAACAGAAAAGAAAACGTTTTAAAAATGCTTTGAAAATCGGTTAAGAAATTTCAGAGATAACCGGCTCTGATACCAATTGATAGATCGTTTGAAGCGATAGAGGGGGGGTGAATATCGCTTTTTAAAACTAATCTTTTCGTATTTTGAAACCAAAGTCGTGCAGCGGAAATAAGAAAAAGAGACAATGTATTTACTTCGTTTGGAGCCTAGCTCAACTCCTACTCGAAGGCTCGCAGTCCTTGACTGCATCGATGGGCAAAGCACTAAAATCCTTCTTTCCGAAGTCCTCGGAAAGAAGTGAATCGTACAATGGAGCAAGATAGCAACACCCTACTATCTTGCTTAAATGAAATTACAATGCAAGCTAAAATTAAATTTACCGACAAGTAATTGAAAGACGAAGCTCGGTCGGCACTATCTGGTGAAGTAGCTTGCAGTGTTGATGGAGCTGTGTTGCACAAGCAGTTTTGCAAAGTAGCACCAGAATTGATCAGAAAAGATTATTGTTTTGGCCTCTGTCTTCGAGTCTGAATTTATAGGTGTACTTGAGGTTCGGTCGACCGATCCCACTGTTCGGTCGACCGAACCCGCTCCCTTCCTTTCTGGCTGAAGTTCGAAGCTGGCTCGAGCTTTTGCATTTACCGGTCTTTAATGATTCGGTCGACCGAACTCCTTTTTCGATCGACCGAACAAGCCTTTTCCTTGTTCGTCAGAATCTGTCGTGATCTTGATTTAATGCAGCTTTAATGTTGATTGGATCGGTCGACCGATCTCTGGGTTCGGTCGACCGATCAGTCCTTCTTTCCTTTCCTTGCTGATCGGTGCTGACAAGCTGGCTTTGCTGAGTCACTAGGTTCGGTCGACCGATCTTACTGTTCGGTCGACCGATCAGGCTTTGATCCGATTCTGGCTCAGTTCTGATCTGGACTGATTTATGTGCTCACTTCCACATCAGGAGCTTATTCTAACATATGTTCGGCATGCACATCCACATCAGGAGCTTATTGAGTTATATCCTAAGGAATTTAAGTTCTAAGGCAAGGAAGTTAGTCCCTTTGAAGCTCAATAAAATTCTGTGCTTACACTCCAGCTGGAAAGTTATCATGGGTTTGCTAAAACCCATGATAAAACCCTTGCGATTGTTGTTACCAACATTGTCGTCATTCTTTGAAAGCAAGATATTTCATGTGGATGATGAACACACACATGTACAAAGTGATACAACTTTGTATTCAACAAGTAATGTTTCACCTCATCTTCTTCAGTTTGCTATCTGAATTACTGTCAAGACTATGCAGCAGTTTAATCTGACTTTAAAAAGATTTTGTTCAGTATTCTCAGCAATTACCATAGGTTCAGTGATAAATACAAGATCCCATAGAAGTTCATAGTCGAGAGGGCTAGGAACTCTATTAATTACTCTAAAAACTACTGCTGAAACTACTGATGATGCAACCAAGGACGGTAACATCTTTGATAGATTGGGTTTGAGCAAACAAATGAATGATCAGATTGGAACGGAAGCTCTAAGTTGTTTGAGAAGAGCTTTCTTATGCTTCAATCCTTCTAAACAAGATTCCTTTCTATACTTGAGTATTTATCTAGGTACTGAAACAAAGTTGGAGTCACGAACAAGCCTATTGAGTTATTCAGAGATCATAACAAAATCCAAGAGCTGGTATTTCGGATTTAGAAATTTCTCTACAGATCTTTATCATGCTCACGGTACAGTAATAAGCCCCCCAACACTTTTATGGTTTCTGCTGAAAATAGTGTGCTTTGTACAATTCTACTTTTGATTGTTGTTTGGAGTCAACTTGAAAATGAATTTGTTTTCAACAGTGATATAACTGTGTAGAATATTTTTATCAGGTTACGGTGATAATAGAGTTTCTTATGGTTGGTTGCATAATCGAAAGGCATTCCTTAGTCTAGAAAAGGGCTCACTTCATTATGTTAGCAATGGATATTCTTAAAGCACAACCTTCTCAGTGTAGTTATGGGATTGTTGTCCTCCCTTAGCAATATAAATGGATTGTATCATTTTTTTTGGATCAATTATAAAGCACGTAAGTCCTTATGCTGTGGGTCGGATATACCCACCCTAAACTCGAGGATGAGTTCTCTTCAACTCTAAGCAACTGATGCAAAAGGAGATCCAAACAAGACAAGGTATGACAACAAGGCTTAATCGAACCCAAAATGCTTGGTCATGTGGGAAAACATGACATGGGCTCAGGGAGATTTGGATCTGCATCTTTGGGGTTTAGTTAATTGGTTATCTATTTTTATTAAGTTTTGTTAATTTTTCCTTAATTATAGCTAGCCTTGTCCTTAACCCTAGCCAACCCTTTAAACAGACTTTTTCTGTTTAAGTCCCTTAATCTTAGGGGGGTAAATTCTCATTGGTTAATTTCCCATTTAGATTTTTTTTTTATTGGTTAATTTGTCCTTAATCTTAGGGAACTAAATCTCGTTGGTTAATTTTCCATTTAAATTTTTTTGAGTATTTTGAGAGCTATATAAATTTATGCTTTTAAGACAAATTATTTTGATATTAAATCAATTGGTTTCCTTTATACCATATTATGACTACATCTCTTTTCCTTTGCATACTTGATTTCATAATAAGTTTAAGCCTAATTTTGATTATTACTTTTTTTTTGTATTTCTTCTCTCTTGTTTTCTTATTAATACCTCTGCAACTTTACACCCCAAAATAATATACATATTCTACTCGGCGTCACGGACCCTACAACGCATTCCTTATAGGGAACAACTTAGCACTAGTACAATAATTTAATATATTCATTTATTAAATATTTATCATAATTTAATACTGATTGAAAACCTAATATAATTTTTCTCTTCTATCCGAGTTTGGAATCGGCCATAATTGATTTTATGATGGAATTTAAAAATTAAATTGATTATTTTAAAATTTATTTTATAAAGATATCTATCCTATTATGTTTTTCCTACCCTTTTTAAAAATATAATAGCATGTTTTTTTTATGACGGTCTTTTAAAGTTTAAAAGGAAATTTTATAAAATAATAATTACAGTGACTGTATTCTATTTTGTATGAAGCAGGCACTTGAATAAAAGATAAAAATCATAAAAATAAAAATATTAAGGTAAATTGTAAACATAAGAAAATGAGCAAAATAAAAAAAATAAAAATATTGAGGAGAAAACTGAATTTTACATATGACAAAAATTTTGAGAGATACATAGGATTGTCCGGGCGCCTCTTGGTACTGGTCTTCAAAGATTAGAATCGTCAAATTAACACCATCTATCTTGACACACTGCTCTTTAACTACTAGCATCAGCACCAAATGGAGCTGATTTTGAAAATCAATATGGTTTCAACAAATCAGTATCATTTGGTGCTGATTTGTAAGTACCAAGATGGATAGTACTGGTTTACTAGTCCCGGCACTAAGATGGTATTAATTTATAAAAATTAGCATCACCTTAATACTAATTTATAAAAATCAATATTAATATGGATGATATTAGTTTGATATCAATATTATCTTTCATACCCATAAAAAAAGGAGAAGAGAGTTATTATATACAGATGAAAATATTAAAAAAATAAATTTTTATCATGTTAAATCATCCCATCATATGTCATCGTTATCATTCTTTGATATATAGAAAGAAATAATTTTAACCTGGACGATGCGTAGAGACATTCACGATATGGAAGACACCTCCAATTACTAGAGATGCCTCCCATACAATGAGACAACCACGCGTCGCACACGTGCATCTCCAAACTATATAGATCGAGGATTTAGATCCAATGTTGTTTATCAGTTTATGTAACCGAGAAAAAGGATTAAAGAATCGTCCTTTAGATTCTCTTCCAGCTTATTGTACTTCAAGATCTCCCATAGATCGTTTTGCTTGTTATATATATATATATATATATATAATCAGAAAGATGGATCTCACAAATAGTTCAAACTGCTCAAATATAATTATACCCCGAATGAGATTTAAAATTCATTGTTTAAGAAACCTGTACCATCGCACCGTAGCCCTAGGCTTGTTGCTTGTTTCCATCACATGAGAAACCGCCCTTCATTATTTACTATTTTTTTTGCTTGATTTATCTAATCATTTATTATGTAAATCCTGTAGCAAAAAAAATTTTTTTTCCCAACTTATTTTTCAAGGTTAACTACTTTAAAAAAATGTTCAATAATTTTGAAAGCATACTATTTATGACAATGTATTTAACTGTCATAAAAACAGTATAAAAGAAAATCAATGCAATATCCACACCAATAGGAACAATTAAGAGAATCATAATTTAAGATTGACTTCAAATATGGCTTTAAAGGAGCTAAGTTTTATAGTGTTTAATTTTATTTGATAAAATAATCAAGTTAAAATAAGTTGAATTTAAAATAAATTAAATGGTTAAAATAAATTTTTTTATAAGTTGAGATGTTATCAAATTTTCAATTCAAATTTATTTAATTATTTAAAAATTTTATCTTTTTAAGCTAACTTGAGTAATTATTGAACTTCATAATATAAATTTGTTTATTAACTTTAAAAAAAATATTTATTTATCATGTTAATAAAAATTTATTGATGAATATAATTCATAAATTTTATTCATTATCAGTTCACCAACTGTATTTATGAATATTAAAATTGAATAGGTATATGTTAAAATTTATTCATTTAGTTTAATAAATTATTAATATTTACTCATTTGATCCACAAAAATTCATCAAAGGATATACTTAAAGTTACAAAATTTTCAAAAAAACACACCTAATTTTTAGATTTCTCAAATGACATATTTGTTTCCCTTTTTACCCCTTCTCAACCATTGTGGTATTATTATATTAAAAGAACACCATCACTATAATATTAGATTTGAAAGAATAATACTGTATTTTAAAAATCAACATTATATTTTGAAAACTAGCATCATATGTGGTGCTTATTTTAAAATTTATGTAACCCCAAAATGATAATAATTTTTTAAAACCAATATCACAATGATACTATTCTAAATCCAATACCATATTGGTCTTATTTTTTAAATGCATACAACAATAATTTATAGAATGGATAAAATAAATAAATGTGACTTTTAAAATTTTCACAACTTGCAATGCATTTGATTCACTACTGTTTAATTGATCTCGTATGAATAATATAACCTCCCACCATCTAATTTGACGGTTAACTATAAATTCATATTATAATTTATTTTTCTTTATATAATAAATTAATATTATAATTTATCTTTCTTTATATAATGGATGAAAACACTGAAAAATGTAATCAGACAATAGTATGAATTACACAAATATAAATAAATTCCTATTAGATTGCCCTGCTCAATATTGTGTTTTGAATTTCTCTATCTATTATATTAAAAAAAAAATCATACTGTGAGTAGACGACAGGAAGGACAAAGTGGGAGATATGTGATGCAGTGCAGCTGTCATCTTCCTCCTCTTCTCTTACCTCTCAATCGCAATCTCACTTTCATCTCACATTTCTGATACATCTATGAGCACGTAGAACCTGCGTGCATGCCGATGGCTTCGCCGCCGCTGCCGACGATGTCAGGAGGCCCGCATTACCGGTCGCGGTTCGGAGACACGACGTGGACCAAGGTCTTCGTTGGCGGCTTGGCATGGGAGACGCCCAGCGAGGAGCTCCGCCGCCACTTCGAGCAGTTCGGCAGCATCCTCGAGGCCGTCGTCATCACCGACAAGGCCACCGGCCGATCCAAAGGCTACGGTTTCGTATGACCCGACTACCTCTCCACCTCCCATTCTTTAATGATTCCTCTTTCTTCGTTTTTCCTCATCGCCTCCGATGGGTCGATGAAGCAGGTAACGTTTCACGACGCGGAGGCTGCACGACGGGCGGTGGTCAATCCGAATCCAGTGATCGACGGCCGGCGAGCGAACTGCAACATCGCCGCTTTGGCGGTGCCCAGAAACCCGCGAAGAGAACAAGGTGTACTCTTGATCTCAATATTGATGAGGAAATAGGGGATTTTTGTTAGATCAGATCAAATTGCGAGGTCAGAATTATGTTTAAGGATCAACTAACAAAATCTAGATTACACATAAATTAAGTAACACCTAAATATAGGATTTTTGCTTGAACCACTTGTGGTGCTTGACCATCCTCTGTTGCTCATCTGTACTTTCCAAATTTGTTTGATGGTTGATAGAATATTTCCATAGAACCAAGCTGATCAACTTCATGTGGATGGAAGGATAAAAATACCTAGACATCTAAGCTACTTATCTTTGGACCACTTATCTATAAACAAGCTAGTTAAATTTTATGGTAGTCTAAACTTACGTAATAACTAAATCAAATCAAGCTAAGTCTAAAATAAATCAAATAGTTAAAATGATGATTTAAACTTGTCTTGATTTCTTTTTTACTAACTTAAGTTTCATTCATTTAAATATTATCAAACTCTATTTGATTGTTAATATTTTTATAAGTTTAATTATAAAACTCAATAATATAAATTTATTTATTCATTTTAACATATATATATATATATATATGATTATGTTGATAAAAAATTTATTAATAAATATGTTTCATAAATTTTATTCATCACAATCCTTATTTAACAACATTAACGAGTTAAACAAAATATATTCAAACTTATTCAATTAATTTAACAAAATATTCAAACTTATTCATTAAATTAATTTTATGTGCAGTGAATAAACATAAACAAACTGTTGAACATCAAACTTATGAACATTTAGTTCATTTATAACCCTATCTAAATATTTCTAGAGCTAAGTAATTTACTCTAAATTTAAAATAATTGTTGGAGCAATCTAGGTTTTGATGTTTGGACAAAGGTTTAAGTTAGGTTTATTGTTGTATTTGATATGCATTGTGAGTGTGCAGGATATAGGTACAACAAGGAAAGTCCAAGGATGAGTCTTGGCGGTGTAAGTCCAAGCATGTAGTCTTGGCAACGTAAGTTCAAGTGTGATCTTGGCAAAGGAGGAAAGTCCAAGGATGAGTCTTGGCGGTGTAAGTCCAAGCATGTAGTCTTGGCAACGTAAGTCCAAGTGTGACTTGGCAATGGATGAAGTCCCGGAGGCGCGACCTCTTGGCAAAGGAAGACCCGACAACAATGACAAGGCCGATGGAAGCTCCAGAAGGCAAGACGTGAAGGATGGGAAGGCATCCGAGGGACGCAAGGCTGATGGAGGAGGCTAGAAGGCTAGGTCTAGGTTGGTCGGGCGAGAACGAGTGCTGAGTGAATGTACTCGGGGTAAAATCCAAAAATAGGGTATACTGTAGCAGTACTGTAGCAGTACTGTAGCGTACTGTAGCAGTACTGTAGCAGTCGACTGGTGGTTTCATCAGTCGACTGGTGCACTGTAACTTGACTAGTAGAGAGCCGTTGGGCTGGCACCAGTCGACTGGTGCAAGGACCAGTCGACTGGTAACGGGAAAATCAGCTTACTGATTTCTTCCAAGCTCTATAAGAAGGAGCTTGGGATGGCCGGCCAAGGTGACGAAATTAGACTTGGTTAAAGCCTAATTAGTAGTCACCAAAGTGCTCAAGGATCTCTTGTGTCCAAGTGATCTTGGTTGGAGTTGTGGTGAGGTTTCTCCACCCACAAGGAGGTTGAGCTAGCCGGAGTTTGCCGGGGACTAATCCACCGACGGATTGAGGGATCGTCCACCTTACGGACACGCCGTGGAGTAGGAGCAAGTTATCTCCGAACCACGTAAACACCTTGTGTTAGGGTTTGTGTTTGGTTTGTTGTCTTCTTCTTTCTTGTTTTAGGTTAACTTTCGTATTTGTTAGTTTGTTTTTGTATTCCGCTGTGCACTAACATTATAGGAAGTAAAGTTTTGGGTGAGACGCTATTCACCCCCCCTCTAGCGGACGTCAAGGTCCCAACAAGTGGTATCAGAGCGAGGTCGCTCTTCTACGGACTAACCGCCAAGAGAGCAAGAAGCTAGAGGAAGAAGAAGATGAAGTCCGAAGGACCGCTCGGATGGGATATCCGAATTCCACCTCCGTATGACAAAGAAGACTTCAATTATTGGAGGAAGCGGTTGGAGACATGGTTCCAAATGGATTGGAATCAATGGGTTGTCTTGAGTGACCCATTTGAAGCTCCTACGGACAAGAAGGGTAAACGCCTCCAACCTCGGCATTGGACCGAAGAGCAACGAGAGCAATCGGAGGCGGACAAGGAGGTAATGAGAATTTTGCATAATTTACTACCTTCTAATATCATTGTGAGTGTAGGTGAATGCACAAGTGCATGTGATCTTTGGAAAAAGATCATTGCCTATCACGAAGACCCGTCACAATTCCAAGGAGTAGAGGAGTCCAAGGAGAAGGGCTCATTGGTCCAAGAAGAGAAGGACCAATCCGATGTTGACATAAGGTCAACATCCGAGGAGGAGAAGGAAGATGAGGAGGTATCATCCACATCTTCAAGGGAGGAAGAAGTAGAATCATCGACATCTTCAAGTGAAGAAGAAGAAGAAGAGCAATCCAAGGAAGAGGAGATCTTGGAAGCTCAACCCTCCACCTCAACTACCAAGAAGAGCACAAAGGACCACATCAAATGCTTTGAGTGTGGTAAGATGGGGCACTACAAGAGTAGGTGTCCTTCACTCAAGAAGGTAAAGGAGGTAAACCCTAAACTCACTAAAGTTAATTTAGAAACTAATGTGAGTTGTAGGAAGAAGAAGAAGGAGGAGAAGAAGCACATTAGGTGCTTTACATGTGGTGAGTGGGGTCACTACCACACAAAGTGCCCAAGGAGAGGAGAGCTCAAGAAATTGGTGCACTTGAAGAAGTGGGAGAAGAAGAGAGCTTCAAGGGTAAGGGAGGTAAACCCTAACTTGAATGCTAGTAAAAATTTAAATCATTATAATGCTATTTATCATGAAAATAGAATGCATGATAAATCTAAGGATAAATATATCCCTCCTCATGCTAGATTTATCACATCTAAGGGTAGGAAGGTAAATAACAATTTATGCAATAACTCTAAGGATTATAGATATATGCCTAGATATAGAAATGCTCATAGGGGTCAAGAAAAATCCAAGTCTATGGATTCAATGATGGAAAACCAAGTCTTGAGGTCAAGACTTGATAATTTAGAAAGAACCCTAGCAAGAATGGAAAATATTCTTAGGGGTCAAAATGAGCATAACCTAGGAAAAGCTAGACAAGAGCCATCCAATGGCTATATAGGTTTGGGATACAAACCTAAAGCCAAGAAGGATGTGACTTCCTTTCATAGGGTTTCATATAATTATGGGACCAACCCTAGGTTTAGTGGTCAAGCTAAAAGTACAAGGGAAGTTGTCCCTAAGAGTACTTTTGCAAAGACCAATGTGACTAAGACTTCTAAGAAGTCTAATAATGTTACAAAGAAGGTCACAAGGGAGGTCATCCCTAAAGTTGACTTAGTAAAGGTGACTAAGGCTCCAAAAAGGCCAAACAAAGTCACAAATAAGGTTACAAGGGGAGTTAGCCCTAGAAGTGACCTAGTGGAAGTGACCAAGGTTTCTAAGAAGCCTAGAAAGGTCCTTAGGAAGATATCTAGGGAAGTCATCCCTAGTGAGTACCTAGAGCATCCAAGGAGCACCAATAGGTATTGGGTTCCTAGGAACATATTCTCTACACCCTAGATGGGTTTAGAGAGTGTCAACTCCAATTGGAAAGGTAGTTAACCCAACCTTGGGAAAGTTGACACTTGAGAGCATTTTCAAGGTGATTGTTAACCTTTGAAAATGAAAAGGATGATAAGTGTTACTCTTTGAAAGAGTAAAATGTGTCAAAATTTGAGGAGTTAAATCTAATTTAAATTGACACACTAGAGAGAAGCAAAAGTAATGCCAAATTTGGAATTCGACATTTTCTTATGGAATTAAGGAAAATGTAAACCTTAATCCAAATTGTCACTCTTGGAAAAGAGTAACATGTGGCAAATCTTAAGGAATTATGTTTGAATTAAATTGGCGCAATGTGGAAAAACATATGAAATACCAAATTGAGATTTTGGTATCTTCTTAGAGTAATTAAAGAAAAATCTAGGTCATAATGTAAGATGTTCACTCTTTGGAAGAGTGAAATGTGTCAAACTTTGAGGTTTTGAACTTAATTTAAATTGACACATTTAGAAAAGGATAAGAAATGCCAAGTTGGGGTTTTGATCTTTTCTTAAAAGGTAAAAGGCAAATCTAAGTTTTAATTTGATTTCATTTACTCTTGGAAAGAGTAAAATGTGCCATACTTTGAGAAATTTGTTTAAGTTAAAATGACACAAATTTAGAAAGGAAAAATAAATATCAAAATTGGGTTTTGGCATTTTCATGGAAAATCATGGGCAATTTAGGGTTAAATTTTGAGTTAGCTAGGGTTAAGAATACTTAGATAGGTAATCTAGGTAAATTTTATTTATGCTAACTTGCCATGTTTTGTTTGCCTATCATATGTCATGACATCATATTTATATTTAGCATTCATATTTTATTACCATGTCATGTCATACATACATCATGTAGCTATAGCTTGCTTTTCATTTTGAAAATTGCTTATTTTGATGTATGCCATGTAACATCATGCATTACTTTAATTCCCTTGTTATTTAAGGACAAATGACATCTATTATAAATGGTAAATATCCCAACAAGAGGGATTATATCAAGTGGCATCCTAGATGGATGATCATGATTTTTACAATGCCTAGATAGAGATGCATGATCCCTTAGTTTAGGGCAAGACCAAATATACATCTCACAAAGAACTATAAGGTGACTTGTATGTGTTTTAATACACATTAGATACAAGTGAGATGTTAAGATGGTGAACTAAACTCAAGATGTTGATCTAGTGCATCTTGTTGAGTTTTAGGTTCATCAAAACACATAGTTATGTGTCTTCCAATCATTGGGAAAGCTAATGTACAAGTAATGTGCATTGAGCTCAAAGAACGTGGTTGGATATTGGTTTTAAAAATGATTTCAAAATACTTTTGAAAAACCTTGGTGAAGACTATCTTTTGATAGTAATCATCATTGGAAAGTTAGACACAAACTAGGAGAAAACATTGAAATTTTCAAGAGTTTTCAAATTTGTGTCAATCTTTGAAAATAGGAAGTATTTTCATAGAAAACTATTTTTCCTTGATAAAATACTCTAAATAATGTCTACATGAGTTTTCATGATGAAAACAAGTATGGTTTGGTTAAGAAAAACCAAAGTAAAGTTTCGGTTGAGGTTAGTTTCATTATTGAATTTTTAACCTCAAAACTTCAAGTTTTGGTTTTCCTAATTATTTAGAAACTCCAAGTCATTGTTGGTGCAATGATAAAAGTTTAACCATATTTTTAGGGGGAGTTACTCCTTTAAAACATAAAAATCTTTTCCAAGACCAAAAGGAGGTCAAGTGTTAAGGTAGCACATGACATTGGTATGAGAGATGTTACCAAGGACAAGGGAGAGTCATCCAAGGCCAATAAGAAGGAATATGCTAGGGTACCATATAATTATAGCAAGAATGAGGTGTCCAAGATTAAAGACAAATTAACCAAAGACAAGGTGTCTAAGGTTATGAAGGAGAGTTTTGTAGGCCAAGTGTCACCTGAGGTGCACCGAAGTGGCATAGTCATAGTAAATGAGTCACCTAGGGAGGTGGCTAAGATTAAGAGCTCAAGGGAGAGCTCAAAGAGTCTTTGGGACATATGGTAAATGATCTTAAGTGAACCAAGATGTGCCAAAGGGATTAGAGATGGATTTGAGTCTCTATTATACTTGGTTGGCACAATTGGGATGTGTTTCGTGCATAGAAATATGAATTAGGTTTATATTGCATGAAAATTAGTTGTTGATGTATAGATGCCATATAAACCCATGCTAGGAAAGTATTGTGGTTTAGTATGGGCAGATACATCAAGAGGAAGCTGAAACTAGGACTTTAGGTCAAGGTTCAATTGAACTATTTAGCTAATTTTGAATTTTGTGTCAATCTTGGGATCTGTGATAAATATATTTTTATATATATTTTTCCCAAGTAGACAAGGGTACAATAGACCTCTCCACAAAATTTGGAAATTTTTGGAGGTCTAGGGAATTTCTGGTGCATTTCTGAAGTTGGCCTGAAAAGGCTGATTTTTACATAAATAGGGTGCCAGTCGACTGGTGCAGATACCAGTCGACTGGTAACAGTATTTTTGAGCACAGAATGTCTCTGTAAGCTCAGTTTTTCGATACCAGTCGACTGGTGATGATACCAGTCGACTGGTAACAGTAGATTTCGACCACAGAATGCTTCTGTAAGGTTGTCGAAGGGGGCAGTCGACTGGTACCTAGTTCAGTCGACTGATACCAGCCTAAAAGTGTTTTTCAACGTTGTTCTTGACCGTGTCAACTCGTTTAAATGTATGAGATTCATGGGGGATAAATACATGAGTTTAGGGTCAATTTGGATGACATGTTTTCAACAATTGGGATATTGTTGGAGCTCTTTTTGATGTATGGCAAAGGGGGAGAAGTCTAGGTTTAAGTGAGAAACCTATACACCTTTGCAAGAAATCCTAACTCGAGGGAGAGCTTAGGTGAAGGGGGAGCGACTGTTTAGGCAAAGGGGGAGAAGTTTACCTTTGCGGGAAATCCTAGCTCAAGGAGGAGCTTAGGTGAAGGGGGAGCCTAGGGATTTAGGTTCCATTATCTATGCATGAGTTGATTTGCATATTTATTTACATATGTATTGTATTTATGTTTCCCTAACTTAAACAGGTTGCCAAACATCAAAAAGGGGGAGATTGTTGGAGCAATCTAGGTTTTGATGTTTAGACAAAGGTTTAAGTTAGGTTTATTGTTGTATTTGATATGCATTGTGAGTGTGCAGGATATAGGTACAACAAGGAAAGTCCAAGGATGAGTCTTGGCGGTGTAAGTCCAAGCATGTAGTCTTGGCAACGTAAGTTCAAGTGTGATCTTGGCAAAGGAGGAAAGTCCAAGGATGAGTCTTGGCGGTGTAAGTCCAAGCATGTAGTCTTGGCAACGTAAGTCCAAGTGTGACTTGGCAATGGATGAAGTCCCGGAGGCGCGACCTCTTGGCAAAGGAAGACCCGACAACAATGACAAGGCCGATGGAAGCTCCAGAAGGCAAGACGTGAAGGATGGGAAGGCATCCGAGGGACGCAAGGCTGATGGAGGAGGCTAGAAGGCTAGGTCTAGGTTGGTCGGGCGAGCGAAAAGTCTTGAGTGAATGTACTGGGGTAAAATCCAAAATAGGGTATCTTGTGCGATCTTGTGCGATCTTGTAGCGTTATTGTAGCAGTCGACTGGTGACTGTAGCAGTCGACTGGTGCACTGTAGATAGCCGTTGAGAGAGCCGTTGGGCTGACACCAGTCGACTGGTGCAAGGACCAGTCGACTGGTAACGGACAAATCAGCTTACTGATTTGTTCCAAGCTCTATAAGAAGGAGCTTGGGATGGCCGGCCAAGGTGACGAAATTAGACTTGGTTAAAGCCTAATTAGTAGTCACCAAAGTGCTCAAGGATCTCTTGTGTCCAAGTGATCTTGGTTGGAGTTGTGGTGAGGTTTCTCCACCCACAAGGAGGTTGAGCTAGCCGGAGTTTGCCGGGGACTAATCCACCGACGGATTGAGGGATCGTCCACCTTACGGATACGCCGTGGAGTAGGAGCAAGTTATCTCCGAACCACGTAAACACCTTGTGTTAGGGTTTGTGTTTGGTTTGTTGTCTTCTTCTTTCTTGTTTTAGGTTAACTTTCGTATTTGTTAGTTTGTTTTTGTATTCCGCTGTGCACTAACATTATAGGAAGTAAAGTTTTGGGTGAGACGCTATTCACCCCCCCTCTAGCGGACGTCAAGGTCCCAACAATAATGACCTAGAAATGATCAATTTAAATATTTCCCAAGTTGAATATAGTATAACTACATAAATTTTAAATTAAAAATAAATCAATTTTAATCTTCTCCAAGTCGAATAGAGTAATTTGCTGTCTTGCTCTGTTTTGTGTAGGGAGGATTCAGAGGCAGGGCCAAGAGGGGAGCATGCAACAGGGGGCGGGAACAGGGACGGCCTATGGTAGAGTGCCAGCTCAGGTGGGACCTCAAGGAATCTACTCTACACCATATGGGTGAGTCCCACGCTCGAGCACTCAGAGTGGGGCCCTTGCCCAGAGCATTCCTCCAGCCACAATGTCCCCGGCTCATCAATGCCCTCTGCCAAAAATCTAACTCCTCTCTGCTTGTTCCAGGTGTAATCAATGGCTGACCACATTGATGCACTTCTGAAACATTATTCTCAAAAATAGAAAATAATAATTGTATCTCAAATTCTTAAGGAACAATTGTTTCATTGCAGGTTTATGGCTTACCCTTCTGAGTATGGATACCAACAAGTTAGTGCCTCCTATCTTTGCTCTGTTCTATATCTTCTAAATCTTTTAGGTGCTCACAAATAAACCACTTTCCATACAATTTCAGGAGCATGTAGCTAGCTAACTAATGATGATTCTTGTTTATAAACGTACCTTACAGGCTGCTGCAGTGTACAGCCCTCAAATGGGGTCTTATTACTATCAGCAAATATATGGACCAACAAGCTCATCAGCAAGTGTTGGCCCTCCACCAATGGGGTACCCTATACAGATGCATTCTACAAGGGTAGGTTTTTCTTCTCTAGGAGCTTTCATGCAGTACCCTAGATCCCACATGGAAGGTCACTTGCATTCCTCTTCTGACCATTACTGCCCTTTCCAACTCCAAGCCCCATTTCAAGCAAGACAACAGCTCAATCCAACACTAGGTAACTCTACTAATTTCATTGCTTAATTTCCAAACAAAACTTACATTTCATGAAAGAAAATTAGAAACAAGCATTCTTGGAGAATTACATGGAGAGGTCTATACCTGAGTTGTTTTTCTACTATTTTATCATAAATACCTATTGGTATATTGACGGCACTCTCCTTTCAGATTCACAAGCTCCTCAGGAAAACGAGAATAACCGAGAAGATTGAAGGTGGCAAGTAATTTAACATCTTTGAAGCAAAGCATGATTTGTACTCATCGACCAACTTCATTGACCACAGAGAAAATAAGCTGCAAAAAAGCTCAGCGGTTTGACTAAATTTACTGATGAAACCTACTGAGGACTCCCCTATATGATGAGTAGTAATTGATGCTAAATTCTTCTCAGATTTATTTCTTTATTCTCATTATTATTCATATAAGACATCATGTTCAGTGCATTTCATTCTATCGAATATTAAAAAAGTTTTGACTAGGTAGGATTAACTAAGTTGTTTGAGGAAATAACATTCAAAGTAATCTCAATATGAAAAATTGCAGCAAGTACTAAGACTAATATTGAAGAACAGATATATTGTTGAGGCGGATATCTGACCTTGAAAATGTAAATGAAATTGATTCTGGGAAAAGAGAAACTGATACAAGGTAATAATATGTGGGGCTTCCTTGTGCTTCACTGTTATGTTCAGGCGTGATAAGTTTGAAATAATCTTCTTGGTGAATCAAAAGTAAGCTGGACCTTTCTCGAGTGAACATTAAGAGCAAAGGATCCATCGATATGTTAGCTACTATCACAGATCAAACAAAATAAATTGGGTAGCCCCTTGACAAATTTTGCTACTTGTTTCTTCTCCATCGGTCAGGTGAAACCACAAACACAAATTAGTACATATCCAGCACTCTGACAAGATCAGAATTATCTACTATCCAACATTCAACAATTTGAGAAAACTACCCATTCCTGAAGTCTACTTATAAAAGATTTCCATATCAGTGTGCCACTAATAACAATACGTCAAAGCTTCTCAGTTAATCTTGTCATAAACAAATGCAGAATCCCTGTATCCAAAAGTATCCAAGAAGAATCAAACAAATCATGAGAAATTTCAGCACCAATTTCAAGAGCTGATGTCCTGAACGCAAATCCAAACGAGTTGCCTTGAATGGCTCCAAGACGGGGTTTGCCATGGATGCCAACAATCAAAACCTTATTGGTTTCTTTTGCAGCGCATGCACAGACTAGTGGTTTCACCTTTGCCCCTCTTTCCTTCAGTGCATCCATCAAGAAATAGCAGAACTTGGTAAGTGCCTGGGGATGGCCTAACCTATGAGTGTCAACTTGATCATCAAGCCTCAACCAGCGAAATTTTCTTCCGCTTCTAATAACCCCACTTTTGGTAATTGCACAGCTTCCTTGCCTGAGAATAGCCCTCTGTACTTCAATTGCACTCTGCATTCCCTTTCTGAGTTGATCAATGTTTTTCAGTGACAATGCAGATAAAGCATCCCCAAAGTAATCAGAAGATGAGGAATCTTTTTCCACTGTACATGACTCAAGCAATGCTGTGACTCCATACACAACATCAGCAGCTGAAACCTTTTTGCAATAGCCATGCACTATCAAGAAGCTACGGTAGTAGAAATCAGTTAGCCCATACTCTGGCAAAAAACTGTCAAACTCTTCTTTCATCTTTAGTTTCACTTCATTGCTCATATATTGAAACTTCTTTTGACAATCAACGATGGGGAACCCCATTCTGGCTAACAATAGCTTCAGCTTTTTCAAACCATTGTCACTCCAAGTCTTAAGTTTGGTTGCTATATAGGAAGAGCACAACATTGAATCAAACAGATTCCATTCCCGCAAAAGCATGAGTCTTGGTTCATCTTCATAGACTATTCGAAAACTCTCAGGAGTCTGTATCTTCGTACCATCTTTGAGTGTAACTGAGGTTACAGCATCCATATTTTCTGAGCTGTTTATATGTTGCTCGAGTTCCATAACTCCAGCTTGATACCGCTCATTGGTTAGCCTTTCATGTACAAATTGATCTGTGAGTGAAACACAAGCCAACCACAATAGCCCATTTGTGTTCTTTCTCAGTGAATGTGCTAATTCAAACATCAAGCAACCTGATGGCCTTCCATGAAAAGTACCCAACTTGTAATACTCTGACTTGAGCTTCGTATAGAGCCTAACTGGATCAGACTCTGGATCTTGTGAGACTTTACGGCGCTTCCTGCTCCCTCTTTCGACCTCCACATCATTGTCACTAGCACTATCCTCGTCACTATCAGAGTTCATATCAATTTCATCATCACTATTCAGATCAGATGCGTTGGCCAGTGCTGAAACATCAAATTCATAAGCCAGATCAGCCTGATGTTCATCTTCCTGACTATAAAGAACGACAACCTGCTCGTTTTGCTCATTAAGGTTGTGAAGGTGGATCGGGCGGTGGCTATCAATGACAAAAACATGAACTTCGGGCCCAAGGTTCAACAGCCTACGGAGGTCCCGGTGGCAGCCCCAATTAATGAGAAGCAATGTGAAGTGCTGATCTAACAACCTTAGGTTGCGAGTGACTATTTCATCAACTTCATTAAACGAAGTGACAGGGTATACTGAGTAAAGAATTGAATCAGATGAGAGGACATGGGTTACAATCTTCAGGGCACAGAGGGAGTCCACATCAGAAGCCGACGGGAAAATAAGCAGAGGGGAAGACGAGGATGCCAAGGCAGCATCACGAAGCCGGGCATAGAAAGGCTCAACTTTAGACTCCCTCACCATGGATCGTCAATTAGTATTTTTGTCCCAATTTTTCACATGCTAAGATGTAAAATCATCCTCCATCCTTCCCTCCTCCAAAGAATTTTCGTTCGTGCAGAAATCTTCAGACCATAACCAGCACCCAAAAGAAAAAAATCAGTTGTAGCATAAAACAAATTGAGATCAATCTATTAAGCCATCAAAAATGCAGTAGATATCACAATCAAGCGAGACAAAAATCAAAACTGTCAACCAGAATCGTCGGAGAAAATAACAAATGGGAGATATTTAATACCTTACCCTAGTTTAAGATCAGTGAGATCGGAGGATCAGGGGCGTCGGAAGGCCTTCGCCGGTGGACAGGAAGCTGCGTCGAAAGTTGGGGAGGGAAGCAGGTCGCAACGGGAGAAGGCGAAGAGGGAAAAGGAAGGGATTTTGACAAGGCGCGGGAATTGGGCGAAAAAAAAGGGTCATATTTTGCTGCGTCGGCGGGAACGGATCGAATTTTAATCTTTCGGATTCAAAATGCAGTCCTGATCCAAAACTACATAAATGGACAAGGTTGCAGTGCCGCCGAGTTTTTTAAAAAATTTCATAACCCTAAAAACTTATAAAAAAGCGGTTTCAAAATAACAGCAGCCCGGTGCACACGTTCTCACAACTCTGGATTTTTTAAGAAATATATCTTATATTTTACAAAAGATTATTTTCATGTTTTAAATTTGTTTATGCCGAAGCTTCCCTTCAAAAACTGACTTCAAAATAAACTAAAAAAAATCTAAACCCCTAATTACAACAGCAAGAATCAATCAATCCTTTATCATACTAAATTTGAAATTGTTACAGTAACTTGCTGTTAGAGTTTTCAAGCGTCGATCTTACATTGCACTATTGCATAAGGCCGACATAAGAAGATCTAAAACTTTGAGATAGAAGAAGTTGGAAGATTTACCATTATTACGTTAACACAAGAAGATCTGGATCTACTTGTAGAAGTACAGGTTCAGAGGGCTCTGTAGCAACAGCAAGTCAATATTGGTGGTACTCTTCTGCCACCATAACCCGCTGCCTCTACTATGGTGCATCATCGGGAGAGACGAATTCCAGAGGAAGATCCAGCCTGAGTACCTCCTGCACCTCTCTCCCCCATCCGTCGCCCGAGAGCGTTATTTCATACACCACTCAAACAAATGGAGCCCGAAGACTCTCATCAAGGATCTTCTAAAGAGATGTTTACTCGCAATAAACGCAAAAGGGAAGGCCCCGATAAGTGATAGCTCGCCGGAGAAAACCATTACCCAATTCTCCCAACGAATATTGGAAGATTTGTTACCAAAACGGTATCAGAACATGAATATCGGAGAGTATTCAAACACAACTGATCCAAAAGATCATCTTCTCAAGTTTGAAAATGCAACTCTATTACAACAACTAACTGATGGTGTGAAGTGTCAGATATTCCTTACAACCCTTGGTGGGGCTGCTCAAAAGTGGTTCAAGCGGCTACCAAATAATTCCATTCGCCGCTTCAAAGATTTTTGTAAGGTATTCTTCCATCACTTTTCTAGTAATCGGCGATATCATAAGACTCCTTGGAGTCATTTTTTTATTAAGCAAGGATCCAAGGAAACGTTGCGAGCCTACATCAAAAAATTCAATTAGGTGACCATAGATATTCCTATAGCCACCACAGAAACCTTGGTGAGTGCCTTTTCGCAGGGGCTTACCGATAATGATTTCTTTCGAGATCTGGTTAAGAGACCTCCGAAGGACTTCAATTTGCTGCTGGATCGAGCTACTGAATTCATCAATATCGAAAAAGCACAAGTAGCTTAAAGAAAAGAGGTCCCTCCGCCTATTCATGCTCTTGTGGTTGAAAAATTAGCACCACTAGCTCCCCCGCCAAAGGGACCGCGAACAGATCCTCAGTATCACTATCAGGAGACACGCCCTCAAAGTTGTGCAACATGTGGGAGTTCCTCGCAGAATCCTATGAAAATTTATAAAAAAAATTTATAAACAACTTGGACAGCGAGATGAAAAAGCATATCTTTCTCGATCTTTTGACTAAGATCAAATGTAGTATTTGTTCTTATTGCTTTAATATCTGGCATAAAAAATTATTTTTTTCATGAGAGAGACTTCGTTACAGTAGTTTGCTGCTGGAGTTCTCAAGCGTCGGTCTTACATTGCATTACAGCATAAGTCCAACACACCCTTACCAAATTTAATTTATGAACCTAAGTATTAATTTATGTGTATTTATATATTATATTATGCATACAACACGTGTGCAAGATGATTAATATATATATATATATATAATTCTAAACCGTCATAGAATAAAAATCAGAAGTCATCTAAATATATGTAAAAAGAAAGATCAACAAAGTTTTACAATGACAACAAGATTGCATCTGCAAAGTTATATGATTTTCTTATCAGACAATTTTTCATGTGAGACCATTACACTGTTCTTTATGCCGTTGTTTCTCAAGAAAAACATGTAATCTCATAGATATACATGAACCTCAACAAGCTAGAAAAACAAAATGCAATAAAAAACTAAAGATATCAAAAATATAAGATTTAACTAATGCCTAAATATATACAAGTAACTTCATTTCAGGTTGTATCGAACTGTCAATGACTCTCCACCACCTTCAGTTATCCATGAGATGCATCTAGGGAGTCGCTTATTCGATCAGTATGGCAGCAGTCAAGACTAATCTCTATCGTGTACAACTGTCGATAAAAAAAAATGAATGAAGAACTACATGGTAGTAGATCCTGACTGGCATAAACAATCGGGTAAAGGATTCTTGTAGAACGCTTCTTCTGAACGAAATCTATCCATTCCTCTTGTTCCTGGCATGGGGCCTTTTCTTTTACGAGGGGACCCTTGCCTGATGAAGTATAACAGTTAGAACAGGATTTGAGCAAGGATGTTTAACATGTGATGTTCAACAAGTCCATATACCGCTTCTTATGGATTTCAAGAATAGTCTTCGATAGCTTCTTTCCTTGTTTAAGCAATCCCTAATCAAGTTTACGCAAATGAAGTTCCATTTTTTGGAATAGAGAACAAATTAGATTGGGTTTTTTTTTCAGCAACATATGTTATGCAAGCCAATTGGAATTTTAAGCATGCCTATTGGGTGTGATTGTCTTTCTGTGGCCCAAGTAACGACGGTGACCCCCAACAGCACTTGCCATGTTTCCTGAGTACGAGGGGATGAAAACATCACTCTCTACAGATACGATGTAATCCAAGGCTGCCATTTGAGCTGCATAAAGTCTGAATGGTTTGAGCTCAGCAGCTGATGCTAATTTTTCCTGAAAGGAAATGGGTTTAGCTGAAAATCCAAGAAGCAAAGAAACAACTTCTTATTAAACACATTACAGTCATGTAAAGAACTCGTAAATTTCATAAGAAACATAAAAGAGGAAAGGCTAATTAATAATTGTTTATATCTAGATCAAGTTTCATCTCTGCATTTTCACTTATTCTTGGTCGTTCTTAAGGTAATATTTTGACGCCAATAAAGTTGAGCTTACAAACAAGTCCATCAAACACCAATACACAAGAATTGCAATGTCCAAACAAAAACGGTTTGGAAGCTGTAATTCATTGGGTGTGGAGACGTGATTTAGAATTTCATTCTGAAAAGGTAGGATTACCTTGCTCATTAGTATGGGAAAACGAGATTCAAGATCTGCCATGTGAGAATTGCCGCCATATATGTTTCCAGAAGCAACATATATTGGAGTATTCGATGGATATCCTAGAGAAGAAATGAAAATCCCAACCTCCTTAGGTGTAAGGGGACAATATCCCTTGACCCTTTGTTGAAGAGGATCAATAGCTTTCACCTTCCAGTATGCTGTTTTTTTCCCTATAACAAGAATAAATGCAGTAGAATAACATGGAAAATGGAAAGAAAGATCAAAAGAAGAACAATTGATCAGCATATTTTACCTGATCGATGTAATTCATTTGCTTCAGAAACATTCAAGCCATATGTGCACCCACTAAAAGCAAGCATGTCCTTTTCGTATCGCAAATGCAAAGCAATAAACGATCCATATGATCTCATTCTCTCTACCAATGACTATAAGATTATATTCAAATGCAGTAAGTGTAATGTAATCGTGACACAATCGCAAACATGAAAGAGATAATATCTAAACTATTACCTTTCCTAGTGCTTGGATGCTAGGAGAAAATCGAAGAGCCTCAAAGAAAGCTCTGCAACGTAGCTTCTGGACATCTAGGGGTAAATTGTTATTAGCAAGACGAGAATCTGATTTAGCAGCTTTGATGACCTGACAGATACGGCTGTTGATTAAGCAACATCAAGAAGTAGTCTTCTTCTTGGTTCTGCGACAGTAACCATACCTTAAAATCATCCCATAGTTTAGAGATTTTATCCTGATAATACTCCAGCGGAGACCAGCTTATAAAATATTCCACCGCTTTGGTAACCCTAGAAAGCTCCTCTGGTAGTTTCTTCACGATTTTAACATCATTGGCTAATGAATGTATGAAATACTCTTCATCAAAGACATCAGCAAAATTGCTGTGAAAATTAAGACAATTAAGAAATCAGAAGTTGTCAAAAGATACACAGGAATTTAAGAAAGAACGACCTTGAGTCCAGCCAAAATGAGCTCTTGTCCAGTTCTGGAATAATAAGAGTGGCATTCATAATCCGTGCAATTGCTACCATGTCTGCTATCTACCATGAAAAGCACAACAGACATAAGAAATGCTCGGTTACATAATATATAAAAACTAAAACTTTCTCAACCAAAAACATCCATTTGAAGTTTTGCGAAAGAGAGCATCACATTACAACTTTCCATCAATAAGATCACCAGCATCTTTTATCTAGAAACCATTTGAACTATCAATTTGTTTAGATTAAAATTTTGGAAATTGAACCTTATAATTGTCGAACATGGAGACAAGCAACTGAAATCATATAATCAGAACATAGGCAACCTTCAAGAATAAAAAACTGAAATTAGCTAGTATATTGGCAACAGATAATTGTCTCCACATGCATTACAAGCATGTTATTACAAGAGTAAATCAAAATTAATGCAACTTTGTCATTTTAGCTTAGTAATTTGTTTAGTTTAGTTGGAATCCAGCTTCAGCACAAACAAAAAAAACAATTTCAGCCAATCCAAAAGAACAATGAGTGATAAGGTATCGTAAAGTAAATATTGCTATTATACCTTGTGAAGGCATTTGTTGTTGAGAAATATGAAGAGCTCAGTTGTTGTCTTAGGGATTGATCTTTTTCACCGACCTTGATTAGTCCAATACGACAAAACTAGACGATACAAAATAACAAATGGTCATTTTCCAAGGTTGAGATTGAAACCCTTCTTTTGCTGTTCACTGATAGTCAATTCTACCAGAATAATCTCATTGGTTATAGTCTATCACACGACTCTCAAATGGAAACCAAAACAATTTGTGAGAATGGTTATTCACTCTTCTTCAACCACTTGTCAAGTTTTGCATCTGCAAAGCTCATTCTGACTTGACTATTTTGCATATGAAATCTAGCTGTTTGACTGACTAAACCAGAAGCAACTAACGACTTGATTTTGATTTTGTCATGCTAAATCATAGTTTATATGGATCTTTCTTGGCAAAAATGTGTAGTGACAGTAGGAATATTCATCATGAGTGCAACTAAGTACATCCAACCATATTGCTCAATCACAATAAAATCAGCTTCAAGGTAATATATCCCTACGTGCAATCATTTACACTAGTTAAACAAAGATTTCATCACATTAGCATCAATGTTCTTGTGAAAAAAATAGGATATTTAATGCATCCATCATGTTTGAAGAAACAGAGCTCTTCAAATTCAGCCAACTCGGGACCATTCATCAACAAATTAGCACATTCAAGTAACTTAGCAATAAAGAATTCCTACCACATAACACATACCTATAATTAGTTAGATTTTATTTCATGGCAAGCATCTGGACAAATTGCCAATCCAAGTTTTGATTCCTTCGTTGACAATCTGAATAAAATCAAAGACTGTAGCATATCAAGAAATACAGTTCCTCACCCCTGCCCTCATCTGGTTCAATCCGCCATTGGTGCTAACTAATAAGTAACCTCTTGACGCCTGAGGAGCTACAGTAGAAGAAAAATCCTTTAAAACAAAATGAAAATTACTTAATTTTAAGTTCAGTGAATGTAGATTCCTTACACAGATATGACAAGCTAGGTTTAGAACATGGCACGAATTGCCGATTTAATGGGGCCTTCCATAGCTTCTGGTTGCTCTCTGTTTTATCCTCAATTGCACCATTCCACTGTCGAATCTATATGAGTGAAAAGAAAGAAAAGAGATGAAATGGTTGCTTACTATTTGAAATCTACTACTAATCCGCTAATAGATCATCCATGCCAATACAGCAAGACGACTAGTAAGTGAAACCTTGCAAAACTCAAACAGAACAAGCATCAATGGCAAGAACTAAAAAAACATGGCAAAATACCGTTGAAAGTTGAGGAGCAGCTGCCTCTCGCATCCATCTGAGTTCTGAAGGCCGTCTTATGGGCCTAATATCATGTCTCTGCTCAAAACAAACCGTGAACTTTTTCAGGAAATAAATTATTGGACTAAAAATAAATTAGAAGAACAATAAGAACAATGAATCAAAAGAACCTAAAAAAACCAAAACTGTATATTTTTACATAAAAATCCAATTGATTAAAGGGCAAACAATTTAGCGTAAAGGACTAATCCAAAATCAAGTGTGATGAAAACAATGGGAATTATATATTGTTGATCCTATCGCTTTCTTTTAGAAGAAAAAAAAGGAAACAAAGAGACGTCAAGAGCCTAATTTATTCAATTACAGAACCAAGCAAATTTCCTAAGCAGTGCTAGTTGTAAAATCTCCACACAAAAAAAGAAACCAAGACAAGATTGCTTTCGTTATTCTTGTAAAACACAGATAAACAAAAAAAAAACTCGTACTTGCTTATCATGCTTGCTCTATAGCTAAAAATTACAAGAAGTGTATTAAAACGAGAATCCTCACTTCGAAATAGTTCCAAAACCAAAACCAAAAAGATATTGTTATCCAAGTTACTCAAATGGACTGCACGGAAAAACAATCCACGTATATGAAATCCAAATAGCAATCATAAAAAAAGAGGCCTTTGTTCCACAAACATCGATGAAGGACCAAAAAAAGACGCTAGGAGAGAGAAGAGAGAGACCTCGGGGAGCTCGTACACTGCGGTTGCAGATGAAAGCGAGGAGGAAGAGGAAGGGGAGACGTTGGCGTCGAGCAACGTGATGAGGAAGAAGCCGGCGACTGCGCAGGCCAGCAGCGAGAGCAGGACAGCCACCATGGTGGGCCTCAACCTGTGCCGTTGCATCCGCTCTTTCGCTTCGATTCTTCCCTTCCCCGTCACGACGTCTTTATCGATCACTTGATCTATTTAAAACAAATTCCCAAATCCGAAAGCTGTGTTTGGTTAGGACTTTTGTAATCAGTCCGTAATATAATAAAATTTATAATTTAACATAATTAAGTTGGTTTAGGAAAGAATGGTATATTATGCCTGAATATTTATTATTTTTTTAAAAAATATAATTTATATTATTATAAAATTATAAAAATAACTTGTGAGGTTGGTCGGTGGCTGTTGGCTGCATCGACGCCCGACGGCGGTGGTCAGTCGGCAATAGCAAACTGTGGCCGCTGCTGGCTGCTGGCTGCTGGCGGCTGACGGACAGTGTCGGAAGATGCGGCTGACAGCAATAATAACGTCCGTCGATTGATGAAAAAAATAAACTATGATATATTTAATATTTAAATTTTAATTAAATATTATATTTTAAATTTTAAATATAATTAAACGGTAAAATAGAGAAAAATCTCCAATGACAATTTAAATTTTGCATGCAATCCCCACTCATAAAAAACTTTGTTTCGATTCTCTACCTGTAAAGTTTTATTTGTTTCAACTTCCCCATGCAAATATTGTGACCTAATTACCCCTCAGATTTTTAGGTACAAAACGTTCAAAAATGAGTATAATTCCTCTTAAATTCAGTACTTTATATTATAATCGAGTATATTTTCTATTAAATTGAGTATATTTTTTTCCTGTTTTAATATAATTCCTCTTAAATTCAGCACCATGTAAAAGAAAATCTAGTATATTTTCTATCCAATTAAGTATTATCTAAAAAAAATCTAGTATATTTTCTATCAAATTGAGTATCATTTAAAGAAAATCTAGTATATTTGAGTATATTTTCTATTAAAATTATCCTTCATATTTTTTAGGTATAAATAATCTAAAAATGAGTATAATTCCTATTAAATTCAGTGTTTTAAACTAGAATCGAGTATATCTTCTATTTAATTGAGTATGACTAACTTTTTTCCTATTTAATATAATTTCTCCTAAATTCAGTATCATTTAAAAAAAATCTAGTATATTTTTTATCCAATTGAGTATCATTTAAAGCAAATCTAGTATATTTTCCATTCAATTGAGTACCATTTAAAGAAAATCTAGTATATTTTCCATCCAATTGAGGTGGAAAAAAAATCGTACTCAATTTAATAGAAAATATACTAGATTCTAGTTTAATGTACTGAATTTAAGAGGATTTATACTCATTTTTAGACTTTTTATACTTAAAATATCAGGGGCAATTAGGTAAGTATATTAGACTAGGGAGTGAAAACAAAGAATTTTTCCAATGGGGAGTACATGCAAAATTATATTTACCAATGGAGACTGCATGCAAATTTTTCGATAATTAAATTACATATTATTAGTCTCATCATTCCGATTATAAAATTTTATTATTTTAATAATCAGATTATATTATATTATCATTATATTATATTATCATTTTAAAGCTGTACCAAATAAAAATAGAGAGTAAATGAAAATAAATAAAAGCCTTAATTGAAATATTAATAATAATTTTGTCTGAATGTATTAAGCTGAAAAGTTGGGGATGTGTCGATTCTACTAACTGGATGAAAATCTAGCTTCTCTCTCTGCAAAACAAACTAAATCAGGGAAGAGGTTCCTGGCGTTGGTCCTTCGACGCTCAAATTAGAAACAATAGTAGGAAGAGAAATTGAAAATAATAGAGATAGAGATTAATCTTGTCTTTCTTCATACCTAGCATATTGATCCGGTGGTAAGGGCGGGGCCTGCCTGGTAGAGGGTCATCGCCACGTGGAGGATCACGGTCAGAGTGGTCAATGTCCTGGGTAGGTGTCCGATCGGGCGAACCACCTTCTCAGTTAGAATGAAGAGTAGCCGATTCAACACTTCGACAGCTCGATCAAATACCGAGCTTCCAACGCTCATAAAAACTCCCAAGCAAGGAAAGGACGAAGGCCGAGTGGCCGTCCCGCTTGGTTGAATAGTGGACGCAGCCCCAACCAAGCAAGCACGACTTCCTTGCTCGACAAGGCGGAGCCGAGACAGCGGACCATTGGTCGAGTGGACTCTCTCGCTCGGCCCAATAACAGACAAAAGGTGCAGTTGGTGGTATCTTCCTAGGGACCAGTGTCACCGACGAGTGACATGGTTGGCGACATGGCCAGACGGAGAATCGTACGGTGAAAGCTTCCACTATCACGTCAGGGATATGCTCGGGCTGTTAAGGTATGGCGTCATGCACGCTTTTCCGACACGTCCATTTTAGGTATGCTTTAAAGAGTGTGCGCGCTTGGGGAAGCGTGCACACGCCTCCCGGGAGCCCTATATAAGGACCCCTAGGCTTCGACGGAAGTATGTTCACTTCTACTGTGGCTACAGTTACGCTGCTGCTCTTTTTTTTCTACTTCATTCACTTGTCTCTGGTGACTGACTTGAGCGTCGGAGGGTCATCGTCGGGGAACTCCTCCCCGGCTCGGCACTAACGACTTGTGGTTGCAGGTTTAGCTCGTCGGAAGTCCACATCATCTTCAGTCTACATCCAGTCAACGTGAGCGTCATCTCCCCAGCATTTGTCGACTCGACTCTCGGACAGGATCAAATTTGGCGTCGTCTATGAGAACACACCTGAATCCGAGTCGAGAAGATGGAAGAAGCTGGACGTCTCCACGCTGTGACGCTCACTCAGGAGGAGCTCGACGCATTCAAGTATGAGCGGCAAAAATAGTTGAGCAGTAGTAGCAAAAGGCGGTAGACGATCAGCTAGCACAACAAGCGACATCAGCCTCGGGAAGTCGAGCGGTGTAGGAAGACCAGCCGGAACAGCTGTCCATCTGGGGATAGAATAAAGGGCCAAACGACACGCAAGGAGAGGTGTCGCTCGTCCCGAAACCATTCCACTGGGCTTTATTCCAGTCGCCCTCGAAGATCGCGCAAGAAAACCAAGAGCGAGGTTCTTCGTCAGATGAAGTGCACATTCGGGACGCGAGGAAAGGCAAAGCGTCGAAGGATGATTTGTCTCCCGAACGGATCAACCGACAATTCTCCGAGGCAATTCTGCAGGATCCATTGCCGAGACACTACGCTCCCTTGGCGATCAGTGAGTATAACGGGTCGACCGACCCGGACGACCATCTTGATAAATTCGATAATGCTGCTACTCTCCATCAATACACTTACAGAGTCAAGTGCCGAGTCTTCCTCACTACGTTATCCGGCTCGGCATAACGTTGGTTTCGAAGGTTGTCGGACGGATCGATTCGAAGTTTTAAGGACTTTCGAACGGCTTTCCTTCATCACTTTGCGAGCAACAGACGTTATCAGAAAACAAGCGTCAGCCTGTTCTCCATGAAACAGGGCTAGAGGGAGACCCTCGGAGCCTACATCCAACGCTTCAATTAGGTGGCGATGGATATTCCCTCGGTCTCGTCCGAGACTATGATGAATGTGTTCACGCAAAGGCTTGTGGACGGGGATTTCTTCCGGTCGCTCGTCAGGAAGCTGTCTCACGACTACAACCATATGTTGAAGAAGGCCAATGAGTACATAAATGTGGAAGAAGTCCAGGCGCCCAGGAGGAAGGAAGCGCCACCAGAACCATCGGCGCCGGCCGAGTGAAGGCCACCGACCAGCCATCAACTGCCTAGAGGGCTGCGAGCCGAAGGCACACGGCTACACCAGGAACCAAGGTCACACGCTGTTCAGCATGTGGCCTCTGAGCGACCAAAGCCAAAGGAAAAGGTATGGACTTCTATATTCTGCTCTTTCCATCAATCAGTCACCCACAACACTCGTGATTGTCGCGGGTTTGCCCCGGTCGCACAACCAACACCAAGGATCTATCGACATTGATCGCCTTCACCCGACCGGCGACACGGGCATCAGAGAGTCGGACGACGTGAAGAGGCTCGGGAATCACCGCGACAACATCGCAGGAGGAGCACCGATCCTGCATGGGCCTCACATGAGTGGAGCCGACCGACCGCTCGGGAGGAGGAGAATAGAAGCAACACCGCGTGGGGCGAGATCAATATCATCGTCGGCGGTCCGACCGGCGGAGACTCCAACCGGGTTCGAAAGTCATACGCCTGGCGGCTAGAGATCCACGTCATAGGCTGCAGAAAGGAGAAGGCGAACGGGCCCGAGATCAGCTTTGGGCCCAAGGATCTCGAAGGAGTTGAAATACTACACGACGACACTCTCATTATCCGAGCAGTAATTGCCAACTATACTATTCACCGTATATTCATTGACACAGGGAGCTCGGTCAACATCATTTTCAAGAAGGCGTTTGACCAACTCTAAATTGATCGAGGCGAGTTGTTGCCGATGACAACCTCACTCTACGAGTTTACCGGCAATGAAGTCCAGCCGATCGGCCAAATTAAGTTGGCCATATCACTTGGGGAGGAACCCCTCAGAAGGACGAGGACCACAAACTTCATCGTGGTGAGCCCCCCTCCACCTACAATGTCATTTTGGGTCGACTGGCCCTCAATGAATTTCGGGCCGTCGTCTCAACCTTCTGCTAGAAGATTAAGTTCCCGTTGGAAGATCAGGTAGGAGAGGTCAAGGGCGATCAGTTGGCCACTCGGAGATGCTACGCCAAAATGGTCAAATTAGAAGCCAAGTCCACATGGAAGACGCCCCAATTAGAGGTTAGTGCAATAACTGAAGAACCTCCTAGTCTAGTTTATGAGGAAAAGGAGGAAGTGCAGATATGTCCAGGCCAGGCAGAGGCGATAACCTTTATAGCGGCTGACCTGGAAGTCGAGCAAAAGGTCGAACTGATCAAGTGCTTAGAGCATAATCATGACGTATTTGCATGGTCCGCGCGTGAGCTGCCCGACATTTCCCCGAGCATCGCGTAGCATAAGCTCCATGTCCGACCGGACGCTAGACCAGTGAAGTAAAGGAAAAGGGACTTTAACGCCGAACAGAATTTGATCATCAGGGCGGAAGTAGAGAAGCTTTTGGAGGCCGCCCACATACAGGAGGTTCAATTCCTGAGCTGGCTCGTGAATGTAGTACTAGTTTCCAAGCCAGGCAACAAGTGGCAGGTCTGCATTGACTTTCGAGATCTCAACAAAGCTTGTCCAAAGGACTTCTACCCGCTATCCCGGATTGATCAAATGGTAGACTCCACGGCTGGGTGCAAGTTGATATATATGTTGGACACATATCAGGAGTATCATCAAGTGTCGCTCGCCAAGGAGGACCAGGAGAAGGTCAGTTTTATTACTGCCGATGGAACATACTATTATAATGTGATGTCATTCGGCTTGAAGAACGCAGGAGCCACCTACCAGAGACTGATGAACAAAGTGTTCCGGTGGCAGATCGGCCACAACATGGAGGTATACGTTGACGACATACTAGTCAAGTCCCTTCAAGTAGCTGATCTCTGTGCAGATATCAAGGAGACCTGCCAGACCCTCCGAGCGTACGAAATCAAGTTAAATCCTCATAAGTATCTGTTTGGCGCGAAAGGTGGGTGTTTCCTGGGATATATCGTCACTAAGCGGGGCATTGAGGCAAATCCCAACAAGGTAAAAGCACTCCAAGATATGCCACCACCGAGAAACTTGAAGGAAGTTCAGCGCCTCACCGGTCGGATAACAACATTATCTTGATTCATCTCCAAATCGTCCGACCGGAACCTACCCTTCTTCAAGATATTGCGCCGAGCCACCAAGTTCCAGTGGGATGAGGAGTGCGATCAGGCCTTCGAGGAACTCAAGGCGTATCTGAACTCGCTACCTGTACTAGCCAAGCCAACTGCCGGTGAGCCGCTCCGAATCTATCTGTCCACAACTGAGCATGCTGTCAGCTCGGCGTTGGTTCGGCAGAACGACAAAGAACAACCAGTGTATTTTCTAAGTCACATATTAAAGGACGCTGAATCCCGCTACATTGGTCTCAAGAAGCTTGCTTTTGCTTTAGTACTTACCGCTCGGAGGCTTCGCCCATACTTTCTCGCACATACAATCGTTGTCATGACCAATAGTCCTCTGGGGAGGGTTCTTCTTAATCCTGAGGCGTCTGGACGACTGATCAAGTGGACCACGGAGCTAAGTGAGTTCGACATCCAGTATCAACCTTGAACGGCCATCAAGGCACAGTCCTTGGTGGATTTCGTCACCGAGGTGCAGAATCCTGAACCCGGGGTTGCTTGGAAGATATATGTGTTGGGACCGATTATGTAGCTAGAGGGGGGAGGGGGGGTGAATAGCTCGTCGCGCTCCTCATGCTCTTCGTTGTTTGTTTCTTCAATGATATGCAGCGAAAATACAAGAAACAAAACATACAACGCTAACACAAAGGATTTACTTGGTATCCACCTCAAGATGAGGTGACTAATCCAAAGATCCACACACACGAGCACTCTCCACTATGAAAACACTCCTTTATGGTAACTACCAAAGGCGGAGAAGCCCTACAAGTTCACACTACAAGAAGAAAGAGAAAGGGAACAAAATACAAGCAAAAGCTTATAAGTTTGCACAAGAAAACCCTAACCCTAGATTTCTTCTTCTTGCTGTAGATCCGCCTCTTGACTTGGAAGTGTTGGTGCAACATCCCTAAGGTCAAGGTTGACTTGGTTGACCAAGCTTGAGTCTTGGTTTGGGTTTCGATGTTTGACAATGCAAGGTTGATTGAAGAAGAGTCAAGTAGGTCAAGGATGACCGGATACTTGACTGGGAAGTCCTAGTGAGTGAAGCTAGGCAGGAGGAAAATCCTGGTGAGTGAAGCCAGGTGAAAGACCTAGTGAGTGAAGCTAGGCAATTGGGAAGTCCTAGTGAGTGAAGCTAGGCAGGAGGAAAATCCTGGTGAGTGAAGCCAGGTGAAAGACCTAGTGAGTGAAGCTAGGCAATTGGGAAAGTCCTGGTGAGTGAAGCCAGGCAAGAGAAATCCAAATGGGTCAAGGTTGACCAGACATTTGGTGAGAATCCAAGTAGGTCAAAGGGATTGACCGGATACTTGGCACGAGAAAGAAAAGTCCAAGTAGGTCAGAGGGACTGACCGGATACTTGGCAAGAAGAGAAAAGTCCAAGTGGGTCAAAGGGATTGACCAGACACTTGGTGAGAGAGTCCTAGCCGGTCAAGGGTGACCGGATGCTAGGTCTTATGTACCAACAAGTCATGGTTGACTAGATGTTGGTTTAGGGGGCTTTAGACTTGGTTTTGGACAAAAACCAAGGTTTGGATTGATCCGTGGATTGATCCAGCAGGTTTGGATTGATCCGTGGATTGATCCAACAGGTTTGGATTGATCCGTGGATTGATCCAGCAGGTTTGGATTGATCCGTGGATCAATCCAGCAGATCTGGATCGATCAGTGGATCGATCCAGAAGATCCGGATCGATCCGCCGATCGATCCGGTGAGTCCTCGCACCCCTCCGGATCGATCCGTGGATCGATCAGAGGTCCCAATCGATCGCTGGATCGATTGGGACGCCGTCCGCGATAAGCGCCGGATCGATCCGTGGATCGATCCGGATTTCTGATTCGAGGCGCTCCGGATCGATCCGTGGATCGATCCAAAGCCTCCCGATCGATTGGGAGCAATCCAATCGATTGGGATTCGACCGTTGCGCCGTATGCAGGTGATGGACGCCTGCAATCTCTTCATTTCATCTCAGATCTTCGCCAGCTCCTCCACAACACTCTCAAAGCTCGTGATCGCCAGTTCTTGAAGGTTCTTGGAAGCTCTCCGAGTCAAGAGGCGGATCAAAGGCAAGAAGAGAAGCTAGAGTTAGG
The DNA here is from genome assembly GCF_018446385.1 of Zingiber officinale. NCBI lineage: Eukaryota > Viridiplantae > Streptophyta > Magnoliopsida > Zingiberales > Zingiberaceae > Zingiber > Zingiber officinale. The sequence continues at coordinate 51,456,080 of NC_056002.1, read as the reverse complement.
GTTTTCTGCATTCATTGTAAGCTTTGTGCTTGTATTTTGTTTCCCTTTCCTTCTTCTTGTACCGAGAGTCTTGTAGGGCTTCTCCGCCCTCGGTAGTTACCGAAAAGGAGTGTTTCATAGTGGAGGGTGCGTGCGTGGTGTGGATCCTTGGATTAGTCACCTCCTTTGGAGGTGGATACCAAGTAAAATCCTAGTGTTAGCGTGGTTGTATTTGTTTCTGTATTTTTCGCTGCATATTCTTGAAGAAACAAGCAACGCCAAGCAACGCCGAGCAACGCCAAGCACCGAGCGAACGCGACGAGCTATTCACCCCCCCTCTAGCTACTTTTGGTCCTAACAGGAAGAACCTCGAAGAACTTCAAGAACTGGTGGTGAGAACTCTGTGGAGAAGCTCTATGAAGATCTGTGCTCGCTGGAGAAGAAAGCCGTAAGTTCTTGTCGACGAAAACGCATGCCAACGTCTTTATCCAGCACCAACGGTCAGATCCCAATCGATTAGATTGCTCTCAATCGATTGGGGAGACTTTGGATCGATCGACTGATCGATCCAGAGCGCCTCTGTGCTCTTGGGAATTGTCTGGATCGATCAGCTGATCGATCCAGCCTTTATCGCACGAAATCACACCTCCCAATCGATCGCCCGATTGATTGGGAGCTCTGGATCGATCGGCTGATCGATCCAGCGCTTTTCTGTGCGATTGTGAGCCTCTCCCAATCAATCCACCGATCGATTGGTGGAAGCTTGTCACGGGGACTCACCCAATCGATCGGCCGATCGATTGGGCATGAGCCAATCGATCGGCTGATCAATCCAGCTCCTTGATTTTGCCCAAAATCAAGTCCAAAGCCCCCTAAACCAACATTCGGTCACCTATGACCTGTTGGTACATCATGCCTAGCATCCGGTTACCCTTGACCTGCTAGAACTCGCCTACCAAGCGTCCGATCAATCCCTTTGACCCACTTGAACTTCCACCAGATGTCTGGTCAACCTTGACCCATCTGGATTTCCTCGTGCCAAGTATTCAGTCAATCCCTTTGACCTACTTGGACTTCCCAACACCAGATGTCCGATCATCCTTGATCCATATGGATTTTCCTTTCCTGACTTCACTCACCAGGACTTCCCTTCTGCCTAGCTTCACTCACTAGGTCTTTCACCTGGCTTCACTCACCAGGATTTCTCTTCTGCCTAGCTTCACTCATTAGGACTTTCACCTGGCTTCACTCATCAGGATTTCTCTTCTGCCTAGCTTCACTCACTAGGACTTTCACTTTTGCCTAGCTTCACTCACTTGGACTTTCACTCCTACCTAGCTTCACTCACTAGGACTTTCACCTAGCTTCACTCATCAGGATTTCTCAGTCAAGTATCTAGTCAATTTTGACCTACTTGACTATCCTTTACAATTTCACCACATGAACAATTACACCTGCTATCTCCATGTCTTGTCTCCATGTATTGTCAAACATTGAAACCCAAACATCAAGACTCGAGCTTGAACCAATTCAAGCTCAGTCAACCAGGTCAACCTTGACCTAGGGAATATTGCACCAACAATATGTAGATGGTTCGTCCACTCGGCAAGGGAGTGGGATTGACATACTTCTTATTTCCCCGCAAGAAGAACAGATGCAGTTGCCCGTTCCGTTAGAATACCGGGCCACTAATAACAAAGCTGAGTATGAAATGCTTATAGTTAGCCTACAAGTCGCGCGGCATGTCGGTGCCAGCAAGGTTCTGATCCACTCTGATTCTCAATTAGTCGCTCAGCAGCTGACTGGAGCATTCGGGATCAACAGCGAGCAACTCAAGCTATACGCCCCACAGATACAATATGGGAGATTGGGAGTGTATCCATGTTCCAATGAATGGTGACGGCAATTGCATGTGAGCAAGACAATCTTGAAATTTGAAACTCCCCACAGATACAATATTTTCTCTCCAAATCAATAATGAATTGTTGGTTGCTACTCGGTAAATCTAATGGTTCCACTGTACAAAAATTTTGTACAAAGGTCTGAACCTTTACCTAGCTACAATGTGTTCTTTTAAATTAAACTTGGATCGTCTGCGGAACTTAACACGTTTGATCCAAAGTTTAATCTATTTGTTCTTTTAGGTTTAGACTCGGATCTCCTACGAAACTTAACACGTTCGATCCAAATCACCTAGGTTATTAATTTCATTAAATATTAGTTTCTAAAATTGGCTCCCAGTACTGACGTAGCGAGGCACATGGCCTTCTTGGATATGGGAATAACTACCATCGACTAGACAAAGCCTTTTAAGGAAAATTAATATTTAATTTCCTTAAATAACTTTAGGTCAACCGAAAAGAACAATCAAATCACAAGGAAAAGAAAAAAACAAAAGAACACAACATCAAAAACAAATTCAAAATACTAGAATCGTATGCCTCTTGTATTTGGTATTATTTCCAAAAATAACTAGTATGATGCGGAAAGGAAAAATACTAGTTATACCTTTTAGAAAGACCTCTTGATCTTCTATCGTATTCCTCTTCTAACCTCGGATGTTGTGTGGGCAACAATCTTCCAAGATGAGGACCACCTAGCACCTTCTTCTGCTTCCTTCAAGTTTCGGCCAAGCACCAAAATCCAAGGATGAAGAACTTTTTCCACCAACTAAGCTCCAAGGGATGCAAGCTTTCTCTCCTTCTTCTTCTTCTACTCCAAGTAGTATCCGGCCACCACAAGAGCTCCAAGCAAAATAAGGTTTTGGCCACCACAAAGAGGAAGAGAGGGAGAGAGGATGGCCAGCCACAACACCAAGGAAAAGAGGGAGAGAATAATAGAGGTTGTCTCTCATGAAGACACCCCAAGCCCCTCTTTTATATTCCTTAGCTTTGGTAAATAAGGAAATTTAATTACAATAAAATTTCCTTAACTTTCCTTGATAACAATTAATTAATAAAAATTAAATAAAATTTTCTAATCAATTGTATATGGCCGGCCACCTCATGGAGAGCAAATAAGATAATTTTCAATCAACAATTAAAAATTCCGTATTTGTCTTCGGAAATTTTAAAAAATAAAATTTCTCTTTACAATCCCTTCATGGTAAAGAAATTTCTATAATTTTAATTTTTCTACATGTGAATAATTTATAAAGAAGAAAAAATAAAATATCTTTCCAATCTACAAATAAGGAAAGAGATCTAATCTCTTTCTTTAATCTTTTGTAGATCCTTTTAAAAGAGATATTTTAATTTTAAATCTCTCCAATAAATTATATCTTTCACATAAGAAAATTTTAAAATTAAAATTCTTTTTAATTTAATGGAGGCCGGCCACCTAAGCTTGGGTTCAAGCTAGGGCTGACCACCCATGAACCAAGGCTTGGCCGGCCCTAGCTTGAACCACAAGCTAGCTTGGTCGGCCCCTACATCATGGGTACGAAGGTGAGTATAGGTGGGTATAGTACTCTATAAATAAGAGACTACGATAGGGACCGAGAGGAGGAATTGGTTTTGGTCTCCCGATAAAATTAAGCATCCCGTGTTCGCCCCGAACACACAACTTAATTTTATCAATAATAATTCATTCCACTAGAGAACTATTATTGAACTACCGCACCAATCCCAAATTACATTTTTGGGCTCCTTCTTATTATGAGTGTGTTAGTCTCCCTGTGTTTAAGATGTTGAATGTCCACTAATTAAGTGAGTTACTGACAACTCATTTAATTAATATCTTAATCCAAGAATAGTACCACTCAACCTTATCGTCATGTCGGACTAAGTCCACCTGCAGGGTTTAACATGACAATCTTTATGAGCTCATCTTGGGGACATTATCAACCTAGATTACTAGGACACAATTTCCTTCTATAATCAACAACACACACTATAAGTGATATCATTTCCCAACTTATCGGGCTTATTGATTCATTGAACTAAATCTCACCCATTGATAAATTAAAGAAATAAATATCAAATATATGTGCTTGTTATTATATTAGGATTAAGAGCACACACTTCCATAATAACTGAGGTCTTTGTTCCTTCATAAAGTCAGTATAAAAGGAACGACCTCAAATGGTCCTACTCAATACACTCTAAGTGTACTAGTGTAATTATATAGTTAAGATAAACTAATACCTAATTACACTACGACCTTCCAATGGTTTGTTCCTTTCCATCTTGGTCGTGAGCTACTGTTTATAATTTATAAGGAACCGATAACATGATCTTCTGTGTGTATCACCACACACCATGTTATCTACAATATAAATTAATTGAGCAACTACATTTATCGTAAATGTAGACATTTGACCAATGTGATTCTTATTTCTAGATAAATGTTTATACTAAAAGCTAGGCTTTTAGTATACATCCTAACAATCTCCCACTTATACTAAAAGACTAAGCTGCCATATCTGCTACCATACATCTGATTCCCAACCCTTCAACATGCCCATCAAAAGCTCTTGCCTTAGTGAAAGGATCTATAGGTCATCACCTAATGCAATCTAGGCGGCAACAACTTCTCGTTTATACGATTTCTCGTATTGGGTGGTACTTGCGCTTGTTAGGACCGAAAAGTAGCTAGAGGGGGGGGGGTGAATAGCTCTTCGCTTGCTCGTTGCTCGACGTTGCTTGTTTCTTCAAGGATGCACAGCGGAAATACAAAGAAACAAATACAAATACGCTAATACGTAGATTTTACTTGGTATCCACCTCCAAGGGAGGTGACTAATCCAAGGATCCACACAACGCACGCACCCTCCACTAATGAAACTCTCCTTTATGGTAACTACCAAGGGCGGAGAAGCCCTACAAGACTCAATACAAGAAGAAGAAAGGGTAGTAAAGAAATACAAGCTTACAAGCTTACAATGAGTGCACAAACCCTAACCCTAGTTTCTTCTTCTTGCTTTGATCCGCCTGTTGACTTGGAAGAGCCTCTAAGAACCTTCAAGAACTGGTGATCTCGAGCTTGAGAAGAGTTGTGGAGGAGCTGGTGAAGATCTGAAATGAATCAATGAAGAGATATCGAAGACAACGCTCGCCTGCGGCTATAAACATGACGACGGTCGGATCCCGATCGATTCGAATGTTCCCAATCGATCGGGGAGGCTTTGGATCGATCCACGGATCGATCCAGAGCGCCTCTGTACTCTGGGAAAAATGCCTGGATCGATCCACGGATTGATCCAGCGCTTATCGCGCGAAGCAGCCGCGTCCCAATCGATCCACTGATCGATTGGGACATCTGGATCGATCCACGGATCGATCCAGAGGCTCTCTGTTCCCTAAGAAAGGCCTGGATCGATCCACTGATCGATCCAGCACTTGGTTTTTGCCCAAAACCAAGTCCCAAGCCTCTCAAACCAACATCCGGTCAACCTTGACCTGTTGGTACATCATGCCTAGCATCTGGTCACTCCTTTGACCTGCTAGGACTTCCCACCAACTGTCTGGTCAATCCCTTTGACCCACTTGGACTTTTCTATTCATGCCAAGTATCTGGTCAATCCTTTGACCTACTTGGACTTCCCAACACCAGATGTCCGATCATCCTTGATCCATCTGGATTTTCCCTTGCCTGGCTTCACTCACCAGGACTTTCACCTAGCTTCACTCACTAGGGTTTTCCATCTGCCTAGCTTCACTCACTAGGGCTTTCACCTGGCTTCACTCACCAGGACTTTCACCTAGCTTCACTCACTAGGGTTTTCCATCTGCCTAGCTTCACTCACTAGGGCTTTCACCTGGCTTCACTCACCAGGACTTTCACCTAGCTTCACTCACCAGGACTTTCACTTAGCTTCACTCACTAGGGTTTTCAATCTGCCTAGCTTCACTCACTAGGACTTTCCTTCTGCCTGGCTTCACTCACCAGGACTTCCATTCTACCTAACATCCCAGTTAGGACTTCCCAGTCAAGTATCCGGTCAACCTTGACCTACTTGACTCTTCTTCAATCAATTTCTTATTGTCAAACATCTAAACTCAAACCAAGACTCAGCTTGGTCAACCAGGTCAACCTTGACCTGAGGGATGTTGCACCAACAATCTCCCCCTTTTTGATGTTTGACAATACCACAATAACACTTACAATACCACATGTAAGTTAGGCTAATCCTATAGCCTCAATCTTCATGCCACTAGGTAATGAACACATAAATTAAGCTCTTCATTCTCCCCCTAAGAGGGCACACTCCCTCTAGGTAATGAAAGCCTAACTTACACCCAATCACAGGTCCTTTCATTCTCCCCCTATTGGCACACATCAACCCATCTTTGGGCACACATCAACCCATGCCCCAATTTTGGGTACACATCAACAAATCCATTTGTTGACGACTCTCCCCCTGAAGAGTTGCTCATCGTTTTTCACAACATCACTCGTTGTGATCAACACGATAATGAAGGTCTCATACCCTTCATTTATCCTTAACTTCTCCCTCAATGTAGACAAATACCCAACCTTGAGCATTTTCTAACCACTTGAGTTCCCACTTGAAATAATGAGGATATCCACTCCCCATTTCAAGTTCAAAAGCTCATACATGAGCATTTTCTTTAAAGAAGGTTAACCACCTTCCAAGGTTCATGAAAAATAATTTTTCATGTCTTTAAAGAGTCCCTCCCCCTAAAGACATGGTGGTAACTTCTGTCATTGCACCAACAATGACTTGGAATCCCTAAACCTTTAGGAAACCCAAATTTAGAAGTTTTGAGGTTCAAATACTCAAAATTTGAAACAAACCTCAACCTAAACTTCAATGAAGCCTTCCTTAACCAATCCATCCTTGTTTTCACATGAAAACACCCTTTGTATGTATACAAATGTATTTTAGGGGTTTGGAATGGTTACTTAGACTCAAAGAGGTTCAAAGATGCTGCAATCAGGCCTTCCCAGCCAAAATCAGCAACTTGGATCGATTGGAGTTGGGTTCCAATCGATTGAACCTTTCTGAATAGATCCACTAATCGATTCAGACTACCTGGATCGATCGGCTGATCGATCCAGCGAGCTTCTGCTCGCGGGAGACTTGCCTTCTGAATCAATCCACGGATTGATTCAGGCACTCCAATCGATCCATGGATCGATCGGAGCTCTGATAGTTGCTGAAATTTCATTTCAGTCAACTTCAGAAACCCCTAGAAAATTCTACAAAAATCCAAAAATCATGAAATTTCGTGTAGACATTATTTAGGGCATACTTAATCATGGAAAAATAGTTTTCTATGAAAATACATCATATTTTCAAAGATTGACACACGCTTGAAAACTTGCTAAAACTTTAGCGCTTTCTTCAAGTTTGTGTCTAACTATTCAATGGTGATTACTATCAAAAGATAGCCTTCACCATGGTTTTCCAAAAGCATTTTTTAAAAACATTTTCAAAACCAATATCCCATCATGTTCCTTGGGCATAATGCACATGACTTGTACATTAGCTTTCCCAATGATGGGAAAACACATAACTATGTGTTTTGATGAACCTAAAAACTCAAAAGAATGCACTAAATCAACATCTTGAGCTTTGTTCATCATCCTAACATCTCACTTGTATCTAATGTGCACTAAAACACATACAAGTCACCTTATAGTCTTTGTGAGATGTAGATTTTGGTTTTGCCCTAATCTAGGGATCATGCATATCTATCTAGGCATTTTAGAGATATTAGACATCCACCTAGGATGTCACTTGTTAATAAGTGTTGTTAAATGCCATTTGTCCTTAATTACAAGGAATTAGACTAATGCATGATAATGTTATGACATACATCAAAATAAAATAACTTTCAAAAGAAAGATTCCTATAACTACATGATGTATGAGTGTCATGACATGGTATTTTTGGATTTTTCATAATAAAACATGAATGCAAAAATAGACATGATGTCATGGCATATGATGGGCAAACAATCATGGCAAGATTTAGCATAAATAAAATATACCTAGATTAACTATCTAAGTATCCTTAAAATCTTAGCTAAACTTACAACTTAAACCTAGATTGCCCTAAAGTGCTTCAAGAAAATGCCAAAGCCTAAATTGGCATTTCTAATTCCCTTGATTAATGTATGTCAATTGAAAATAAGCATATCCTCAAATGTTGGCATATTTCATTTTTCCACAAGAGTAGCACCTTTAAATTAAGGCCCGGATCGCCTTAAATTTCCTAAGAACATACCAAAATCCCAACTTGGTAGTTCTTATGAATTTCCCAATATGTGCCATTTAAGATTAAAATCAATTCTTCCACCATTAGGCACATTTTACTCTTTCAAGGAGTAAATAATAATTCCATTTCATTTTCAAAGGTTAACAAAACCTTGAAAATGCTCCTTGAGTGTCAATTTCCTCAAAGTTGGGTTAACTATCCTTCTAATCGGAGTTGACACTCTCTAACCCATTTATGGGGTAGAGAAAATGCTCCTAGGAACCCAACACCTATTGGTGCTCCTTGGATGCTCTAGGTACTCACTAGGGATAACTTCCCTAGATACCTTCCTAGTGACCTTGTTGGACTTCTTAGAAGCCTTGGTCACATTTTCTAGGTCAACTCTAGGGATAGCCTCCCTTGTGACTTTGTTAGTGACTTTCTTAGACTTCTTAGAAGTCTTAGTCACTTTGGTTGCAAAGATACTTCTAGGGATATCTTCCCTTGTATCTTTGACTTGACCTCTAGACTTAGGGTTTGTTCCATAGCTATATGGAACCCTATGATAACTAAGCACATCCTTTTTAGCTTTGGGTTTGTATCCCAAACCTCTATGGCCATTGGATGACTTTTGTACCCCTAAACCTAGGTTATGCTCATTTTGCCCTTTTAGGATATTTTTCATCCTTTTTAGGGTCTTTTCCATTTTATCAAGTCTTGATCTCAAGACTTGATTTTCTATCATTAAATCCTTAGATTTTGATTTTTCATTACACCCATGAGCATTTTTGTTTTTGGGCTTGTATCTATTATCCTTAGTGTTCTTGCCCAAGTGTCCATCTACCTTCCTAACCTTAGGTTGGGTAGTTTTGGCATGTAGGGCCACATACTTTTCCTTAAAGCCCTCATGTTTTCTATTCTTATGGTAAATCGCATTAAAATGATAAAAATTAGAACTATCATGTTTTTTACCATAATGTAAAGGAGTAGGCTCAATAAATGTTACCTTCTTCTTTACCTTGGAGGCTCCCCCTTGACTAATGCCTCCTTGAATCTTGACCATCTTCTTCCCCTTGAGGCATTGACTTCGATAATGCCCTTTTTGTTGACACAAGAAGCACACAATGTGCTCTTTGCTCTTCTTTGTCCCGGGGGTGGTCTCCTTGGACTTCTCCTTGCCCTTTAATGTCACTTGGCCCTTCTTCTTGACCAATTTAGGGCATTTACTTTTGTAATGCCCTTTTTCCCTACATTCAAAGCATATAATATGATTTTTATTATCAATTGAAATATTTATACCTTTGCTTGTAGGGGTGGCATCTTCTCCTTTTGATCCGGAGGTAGAAGCTTCCTCTTGGTATGAATTTGATTCTCCTCCATTTGATTTTTCTTGACTTGTGGAGGTAGTTGCTTCTTCCTCCTCTTCTTCTCTCGACCCGGATGTAGAAGCTTCTCCTTCTTCTTGATCCGGCGTCACCAAGGATTGCTCTCCCTCAATCCTAGAGGTGGAGGCTTCATCATCTTGAATATGAAACAAGGAGTATGCTCCCTCCTCGTTCCCTTCGGTGCATTCCCTCGAGGATGAAGCTTCTTGGATTTCCTCTTCTTCGGAGGTTGAGCATCTCTCAACCTCGGAGTCCTCCTCTTGGTCTTGCTCCAAAGAGTCACCCTCTCTGGATTTTTCTTTCTCTTGTACAGTGGAGGGGATCTCTTCATGAAGCTTGGCCAATTTGCTCCATAGTTCCTTTGCATCTTCAAAATCTCCAATTTTGCAAAGGATGGTGCTTGGCAATAAATTGACCAAGAGCTTGGTCACTTTGTCATTGGCCTCGCACCTTTGGGCTTGCTCTTGGCTCCACTTGCTCCTCTTGAGAACTTTGCCCTTTGAATTTCTTGGAGCCTTGAAGCCTTCCATTAGAGCAAACCATTGCTCTATCTCCATCATAAGAAAATTTTCGATTCTTGATTTCCAAGAATCGAAACTCATAGAAGTATATGGTGGAGCCACCCTTGTGTCAAATCCAAGTCCATCTTGGAATTGTATCTTGAAGTTGAGCTTGATAAAGTCTTGAACTTGAAGAATTTGCTCCAACTTCTTCACCCTCTAGCTTTTCTTGTTATGCTTGACCCTTTCGGCGATAATTCCGGTGAAGAGCAACCTGGCTCTGATACCACTTGTTAGGACCGAAAAGTAGCTAGAGGGGGGGGGGGGGTGAATAGCTCTTCGCTTGCTCGTTGCTCGACGTTGCTTGTTTCTTCAAGGATGCACAGCGGAAATACAAAGAAACAAATACAAATACGCTAACACTTAGATTTTACTTGGTATCCACCTCCAAGGGAGGTGACTAATCCAAGGATCCACACAACGCACGCACCCTCCACTAATGAAACTCTCCTTTATGGTAACTACCAAGGGCGGAGAAGCCCTACAAGACTCAATACAAGAAGAAGAAAGGGTAGTAAAGAAATACAAGCTTACAAGCTTACAATGAGTGCACAAACCCTAACCCTAGTTTCTTCTTCTTGCTTTGATCCGCCTCTTGACTTGGAAGAGCCTCCAAGAACCTTCAAGAACTGGCGATCTCGAGCTTGAGAAGAGTTGTGGAGGAGCTGGTGAAGATCTGAAATGAATCAGTGAAGAGATATCGAAGACAACGCTCGCCTGCGGCTATAAACATGACGCAACGGTCGGATCCCGATCGATTCGAATGTTCCCAATCGATCGGGGAGGCTTTGGATTGATCCACGGATCGATCCAGAGCGCCTCTGTGCTCTGGGAAAAATGTCTGGATCGATCCACGGATTGATCCAGCGCTTATCGCGCGAAGCAGCCGCGTCCCAATCGATCCACTGATCGATTGGGACATCTGGATCGATCCACGGATCGATCCAGAGGCTCTCTGTTCGCTGGATCGATCCACTGATCGATCCAGCACTTGGTTTTTGCCCAAAACCAAGTCCCAAGCCTCTCAAACCAACATCCGGTCAACCTTGACCTGTTGGTACATCATGCCTAGCATCTGGTCACTCCTTTGACCTGCTAGGACTTCCCACCAAGTGTCTGGTCAATCCCTTTGACCCACTTGGACTTTTCTATTCATGCCAAGTATCTGGTCAATCCTTTGACCTACTTGGACTTCCCAACACCAGATGTCCGATCATCCTTGATCCATCTGGATTTTCCTGCCCGCTTCACTCACCAGGACTTTCACCTAGCTTCACTCACTAGGGTTTCCATCTGGCTTTTCCCTTGCCTGGCTTCACTCACCAGGACTTTCACCTAGCTTCACTCACTAGGGTTTTCCATCTGCCTAGCTTCACTCACTAGGGCTTTCACTGGCTTCACTCACCAGGACTTTCACCTAGCTTCACTCACCAGGACTTTCACCTAGCTTCACTCACTAGGGTTTTCAATCTGCCTAGCTTCACTCACTAGGACTTTCCTTCTGCCTGGCTTCACTCACCAGGACTTCCATTCTACCTAACATCCCAGTTAGGACTTCCCAGTCAAGTATCCGGTCAACCTTGACCTACTTGACTCTTCTTCAATCAATTTCTTATTGTCAAACATCTAAACTCAAACCAAGACTCAGCTTGGTCAACCAGGTCAACCTTGACCTGAGGGATGTTGCACCAACAGCGCTCTATTGTGTTTACCTGCCTTATAGACTTATGGTTTCTTCGAGTTTGTTACTGCACCAATATCATTACAATAAATTGTAATAATCTTTGGTCAAACCAGAAATCATATCTAAGTCTATCTTGAGGTTATTGAGTCATTCAGCTTTTATGGCTACCTCAGAGGCTTGCCATATACTAAACTTCTATGGTAGAGTCCAGAAAAACACCTATTCTTATCACTCTTCCATAGTTATGACTTTACCTCTTAAAGTAAACACAAAACCCCGAGGTTGACTTACTATTGTCCCTTTCCGATTGGATGTTAAAATTCATGCAACCCACAGGGAACAAATTATCTGCCTTATAAGCTAGCATATAATCTCTAGTGCCTCTAAGATACTTCAATATATGCTTTACCGCAGATCAATGTCCTTGTCCAGAGTTGCTTTAATATCTACTAACTATGCCCACGGTAAAATAGATATCCAGTCTCGTACACAACATTGCATACATTAGGCTTTCAACAGCCGAAGCATAAGGAACTGCCTTCATGTCCTTTATCTCCTTTGATGTCTACGGAGACATTTCTTTAGATAAAATTACTCCATGCTAAAAAGGTAAGAAACTTTTCTTGGAGTTTTGCATGCTTAAAACGAGCAAGGATTTTTTTTCGATATATGAAGCTTGGGATAATTAAAATATTCTTTTCTTGTGATTCCTTATTACTTTGATCCCAAGAATATATTCATTCTCCCAAGTCCTTCATATCAAATTGTTTGGACAACCATACCCTTACTTCTGACAACATTTTGATATTGTTTCCAACTACCAAAAATGTTATCTACGTATAGTACAAGAAATATTACCACGTTTCCATTACACCTTTTGTATACACAAGACTTATCCGGTTACTAAATAAATCCATAGATCTGGATTCCTTTGATAAACTGGATGTTCTAAGACCTTGAAGCTTTGCCTCAGTCCATAGACTGATTGAGCTTGCACACAAAATGCTCTTTGCCCTTTGCAATGAACCCTTCTGGTTGCTTTGTATGGATGCTTTTTTCAAGACTCCCATTAAGGAATGCTGTCTTGACATCCACTTACTAAATAGATAAAAGAATCTGGATTAGGGGTGTAAACGAATCGAATCGAGCCGAATATGCTGAAAAACTTAAGGCTCGAATTCGGCTCGAAATAGGTATATTCGAGTTCAAGCTCGATTCGAAGCTCGAAAAAATTAAAATGTTTGGTTCGAGTTCGATTCGAATTAGGATTCGGGTTCGAGTTCGGCTCGAAATATTCGAACATGTTCGCGAACTATTCGAATTATTACTCGAAAATAAGTTCGAAAGGCTCGAAATTTATTTATTTAATATATATTTAACTTATATTAATAAATATTAAGGCTCGTGAGTGGCTCACGAGCGGCTCGAACAATATAATTTGGGCTCGAGTTCGGCTCGAAAAAAAGTTCGAACATGTTCGAGTTCGGCTCGAATTCGATAAATTCGAATACGAATCGAATATTTTTCGAGCCGACTCGATTCGTTTGCAGCCCTAATCTGGATAGACTTAAGCATGACTACCAGTGAAAAAGTTTCCTTTTTCATCAAGCCTTGCTTTGAAAGTTTCCACCTTCCTGTCTATCCATCTTTTCCTATTGTAGACATATTTTCACCCAATGGCTTTTACACCATCTGGTGGTTCTACAAGCTTCCAGATTTGATTAGAATACATATATTCTAATTCTGTATTCATTGCTCTTTGCCAAGATGCTGCATCTTTATTTTGGAGTGCTTCATCATATTTCCGGGATCAGACTTATGTTCATTTGGGATCAAGTCCAAAAACTCTCCCAAAACATGAATCCTTTTGGTTGTTTGACAACCCTCCCACTACGATGATGTACTATCTATAATTGTGTATCAATTGTGATACGTGTTGCAGTTTCTTGTGATATTTCATCTTGTACAGTTGGTACTAGATTAGACATGTCCTTTATAATTTCTTTAAGAACAAATTTACTTATGGGCTTGTGGTTTATTACATAGTCCTTTTCTAAAAATCGATCATTGATGCTAACAATGACCTTCTGATTTTTAAGACTAGAAACCTACTTTCATTTCTCTAGGATAACTTACAAACAAGTGAATTCCTGTCCAACTTATCATTGTCTCTCTTCAGCATATGTGCTGGACTACCCGAATCCGAATATGCTTCAAAAATAGGCTTATCCCTATTTAGCAATTCTATATGAGTAGAGAGTTCTGACTTTGGAAGGTACTATATTCACTTCCGTTTCCAGAGTATATCCTTAAAATGAATTTGGTAATTTTCCAAATAACTCATCATCAATCTACTTATTTCCATAAGAGTCCTATACCTTCCTTTTTCTACACTATTCTATAGGGGTGTACCAGGTGCAGTTAGTTGGGATTGAATCCCTACTTATGATAAGTAACTTCTAAATTCTCCCAAGAGGTACTTGCCACTACGATCTCACCGTAGTATCTTGATACTTTTACTTTGACGTTTCTCAACATTAGCCTCGTACTCTTTGAACTAATCAAAGCACTTAGACTTGCGGCACATCAAATAAATGTATCCGTATCTTGAATAGTTGTCTATAAAATAGATGAAATATTTGATACTAACTCTTGTCATAGGATCACACAAATCAGAATGAACCTATTCCAATGTATCTTTGGCTCCATACCCCTTATACTTAAAAGCTTCTTGGTTATTTTTTCTTCCAAGTAAGACTCGTCGATTGGAAAGATTTCCACTACCAATGAACCCAAAAGTTCATCAGCTACCAATGAATCCTACTCAAGTTAATATAACCTAGCCTTAGATGCCAAAGATATAATTGGTTCGTTTCTGAAGGTTGCTTTCTCTTAAAGTTAGAAGTTGTGTTACTAATTTCCATTTGTTGCATCGTGGGAGTTTTTGGATTTATAAATTGCTAAACAACGTACCAGAACAGATAACTTCCCTCTTTTTCTTAATAACAACTTTGTTATTTAAAGAGGCAGAATATCAAGTTCTTTGAATAATTTAGAAACTGAAAACTATTCTTTCTAAACTTGGTACATAAAGACAATTACTTAAAATCCATATTTTATTCTTATCAAAGAATAAACTTCTCCCACTGCAACAGCTGCCATTTTTATAGCAGTGCCCATATGGACGGTGTTTTTATTTTCATTTAGTTGTCGGGTTTCCTGGAACCCTGCAATGAATTGCGGACATGATTAATGACATCTGTATCTATACTCCAGGTTCTGGTAGATAACACCACTAAACATGTTTCAACTAATGAATTAAATACACCTATGTTGTTCTTAGTTCTAAGAAGACAAACTACCTTAATGTCCAAGTCCTATTTCCAATCAATACAATTGGGACTACTAAGTCTTTTCTATAGTATAACAACTAGGGAATTGACAAACATTTTAAATCCTAAGAATCACAAAAATATTTGGTCAAGATCAATTCTTTTAAAATCCCCATGAATTTTGTATGCCACAATAGTGTGGACGTATACAAAATCAAAGAGGAGATTTTATCCATTAATTTTATTATCTCGTCAACTTTACTTTATGACGAATAAAATTAATGGTTGATCTATCTTTGATCAAATATTTGGTCAAAACTTTTTGAATTTAAAATAACACTAATTCCTCAAACAATATTATTTAAATTCATCAACACCTCAAACACCGTGAATTTTGCATGCCACGATAGTGTGAACGTATACAAAATTTAAACATTTGTAAGAGGAGGGTTTTACCCATTAATTATCTTGTCAATAAATCTTTATGACAAAATAAAATTACCTCAAACACTGTGAATTTTGTATGCCACGATAGTGTGGACGTATACAAAATCAAACATTTGTAAGAGGAGTTTTTAATTTTATTTTCTTGTCATCCTATTTATTTGACAAATTAATAGTTGGTTTTCTTCGGTCACACAAATAATAGCAGTGACTCCGATGGGGAGGATACTATTAGATGTGCCTAAGTGTATTCCATTACTTGACACTAAGTCCATTAATAAGATTGTGCCCCTTCCGATGGGGAAGATCACACGCTCTTAATTAACTTCCTATAGTCATCCAAAATGGAAGTTTAAGCTAGTGATCCGCAAACAAGCTTATCCGATATGGAGGAAGGCACTCAGAGCCAACGCGCAAGCTTGTTACATCACTTATAAACCAGTAATAGAGACTGTGGAATTTATTTTAAAAATAAATCCCTCTCCCACTTAGTTATTTAAAGTGAGGAATTTTGACTATGCTAGCCTACTTAGCATGCATACTAACAAGCACACACAGCACAACATAAAAAGCAATAAATAGAAAAACTAATTTTCAACTATTATGGCTTTTATCTATTGCTGTCCTCCGTGTGTCGCCAACCCTAGCTGTTGCCATCTTTGGCCACCACCACTGGGTCTAATTGTCACATCCATCTTGCTCCTTGTTCCGCTGCGCCTCTGATCCTCAAAAGGTTCCACGCCTTGCAAGATTCGATCCACGACATAAATAGAATTTTACATTTTTCGATCCTATATTCCTCGAAGGAATGTACATGTAAACTAGATCGAACATAAAATAAAAATTTATATCCATCGATCCTATATTCCATAAAAGAAATGTACATGTAACTAGATCAAAAATAAAATCCTAATAAAACTAAATACAGCTCCTGCTATATTTTATAATACAATCATGCACATACATAAATGCCCTTGACATGTCTAAGGGTCCAATCACACACATAAAAACTATAAGCCATAATAGTTGGATCCTGCATTCACAAATTTAGTACATCCTACTATTAACCTACCTAAATTATGTATGACATGTGCATAATTAAACTAATACCAAATACACAGAGGCAAAACCCTAGCTCTGATACCACTTGTTGGTTGCTACTCGGTAAACCTAATGGTTCCACTGTACAAAAATTTTGTACAAAGGTCTGAACCTTTACCTAGCTACCATGCGTTCTTTTAAATTAAACTTGGATCGCCTGCAGAACTTAACACGTTTGATCCAAAGTTTAATCTATTTGTTCTTTTAGGTTTAGACTCGGATCTCCTGCGAAACTTAACACGTTCGATCCAAATCACCTAGGTTATTAATTTCATTAAATATTAGTTTCCAAAATTAGCTCTCAGTATTGACGTGGCGAGGCACATGGCCTTCTTGGATATGGGAACAACCACCACCGACTAGACAAAGCCTTTTAAGGAAAATTAATATTTAATTTCCTTAAATAACTTTAGGTCAACCGAAAAGAACAATCAAATCACAAGGAAAAGAAAAAAAATAAAAGAACACAACATCAAAAACAAATTCAAAATACTAGAATCGTATGCCTCTTGTATTTGGTATTTATTTCCAAAAATAACTAGTATGATGCGGAAAGGAAAAATACTAGTTATACCTTTTAGAAAGACCTCTTGATCTTCTACCGTATTCCTCTTCTAACCTCGGACGTTGTGTGGGCAACAATCTTCCAAGATGAGGACCACCTAGCACCTTCTGCTTCTTCCTTCAAGTTTCGGCCAAGCACCAAAATCCAAGGATGAAGAACTTTTTCCACCAACTAAGCTCCAAGGGATGCAAGCTTTCTCTCCTTCTTCTTCTTCTTCTCCAAGTAGTATCCGGCCACCACAAGAGCTCCAAGCAAAATAAGGTTTCGGCCACCACAAAGAGGAAGAGAGGGAGAGAGGATGGCCGGCCACAACACCAAGGAAAAGAGGGAGAGAATAATAGAGGTTGTCTCTCATGAAGGCACCCAACCCCCTCTTTTATATTCCTTAGCTTTGGTAAATAAGGAAATTTAATTACAATAAAATTTCCTTAACTTTCCTTGATAACAATTAATTAAGAAAAATTAAATAAAATTTTCTAATCAATTGTATATGGCCGGCCACCTCATGGAGAGCAAATAAGATAATTTTCAATCAACAATTAAAAATTCCTTATTTGTCTTCGGAAAATTTTAAAAATAAAATTTCTCTTTAAAATCCCTTCATGGTAAAGAAATTTCTATAATTTTAATTTTTCTACATGTAAATAATTTATAAAGAAGAAAAAATAAAATATCTTTCCAATCTACAAATAAGGAAAGAGATATAATCTCTTTCTTTAATCTTTTATAGATCCTTTTAAAAGAGATATTTTAATTTTAAATCTCTCCAATAAATTATATCTTTCACATAAGAAAAATTTAAAATTAAAATTCTTTTTAATTTAATGGAGGCCGGCCACCTAAGCTTGGGTTCAAGCTAGGGCCGGCCACCGGTGAACCAAGGCTTGGCCGACCCTAGCTTGAACCACAAGCTAGCTTGGCCGGCCCCTACATCATGGGTACGAAGGTGAGTATAGGTGGGTATAGTACTCTATAAATAAGAGGCTACGATAGGGACCGAGAGGAGGAATTGGTTTTGGTCTCCCGATAAAATTAAGCATCCTGTGTTCGCCCCGAACACATAACTTAATTTTATCAATAATAATTCATTCCACTAGAGAACTATTATTGAACTACCGCACCAATCCCAAATTACATTTTTGGACTCCTTCTTATTATGAGTGTGTTAGTCTCCCTGTGTTTAAGATGTTGAATGTCCACTAATTAAGTGAGTTACTGACAACTCATTTAATTAATATCTTAATCCAAGAATAGTACCACTTAACCTTATCGTCATGTCGGACTAAGTCCACCTGCAAGGTTTAACATGACAATCTTTATGAGCTCATCTTGGGGACATTATTATCCTAGATTAGTAGGACACAATTTCCTTCTATAATCAACAACACACACTATAAGTGATATCATTTCTCAACTTATCGGGCTTATTGATTCATCGAACTAAATCTCACCCATTGACAAATTAAAGAAATAAATATCAAATATATGTGCTTGTTATTATATTAGGATTAAGAGCACACACTGCCATAATAACTGAGGTCTTTGTTCCTTCATAAAGTCAGTATAAAAGGAATGACCTCAAATGTGTTGGAATGTATACTGAAAGCCTAAGCTTTTGTAAACAGTTATTTTGAATAAAGAATCACATTTGGTCAAATTGTCTACATTTGTTTGTAGTTGTTCAATTAATGTATGTTGTAGATAACATAGTATGTGGTGTCACATACAGAAGATGATGTTATCAGTACCTTATAAATTATAAACAGCAGCTCACGACCAAAATGGAAAGGAACAACCATTGGAAGGTCGTAGTGTAATTAGGAATTAGTTTATCTTAACTATATAATTACACTAGTACACTTAGAGTGTATTGAGTAGGACCATTTGAGGTTGTTTCTCTTATACTGACTTTATAAAGAAACAAATACCTCAGTTATTATGGAAGTGTGTGCTCTTAATCCTAATATAATAACAAGCACATATATTTGATATTTATTTTTTTAATTTATCAATGGGTGAGATTTAGTTCGATAAATCAATAAGCCCGATAAGTTGGGAAATGATATCACTTATAGTGTGTGTTGTTGATTATAGAACGAAACTGTGTCTTAGAGATACTAGGTTGATAATGTCCCCAAGAGGAGCTCATAAGGATTGTCATGTTAAACCCTGCAGGTGTACTTAGTCCGACATGATGATAAGGTTGAGTGGTACTACTCTTGGACTAAGATATTAATTAAATGAGTTGTCAGTAACTCACTTAATTAGTGGACATTCGACATCTTAAACACAGGGAGACTAACACACTCATAATAAGAAGGAGCCCAAAAATATAATTTGGGATTGGTGCAGTAGTTCAATAATAGTTCTCTAGTGGAATGAATTATTATTGATAAAATTAAGTTGTGTGTTCGGGGCGAACACGGGATGATTAATTTTATCGGGAGACCAAAACCAATTCCTCCTCTCGGTCCCTATCGTAGCATCTTATTTATAGAGTATTATACCCACCTATACCCACTTTCTATACCCACCTA
Source organism: Zingiber officinale (assembly GCF_018446385.1). Lineage (NCBI taxonomy): Eukaryota > Viridiplantae > Streptophyta > Magnoliopsida > Zingiberales > Zingiberaceae > Zingiber > Zingiber officinale. The sequence continues at coordinate 51,436,329 of NC_056002.1, read as the reverse complement.
AAGGGGGTCGGCCAAGCTAGCTTGGGAATCAAGCTAGGGCCGGCCTAAGCTTGGTTTATGGGTGGCCAGCCCTAGCTTGAACCCAAGCTAGAGGGGGCCAGCCATAATAAAATTAAAAAGAATTTTAATTTTAATTTTTATTATGTGGGAGATATAATTTATTAAAGAGAATTAAAATTAAAATATCTCTCTTAAAAGGATCTACAAAAGATTAAAGAAAGAAATTAGATTTCTTTCCTTATTTGTAGATTGGAAAGATATTTTATTTTTTCTCTTTGGAAATTATTCACATGTTGAAAAATTAAAATTATAGAAATTTCTTTTTATCAACCATGAAGGGATTATAAAGGGAAGTTTTATTTTTTAAAATTTCCAAAGACAAATAAGGAAGTTTTAATTGTTGATTGAAACTCTCCTAATTTTTCTATTTGAGGTGACCGGCCATGATTAATTGATTAAGAAATTTTATTAAATTTTTCTTAATTAATTGTTGTCAAGGAAAGTTAAGGAAATTTTATTATAAATAAATTTCCTTATTTGCCAAAGCCAAAGAATATAAAAGAAGGGGTAGGGGTGCCTTCATGGGTTACAACTTCTATTGTTCTCTCCCTCTTTTCCTTGGTGTTGTGGCCAGCCATCCTCTCTTTCTTTCTTCCTCTTTGTGGTGGCCGAATTCTTCATCTCCCTTGGAGCTCTTGTGGTGGCCGGATACTACTTGGAGAAGAAGAAGAAGAAGGAGAGAAAGCTTGCATCCCTTGGAGCTTGGTTGGTGGTTTTCTTCATCCTTGGTGAAGCTCTTGTTTTGGCCGAACCTAGCAAGGAGGAGAAGAAGGTGTGTTGGTGATTTCTCATCTCGGAAGATCGTTGCCCACACAACGTCCGAGGTTAGAAGAGGAATACGGTAGAAGATCAAGAGGTCTTTCTAAAAGGTATAACTAGTAATTTTTCCTTTCCGCATCATACTAGTTATTTTTGGAAATAAATACCAAATACAAGAGGCTTACGATTCTAGTATTTCGAATATGTTTTTCGATGTTGTGTTCTTTTGTTTTTACTTTTCCTTGTGATTTGATTGTTCCTTTCGGTTAACCTAAAATTATTTTAGGAAATTAAATATTAGCTTTCCTTAAAAGGTTTTGTCTAGTCGGTGGTGGTTGCTCCCATATCCAAGAAGGTCATGTGCCTCGCCACGTCAGTACTGGGAACCAATTATAGAAATTAATATTTAATGGAATTAATAACTTAGGTGATTTGGATCGAACGTGTTAAGTTCCGCAGGAGATCCAAGTCTAAACCTAAAAGAACAAATAAATTAAGTTTTGGATCAAACATTTTAAGTTCTGCAGGCGATCCAAAATTTAATTTAAAAGAACACATGGTAGCTAGGAAAAAGGTTCAGACCTTTGTACAAAATTTTTGTACAGTGGAACCACTAGGTTTTCCGAGTAGCAACCAACAAAATGGTCCTACTCAATACACTCTAAGTGTACTAGTGTAATTATATAGTTAAGATAAACTAATACCTAATTACACTACGACCTTCCAATGGTTTGTTCCTTTCCATCTTGGTCGTGAGCTACTGTTTATAATTTATAAGGAACCGATAACATGATATTCTGTGTGTGTCACCACACACCATGTTATCTACAATATAAATTAATTGAGCAACTACATTTATCGTAAATGTAGATATTTGACCAATGTGATTCTTATTTCTAGATAAATGTTTATACCAAAAGCTAGGCTTTTAGTATATATCCTAACATGAATGAAGCACCCCATGTCTCTACTTCTATTTCAGATTGAGAGTAGGGGTGGACTTTATATCGTCTAGCTTTCTCCCTCCTTGAATCCATTTCTTTGGTAGCATGAGGTGTCAAAGCAGCATACCATTTTGAGACTTCCTCCCTACGGTTAAAGAACCATTGAGCTACCTTTTTCTAGTATTATCAATTAACCTATTTATGGGAAGTTCACGTGTCTCCTTGAATAAAGCATTTAACTTTCTACATAATTGGTGGTTAGCATTGTGTAACTTCTGCCACTAAAGTGTGCACTAGCCCATCTTTTAGGGTCAATGTTCTGAAGCCACTTATGAGCATCTAGATGTTTTTCAAGCATGGATTGCATTATGAGATCATATTGGAGTGTTATGTTTGCTCGAGTTGCTGCCCAAAACAAGCCTAAATCTGACCTACTGAATCCACTTCTTTGGGGCGGACTTTATATTGTTTAGCTTTCTCCCTCCTTGAATCCATTTCTTTGGTAGCATGAGGTGTCAAAGCAACATACCATTTCGAGACTTCCTCCCTACGGTTAAAGAACCATTGAGCTACCTTTTTTCTAGTATTATCAATTAACCTATTTATGGGAAGTTCACGTGTCTCCTTGAACAAAGCATTTAAACTCTCTACATAATTGGTGGTTAGCATTGTGTAACTTTTGCCACTAAAGTGTGCATTAACCCATCTTTTAGGGTTAATGTTCTGAAGCCACTTATGAGCATCTAGATGTTTTTCAAGCATGGAATGCATTATGAGATCATATTGGAGTGTTATGTTTGCTCAAGTTGTTGCCCAAAAACAAGCCTAAATCTGACCTACTGCCAGTATCTGCTATCATATTGCAAGACATGTGATGGCAACAAAAAGCATGATGTGCGGTAGGGTAGACTTTCCTAACTACTAATATAATGTCGCGATGTCTATATGATACTATGCTCATTGACTCTACATCAACAGCAAAGAATCTCTTCGTATGATCGAAAAACCACTCCCATATAGACCCACATTTAACTTCAACGATTCCAAAGGTTACTGGGAGGACATTGTCATTAGCATCAATTGATGTAGCCATCAACAACACACCCGGATATTTTCCTCTTAGATGTGGGGCATCAATTCCAATCAATTTGCGTAGATAAGACCTAAATACTCTTCTACAAGCTCCGAAACCCTAAAAATAGCGTTGGAATTGATTATCCCCATTCCTGTGTAGTGCCACATAGGTTTCAGGATCTCTGACTCATAATTCACGCAGATATAATGGAAGATCTCTATATGCTTGGTCATAATCTCTAACGACTTTCTTCATCACTTTCTCTCAAGCTATGTATGTTTTTCTGTATGATATTGTCACTCCAAACCTAGCTTTTATATATGATATAATCATACTTGGCTTGTCTGTTCATTAGCAAGAAATTGCTCTTCAACAAAAGACGCTACAAAGGAGAAAGAGCATGCTTGATGATCAAAACTTTCCCTAATAGTGCCACATTGGTGTTTCTTCACATATTTCGTAATAATGAACTCTACATCCCCCTGGTCAACTACTCTCCATGTACATGGTTAATTGAAGCAGACGACTTTTACTTTATTTTTTTGAGTGTCAACTGGGTTATATCTCATATGTTTAAGCATGACATGTTTCACAAGTGCATTATTGAATTCTTGTCAAGATGAAAAAAATCTGTCCAACACAAAATTCATGCTCATCTGTTGCCTCTTCAATTGGCCTTTGGAGCAATCAAGAATTTAGAATATATGGATCATTAGCTATTGGGAACTCCTTTTCTAAGTCATTGTACTGCTCTGGAGAAATTTCATATTGCTCATTCTGCATATCATCAGCTAAGAATTCTTGTACATTTGTATTATATTGTAATTCCTTTCCAATTCCGGTATAATGCCATTCCTCCTCACTCCAAGTAGGCTCAAAATAATCATCAAGTATTGTACAAGGATTCAAAATCTCATATTCTTGAATACTTGCTTCTTCATTTAAATCAAATGTGAAATTACTGCTTGTATTTCTATTTGTGTTAGGCACACCACTATACTCCAAAGACGATGGAATATTTGTTCAGGATAATTCTCCTACATTAGCTCCATGTCCAATGCAAGAATTTATATCAAGCGTATTCTATATCTCAAAGAGAATTTCTTCAGTTATATGATCGCTCCTGATAAATAAATTACAAACTAATTTAGTAATTTTGTAACTACATAATCAAGTGTTGTTGTATATACAAATTTATCAAATACCAAGCATATGGTGTACATATTAAATTTTCATAATTTATTAGTGGTTGTGACACAATCCGACTTATATGGGCCTAGGGTTTTTGTAATTTTGCATAATTCCAACTATTAGGAAGAGTTGAGCAAGGAAAAAGATCTATATGATGTAAAAGCAAAGTTTTAACCAAAGATCACGTTGGATCTGATATCATCCAATATCAGGCCCAACGTGGGCTTGATATCATCCAATTTCAGGCCCAGCATGAGCCTGATATCATCCAATATTAGACCCGCATTGAAGCAGAAAATTCTCGTAAACTAGGACCACCACTGAGAGAATGAGAGGCCTAAATAAAAAATGGTTAGCACAATTTAACTCCTTGCAACCACATAAACTAACAATACGTTAAATGAGTGTAATCAAATAAGTTTAGGTCCATAAGTGGCTTTTGGTAAAAATACATTGATGGATCAAGGGTAATTGGATTTATGCAAACTCCCAATCACTATGAAGGGTTGAGTGAGGAGAGAAGGTAAATATGGTATCAAATAAAACTTTTGATCAGGGCAGAAAGTGGGCTTAATATGATCGCATATCAGGCCCAATGTCCTGATACCTACCATATTAACCTAACATGCATGAGCAAGATCTAGCTGAAATTTAGCATCATAGTGGAGCACCTTGCAAATCGATTAAGTATCGGAGTATATCATATTGCAAGTGTTGTTGAATATTTATTCCCCACACATCCAATGAAACCATAAACACGATTTTTGTCATCACCCTTTGCAACCAAATTGTAATTTTTTTACACCATTACCCTATTTTACAATAATAAATCTATAAATACATCGCTAAATCTTTAACTGCATTCTTCTGCTAATTTCACTCTTGCTAGAAGTTTGTCCTTCAACGCTGACGTTCTTAACTGTTGTTGTCCTTTGGACTCCTCTTGAAATTCTTATGGCAATATCCCTAAACTCCAACTGGTCTTTTGCAATCTCGTCAACCAGCACGAGAAGGAATTACAAGCGAAGGAGATTCATATTTCTTTCGTGTTTATAAGACCAAGCAGAGGGATGGAGAGAGAGACGGTAAAAGGACGTGCATCCGAACCACAAAATAATTTTTAATTCACTTTGTGGCTTGGATACTTAGAAAATGATGATTGAAAAGAGGAGGTTTAGAGGGATAAACTGATAATTGAATTTTTTTTATCTACGCCTTTTGGTATAAATAAAACTACTCTACATTTTTTTGATAAATACAATATACCAGTTATGCTTTTTATAAATTGCCGCATTATCTTTAATCTTTTAAAAAAATATATAAATATTCTGCGGGGAATCTATTTTTTTAAAAAACTTAGTATTACATATATATCGCATATCCGATGCATCATTGTTTGAAAAAAAAAAACCTGGTGTTGTTTTGAAACCATTGAAACTCTGAATAGTTTAATAAGGATAGAGCAAACTATAGGGGGAATAAAAAAATCCTATTTTTTAATCGCATGCTTTTTTCACGATATAATATAATATCTCATGTATCTTAAATCACGCGTCCGAATATATGTAGTCGTTTCTTATGAAAGTCGATCTCATTGAAATGTGTGTCTTTTTTTTTTTTTTTTTTTTTGTCGACTTTTTGGATATTAATTAATTAATTTTCCATATGAAAATGAGGTTGGTGTTGAAAATTAAGTGATGTGATAAACTCGCCCTTGGTCAATCGCCATGTCATCTCGTCCTCCTCAATACATTCCTCTCTGGGGTCCCACTCATCGCTCACTCTCTCCCACCTCGAATTTCAATAAATTTTGACGTTCACCACCATCATACCTTACAACTTACAACTATGACTAATTAGATTTCATCTTATTATAGAACTTGCAGCCACCCTTAGTAGAACAGACCAAGATATGAGCAACAACCGGTCAGAGTTTTGTCCTTATTATTTAAGGTCTCGATAAACCTATTATCCTAATTTTATTTTTTCTATTAATTTAAGTAATAATTATTTTAATCTATAAAAAAAGATTTTTTTTTACCTTAGGACAGTTATTCTTTTTTTATTTAAGTATAATTTCTATGATTTTAATATAGAAATAAAAATGAAACATCAATTTTAAAACTATGGATATAAATTTCACACTAGGATCAAAATTTATAGGATCCTACAAACTTTATCAAATATCCTTTTGAAAAATATAATAAAATCTTCTCTGAAAACATGCACGATGATATAATAAAGTAATAATTACTATAAACTATTAACAAAGAAGACAAAAAAAAATCTGTCAGGTAAACAAGACAAATATATTCATAATTAATCATCTTTGCAATAGTAAATAATGTTTCACAAGTATAAGAGCATCTACGCCAGCTTCTTTATCTAAAATATATAATTAGGATAAAAAATTACTTTATTAAATTTAGATATCCACTTTTTACTATACCATATATCAGCTTTCCTATTTTTTCTCTCTCTTCTATAATATTTAGGCAATGAAATCTATTTCCTAAATTTAGAGAAATACTATTCATAAATGTAAAATTTAGGGAATGTATAAAATAGCTGATGTAAAGATTTTTTAACTGCTCTATCCAAAATTTAGGGTAAATTTTTTAAATAGAATAATTGATGTGGATGCTCTAATATAAATTATGTTATCTTGATCAGTAGAACATTTAAGTACTAGTAGTACAATTTGCTTTGATATTATAAAAATTTTTTGTTAGCAACAAATTTGTGTAAAATACACTAGTTAAGAAACTTTAACTTTGACAATATAATATGCAAGTCTTACTCTCAGATGTCGAGCGTCATTTGTTCCCAAACCAACAGTAGCTGCTGCAAATCCTATTAACCCAACCTGCAAGTAAAAACTAGAATGTGTGTTCAAGCAACATCAACTAGTAAACTTTTTAAGTCCGAAGGAATGCATTTTTGATTCCATAGAAATAAAATGTCATAATTGCCTAAATAATAGTGAACTGGCCTTCCTATAGTTTGCCTGATAGAAATAAAAAAATAGAGAATAACTATTTCTTGATGATCTTATTGATGAAGTCAAAGGTTTATTTATACAAATTGTCTAATCAATAATGGAAATATTAAATATGGCATACAATAATAATAATAATATTTATAGTAGTGAATATAATAAATTTAGAAATATTATCTTTTGCTGTTAATATTTGATTACGATGCCAAATATGATAAATCTCGATTAATTGAAATCAATTCGAGATTATTTTCTATGACTATTTTCTTTATTGTCATTACACCCTTACAAACTCAATGAGAGTTCCTGAACATTGAGTTTGATTACTAACTTGGTAAAACTTTGTCTAAATAATGGCTTAGTAAATATATTAGTAATTTGATCTTCTGTAGAGACGTAAAAAATTAAAAGTTGTCAAGTCACCACATGTTCGCGAATAAAATGAAAATCAATCTCTATATGCTTGGTACAAGCATGAAAGACCGGATTTGCCGCAAGATAAGTTGCTCCTATATTATCACATCAGATTTTGAGTGTAGCGGATGGAGAAAAATGTAATTCCAAAAGAAGAGATTGTAACCAAATAATTTCGGATGTTGCATTGGTGATAGCTTTGTATTCAGCTTTAGTGCTAGAGCGAGAGACTGTAGATTATTTTTTTGAGAGCTAAGAAATAAGATTTCATCCAAGAATTATTACAAATCCACTTGTTGAACATTTGTCTTCAGGAGATCTGGCTCAATATCCATCACTATAGACATTCAACTCTAGTGAGGATTGACGATATAAAATAAGACCTTGTAAAATCATGGCTTTAAGATAATGAAGAGTTCTCTTAACACCTTCCCAATGGTACTCAGTGGGAGAATGCATAAATTGACAGACACGATTAAGTACAAAAGCAATGCCAAGTCGTGTAATGGTGACATATTATAGGGCACCAATAATACTTTGGTAGATCTGAGGGTTAACCATTAAAGGAGAGGAAGAAGGAGCATTAAAACTTCCTTCAATGATTGGTGTGGAGATAGGACGCGCGCTATCTATTTTAGCTCGTTTAAGAAGTCAAGTGATATACTTTTTTTGAGAGAGAAGACAACCTTCAGCATGTGGAAGAAAATCAATACTAAGGAAAAATGAGCCTTGCCGAGGTCCCGAATCGGAAACTCTTGATTAAGAAGATTGAGGAAAGAAAAAATGTCTTCTTGATCACTACCAGTTATTAAAATATCATCCACGTAAATTAGAAAAAATATGATAAATTTTTCATTGCATTTATATAATACCGAAGAGTCAGTTTTTATCTAGAAAAATCCTGAATGTGAAGCCAATTAGATAGACAATGAAACCACGCATGAGGTGCTTATCGAAGACCATATAAAGATTTCTGAAGTTTACAAACATATGTTGAAAGTTGATGGAGGATGAGATCTGGTGGTTGCTCCATAACAATAGTTTCTTCAAGTTGACCGTGAAGGAAAGCATTGGAAATATCTAATTATTGTATCGGACAATTGAAGCTAATAGCTATAGACAGTAACAATCTGATAGTTATAATTTTAACAACCAGACTGAAAGTATCATTAAAGTCAATACCTGGTTGTTGACTAAAGCCTTTTGCAACAAGACGAACTTTGTAGCCTTTAATGGATCCATCTGCTTGATACTTAATTTGGTAAACCTATTTAGAGCCCACAATATTCATAGATGGAGTACGAGGAACTAAGGTCTATGTTTCATTACAGAGAAGAGCATCAAACTCTATAGCCATTGCAATATGTCAATTTGGGTCTTTGACTGTCTATGTAAAGCTAGTCGGTTCAACAAAACTTGAAGAAGCAATGAGAGCCCGTGGAAGAGGATAACGGGTGGAAACTAGTGGACATTGAGCATAAATCTCGTTTAGAGGAAGCATCCGTCGAGGAGTATCATCATCAAAACTACTCGGAGATGAGTGGTTAGATTGATGGGAATTAGGACTAGAGAGTGGAACATTGCTAACTAAATGTTGAGTTTGCAAGATTTGGTGGGGATAGAGCAGAGCCCAAAATTTCATCTTCCCTTGTACTTTAAGTATGTCTTGTTGGAGCAACCTGCGATAGTTATAGTATACTATTAGGGGTAATCAGAAAAGTGCCTTGATTATCTGAGGGAGTGTTCAAGGGTACAATTGCAAATGGAAAGAGAGACTCATCAAAAGTAACATGTTGAGAAATATATATCCACCCAGTTGATATATGTAGGCAACGATACTCACAATGTAAATTACTATAACAAAAGAAAACACATTGTTGAAAGTGAGGGTTTAACTTATGTTTAGAATAAGGTTGCAACCAAGGATAACATGCGCAACCAAAGATACGAAAGAATGAGTAATCCGGAGAGCGATTATAAAGTCTTTCCAAGAGGCTTTTGTTTTGAAGTAGTGGAGTGAGTAAATGATTGATAAGATATACTAAGGTTTGGACAACATCATCCCAAAATTTAAACGGAATTGAGGCATGATTAAGAAGAGCTAAGACAGTTTCAATTATATGATGATGTTTCCTCTCAAAGGATCCATTTTGTTTAGGAGTGTGGAGACAAGAGACTTGATGAAGGATGTCTGTTACGTCTCCGCAAGTGCACGGATTCGTTGTCAGTAATAAAGATTATCGATCCCACGAGGACTAGTTATAATCACTAGCAATGGTTCACTTAGGATTAGCTAAACTACCGATGGTTGTAAGTTATCTAAAGAAAAGAGATTGGGAAGCAGAAATGAGAACTAGCAAAGAAGAAGTAATTAACTTGGTTTATGAAGAGTTCTAGGAGTTCGGTTTCATTGTGGTGGTATTGATGTATCACATTCTATCCTTTACTCATTGTCCATCAACATGCATTCGCCGGAAGCTAAAGCAACTATCCTTAAGTACCAAATTGAGAAGATCCCTATGAAATCGTACGATCTAAAATACTCTCTCTACGAGGTTAGCAATTCCTACACAATCAATTAATACGCAACAAACATACATAATAGTTGAAACAAAGCAAACGAAATCATCCAATGAATAGAGGCATAAATATGAGTCTTACATCAAAATCAATCCACAACTACTCCCTAATCCTAGAACAAGAAATCTACTCCATAGATGCCGGAGAAAAACCCGAAGACATAATGTAATTAAACATACAATTCTCAAACACGAAGAGAGGAAGAGAAAAGATGCTTATCCAACGATGACGAGTGATCTTCGGATCCAATCCTTTGCTTCTGGAGTTGATGTGGTGATGAAAGATTGCTGGACGGAGATCCTGGACGACGTGGAATGACACCAAGATGATTCTTCCTTTAACGGCTCGCTTCCTGGCTCTCCCCCTTTGAGGAGAAGGGTTAAAACTTTATTTATAGGCAAGGGCACGGCACCGCGACACGACTATGTAGATGTGGCACGGTCGTGCCTTCTTTAGCCTCTGGTCGCGCTGCATGGGCGTGTTGATGTGGCACGACCGTGCCTTCTTCTGCTTTTGGCCGCGCTGCACGGTCATGCCAATTGTCACGACCATGTGGATCTAGGGCTCGATTCCTGGGACACGACCGTGCAGAATTGCACGACCGTTCCTTGCTTGGCTACTAGTTGTGGGGGGCACGGTCGTGCAAGTTTGCACGACCATGCTCTGATCCTTCTCTGTTTGGCTACATGACCGTGCAAGAGTTGCACGGTCGTGCACTGTCCTTCTTCTGTTTGGCCACACGACTGTGCAAGGTTGCACGACCGTGTTTTCTGCCTCATTCCGGTGCGTCAACAATCTCTATTTTTGCTCTGAAAGTTGTCTCTGTCAACACAAAACCAAACAAAGAGCAGATATCCGAACAAAAGAGTATTTATGATGAGTACATGATAAAAGAGACGATCATGCAAAGAATACATACGTATAAAGCAAGTGAATGTGCGTTAAAACATGCATAAACGATCATAATATTTACGCACATCAATGCCTAAGAAGGTAAGATGACGATGAAGGACTTGATACTCTCCTCCCCAATCAGAATGAAGAGAGAGTATTTTACGATCAAAATAACGCTCAACATGATTTTGAAAATGATAAAAAAAAATCAAAGAAATTAGACTTTAATTTCATAGGAAAAACTAAGAAAACTTGCTAAAATTGTCAATAAAAATAACATAATAAAAAAACCTTATTAGATAGAATAGGAGCAGAATCCCACACATCAGAGTGTATAATTTATAAAGGAAAACTAGAGGTGCGAGTAAAAGACACAAAAGGTAATTTATGAGATTTTACTTTCATGCAAGCTTCACATAGACGAGATGAAGAGGCTAAAGAAATCAGTAAATCATACTGATTAATGATAATCTGAACAAGGCGTAGAGATGGATGACCAAGATTTGTATGTTAAGAGAATTTGTCAGTGTGTTCTCTAACAAAAGCATTAGTATAAGTGTGAAGATGATAGAGGTCGTCTTTAATGCTTCCTCGAAGTAAAATAGTTCATGTTGTGGGATCTTTCATGAGACAATGATGAGGATGAAATTCATAGAACACATTATTATCAAGAGCAAATTGACACACAGAAAAAAAATTTTGGTGGTAGAAGGAACATGAAGAGTGTTGCGCATACGAAAGTTTGGCTATATGAGTGAAATGATGTGTTTCCAAGGTGAGTAATTTGCAAACCTAATCCATTACCTATTTGTACCATATGGTCCATGATAAGGCAAAGCGTCTGTGAGAATATCATACTCCGATGTAATATGATGAATTGCTCGAGAATCTGAATGCCATCCTAGGTTCTTGGGAGTCGTTCAAACTATATTATGAGAGATAGAAAGTGAGAATGCTCCATAATGACATTACTGAGCTGTAGATTGCCAAGAAGGTGATGGTCGATTTGAAGATGCAGGTTCTTTTTGTAAAATAGTTGGTTGTCCTAACTGTAGGATCGAAAAAAATTTAGATATCTCCACAATGACATAATATTGTCCACTTTGGGCCTAAACCCTCATGGTTTTACTCTTGGGCTCTACCCACAAGGCCTCATACCAATAGATATATATTTTCTCTTATAAACTCATGATCTTTCCAATGTGTTTTCAATGTGGTACTATATTTACAACCTTGCAACCCCAACAATCCCCCCATCAAACAAAGGACCACAGACTTCCCATGTTCGATCCTCGACCAACCAGGTCTTCCCACCTCTCGGTCCACCTGACCTGCTAAGACTTCCTTTCCTAGCCGCAACTAGGACTTCCTGCTTGGTGTCTGGTTCTCTTGATCCAAACATAGGAGCCTTCACTTTCTTTGTTCAAGGTCAATATTGTACCCACATAGCTCAATCATACCATAGCTCTTGTGCACAGTCAGTGGTTAAACTTTCTGACAGTCCGGGCTCTGATAAAAAAGAATTTAGATATCTCTATAATAACATGATATTATCCACTTTGGGTCTAAGCCCTCATGGTTTTTATCTTGGGCTCTACCCAAAAGGCCTCATGCCAATAGAGATATATTTTCTCTTATAAACCTATGATCTTTCCCATGTGTTTTCAATGTGGGACTATGTTTGCAACCTTGCAACTGTTGGGACCGAAAATGTAGCTAGAGGGGGGGGGGGGGGGGGGGGGAATAGCTCGTCGCGTGCTCGTGGTCGGCGTTGCTTGTTTCTTCAAAGATGTGTAGCGGAAATATACAAGAAACAACACACACAACGCTAATAAGTAGATTTACTTGGTATCCACCTCCAAAGGAGGTGACTAATCCAAGGATCCACACACTCACACACACCTCCATTAATAAACACTCCTTTTCGGTAACTATCAAAGGCGGAGAAGCCCTACAAGTTCACACTACAAGAAGAAAGGGAAAGGATACACAAATACAAGCAAAAGCTAACAATGAGTATAGAAAACCCTAACCCTAGCTTTCTTCCTCTTACTGTAGATCCGCCTCTTGACTTGGAAAAACCTCCAAGAGCTTCAAGAACTGGCGGTGAGAACCCTGTGGAGAAGCTCTGTGATTGCTGGTGAAGATCGGGAGAAGTGGCTGAGAGTTCTTACGAAGGAATCGCACGCCTGCAGCCTTTATCTGCGCTAACGATCGGATCCCGATCGATTGGATTGCTCCCAATCGATCGGGGAGGCTATGGATCGATCAGTCGATCGATCCAGAGCGCCTCTGTGCTCTGCGAGAAATGCCTGGATTGATCGGCTGATCGATCCAGCCTTTATCGCATAAAAATGCGTCACCCCAATCGATCCACTGATAGATTGGGGTCTCTGGATCGATCGGTCGATCGATCCAGAGACGTTCTGTGCGCTCTGAGACTTGCCCACTTGAGGCTTGTCGCGGGGACCTTCCCAATCGATCGGCCGATCGATTGGGCATCAGCCAATCGATCGGCTGATCGATCCAGACATTGGTTTTGCCCAAAACCAAGTCCCAAGCCCCCAAACCAACATCCGATCAATCCATGACATGTTGGTTCATTATACCTAGCATCCGGTCACCCTTGACCTGCAAGGACTCCCTCACTAAGTGTCTGGTCAATCCATTTGACCCACTTGGACTTTTCTCCTCGTGCCAAGTATCCGGCCAATCCCTTGACCTACTTGGACTTTCACCAAATGTCTGGTCAACCTTGACCCATCTGGATTTTCCCCGTGCCTGGCTTCACTCACCAGGACTTCTCATCTGTCTGGCTTCACTCACCGGGACTTCCAACTGCCTAGTTTCACTCACTAGGACTCCACCTGGCTTCACTCACCAGGATTTCCTACTGCCTAGCTTCACTTACTAGGACTTCTCATCTACCTGACTTCACTTACCAGGACTTCCAACTACCTAGCTTCACTCACTAGGACTTCCACCTGGCTTCACTCACCAGGATTTCCTTCTGCCTAGCTTCACCCACTAGGACTTCTTATCTGCCTGGCTTCACTCACCAGGACTTCCAACTGCCTAGCTTCACTCACTAGGGCTTCCAACTGCCTAGCTTCACTCACTAGGACTTCCACCTGGCTCCACTCACTAGGACTTTCACCTGGCTTCACTCACCAGGATTTTCTCTCTGCAAAGCTTCACTTACTAGGTCTTTCACCTGGCTTTACTCACCAGGATTTTCCTTCTGCCTAATATCCCAGTTAGGACTTCCCAGTCAAGTATCTGGTCAACCTTGACCTACTTGACTCTTCTTCAACCAACCTGATCAGGCCCTGATCAGAGGGGAATTGCACCAAACAGTCTCCCCAAATGAACAACTGCACCTGCACTTGTCCATATCATCGAAGTCTTGTATTGTCAAACATCGAAACTCAAACCAAGACTCAAGCTTGGTCAACCAGGTCAACCTTGACCTGAGGGATATTACACCAACAATCTCCCTCTTTTTGATGTTTGACAATACCTCATTTAAGTTAGGCTAATTCTCATAGCTTCAACTTCCTTCATGTCACTTGGTAATGAAGGCATAAGTTAAACCCTACATTCTCCCACTAAGAAGGGACACTCCCTCTTAGATAATGAAGGCCTAACTTAAACCCTACATTCTCCCCCTATTGGCACACATCAACAAATTCACTTGTTGAAAACTCTCCCCTTTGAGACTCTCCCCCTGAAGAGTTGCTCATCGTTGTTCACAACTTCACTCGTTGTGATCAACACGATAATGAAGGTCCCATACCCTTCATTATCATCAATGCTCGCCCTTGAGCATTAACAAGGTCCAATAACCCAAATGAAGATCCCATACCCTTCATTTGTATCGAATGCTCATCCATGAGCATATACCAACTAGAACCACTTGAACAATGAGGATATCCACTCCCCATTAAAGTTCAAACGCTCAACCTTGAGCATGTTTTTAAAAGAAGGTTAACCACCTTCCAAGGTTTATGAAAAATAGTTTTCATGTCTTTAAAGAGTACCTCCCCTAAAGACATGGTTCAAAATGCTAAAAATCAGCTTTCCCAGCCAAAATCAGCATCTTCGATCGATTGGAGTTGGGTTCCAATCTATTGAACCAGCTTGAATCGATCCACTGATCGATTCAGAAAGGCTGGATCGATCGGTGGATCGATCTAGACGGCTTCTATTCGCGAGAAGCCTTCCCTCAATCGATCGCCCGATCGATTGAGACCCTTCAATCGAACGGGTGATCGATTGAAGGCCTGATAGTTCTGAAATTCACTTTCAGTGAATTTCAAAAACTCCTAGAAAAATCTACAACATTCCGAAAATCGTGAAAATTTGTGTAGACATTATTTAGGGTATACTTTATCATGGAAAAATAGTTTTCTATGAAAATATATCATATTTTAAAAGATTGACACAAACTTGAAAACTTGCAAAAGCTTTAGTGTTTTCTTCAAGTTTGTGTCTAACTATTCATTGGTGAATACTACCAAAAGATAGCCTTCACAAAGGTTTTCCAAAATCATTTTAAAAAAATTTTCAAAATCAATATCCAACCATATTCCTTAGGCTCAATGTACATAACTTGTACATTAGCTTTCCCAATGATTGGAAAACACATAACTATGTATTTTGATGAACTTAAAACTCAAGGAAATGCACTAAATCAGCATGTTGAGTTTTGTTCATCATCCTAACATCTCACTTGTATCTACTGTGCACAAAACACATACAAGTCATCTTATAGGTCTTTGTGAGATGTAAAATTTTAGTTTTGCCCTAGTCTAAGGATCATGCATATCTATCTATGCATTTTGTGGATATTGAACATCCACCTAGGATGTCACTTGTTGATACTTGTTGATAAATGTCATTTGTCCTTAATTTTCAGGAAATAAACATAATACATGATAATGTTATGGAATACATCAAAAAGAAATAATTTTCAAAAGAAAATTTCCTATAACTACATGATGTATGGATGACATGACATGGTATTTTTGTGTTTTTCATAATAAGGCATGAGTGCAAAATACAAAACTAAATATGATGTCATGGCATATAGTGAGCAAACAATCATGGCAAGGTTTAGCATAAATAAAATACCTAGATTACCTATTTAAGTATCCTTAAATCTTAGCTAAGTTAAAAATTAAACCTAGATTGCCCTCTAAACGCTCCAAGAAAATGTCAAAACCTAAATTGGCATTTCTAGTTCTCTTGATTAACTTATGCCAATTGAAATTAAGCTTATTCCTCAAATGTTGGCATATTTCGTTCTTCCACAAAAGTAACACTAAGAAAATACCAAAATCTCAACTTGGTATTTCCTTATGTTTTTCCAATATGTGCCATTTTAAAATAATATCAATACTTCTCAAATTTGGCACATTTTACTCTTTCAAAGAGTAAATCATAAATCTATTTCATTTTGAAAGGTTAATAATAACATTGAAAATGCTCCTTGAGTGTCAACTTCTTCATGATTAGGTTAACTACCCTTCCACTTAGAGTTGACACTCTCTAACCCATCTATGGGTTAGAGAAGATGCTCCTTGGAACCCAAAGCCTATTGGTGCTCCTTGGATACTCTAGGTACTCGCTAGGGATAACCTCCCTAGATACTTTCCTAGTGACTTTGTTTGGCTTCTTAGAAGTCTTTGTCACCTTTTCTACGTCAACTCTAGGGATTGCTTCCCTTGTGACCTTCCTAGTGACTTTGTTAGACTTCTTAGAAGTCTTAGTCACATTTGTTGTTGCAAAGATACTTCTAGGGATAACTTCCCTTGTATCCTTGACTTGACCCTTAGCCTTAGAGTTAGTTCCATAGCTATATGGAATCCTATGATAGGAAATTACATCCTTCTTGACCTTTGGTTTGTATCTCAAACCTCTATGACCATTGGATGACTTTGATACTCCTAGCCCTAGATTTTTACCCTTAGACCCTTGTGTTTCATTTTTGATTTTTCTAAGGGTCTTCTCTAATTTATCAAGTCTTGACATTAAGACTTGATTTTCCTTCCATAATCCCTCAACCATAGATTTTTCACTAAAATCATGACTTTTCTTTTTCTTAAGCAAATACCTAGAATCCTTAGGGTTCTTGCCTAAATTCCTATCTATCTTTCTAAACCTAGGTTGAGAGGTTTTAGCATGAAAAGCTACATGATTTTCCTTAACTTTATCATGCCTCCTATTTTCATGGTAAATAGCATTGAAATGATATAAATTAGAACTATCATGCATTTTACCATTATTTAAGGGGATAGGCTCAATGAATGATACCTTCCTTTTTACCTTTGAGGCTCCCTCTTGAGTTGAGCTTCCTCCTTGAGCCTTAACTTCCTTCTTCCCCTTAGGGCATTGACTTCGGTAATGCCCCTTTTGATTGCAAGAGAAGCACACAATGTGATCCTTGCTCTTCTTTGTATTGGGGATGGTCTCCTTGGGCTTCTCCTTGCCCTTTTGTGCCACTTGGCCCTTCTTCTTGGCCAATTTAGGACATTTGCCCTTGTAATGCCCATGTTCCCTACATTCAAAGCATATGATATGATTTTTATTTTTAAACGAACTATTTATACCTTCTTGTGTAGGGGTGGCACTTGCTCCTCCATTTGACTTGGAAGTAGAGGCTTCCTCTTGATCCGAAGATGATACTCCTCCATTTGATTCTGCTTGACTTGTGGAGGTGGAAACTTCTTCTCCATTTGACCCGGATGTAGAAGCTTCTCCTTCTTCTTGATCCGGTGCCACTGAAGGTCGCTCCCCCTCAATCCTAGAGGTGGAGGATTCACCTTCTTCTTCATCCTCTTGTGCATGAAACAAGGAATATGCTCCTTCCTTGCTCTTTTGATTGAACTCCTTTGAGGATGAGGATTCTTGGACCTCTTCTACGGAAGTTGAGCATCTCTCAACTTTGGAATTCTCCTTGTCTTGGTTTTGCTCCAATGAGTCACCCTCTTTGGATTTTTCTTGGATTGGTACAGTGGAGGGGATCTCATGAATAGTTGCCAACTTGCTCCAAAGCTCCTTGGCATCCTTGAATTCTCCAATTTGAGCCAAAATGTGGCTAGGCAATAAGTTGACCAAAAGCTTGGTCACTTTATCATTTGCCTTGCACCTTTGAATCTGCTCTTTGCTCCATTTGCTTTTCTTGAGGACTTTTCCCTTGGAGTTCTTTGGAGCTTCGAAACCTTCCATGAGAGCAAACCATTGCTCTATCTCCACCATTAAGAAATTCTCGATCCTTGATTTCCAAAGATCGAAGCTTGTTGAAACATATGGTGGAGCCACCCATGTGTCAAATCCAAGTCCATCTTGGAATTGCATCTTGAAGTTGAGCTTCTTGAATTCTTTGACTTTGATGAACTAGCTCCAACTTCTTCACCCTCTATCTTTGCTTGTTTTGTTTGCCCCTTCCGGCGATGATTCCGGTGAAGAACGACCTCGCTCTGATACCACTTGTTGGGACCGAAAATGTAGCTAGAGGGGGGGTGAATAGCTCGTCGCGTGCTCATGGTCGGCATTGCTTGTTTCTTCAAAGATGTGCAGCGGAAATATACAAGAAACAACACACACAACACTAACAAGTAGATTTACTTGGTATCCACCTCCAAAGGAGGTGACTAGTCCAAGGATCCACACACTCACACACACCTCCACTAATAAACACTCCTTTTTGGTAACTACCGAAAGTGGAGAAGCCCTACAAGTTCACACTACAAGAAGAAAGGGAAAGGATACACAAATACAAGCAAAAGCTTACAATGAGTATAAAAAACCCTAACCCTAGCTTTCTTCCTCTTGCTGTAGATCCACCTCTTGACTTGGAAAAATCTCCAAGAGCTTCAAGAACTGGCGGTAAGAACCCTGTGGAGAAGCTCTGTGATCGCTGGTGAAGATCGGGAGAAGTGGCTGAGAGTTCTTACGAAGGAATCGCACGCCTGCAGCCTTTATCTGCGCCAACGGTCGGATCCCGATCGATTGTATTGCTCCCAATCGATCGGATTGCTCCCAATCGATCGGGGAGGCTTTGGATCGATCAATCCAGAGTGCCTCTGTGCTCTACGGGAAATGCCTGGATCGATCGGCTGATCGATCCAGCCTTTATCGCGTAAAAACGCGCCACCCCAATCGATCCACTGATCGATTGGGGTCTCTAGATCGATCGGTTGATCGATCTAAAGACGTTCTGTGCGCTCTGCGACTTGCCCACTCAAGGCTTGTCGCGGGGACCTTACCAATCGATCGGCCGATCGATTGGGCATCAGCCAATCTATTGGCTGATCGATTCAGACATTAGTTTTTGCCCAAA
The DNA here is from genome assembly GCF_018446385.1 of Zingiber officinale. NCBI lineage: Eukaryota > Viridiplantae > Streptophyta > Magnoliopsida > Zingiberales > Zingiberaceae > Zingiber > Zingiber officinale. The sequence continues at coordinate 51,417,070 of NC_056002.1, read as the reverse complement.
ACCAAGTCCCAAGCCCCCAAACCAACATCCGGTCAATCCATAACCTGTTGGTTCATCATACCTAGCATTCAGTCACCCTTGACCTGCTAGGACTCCCTCACCAAGTGTCTGGTCAATCCATTTGACCCACTTGGACTTTTATCCTCGTGCCAAGTATCCGGTCAATCCCTTGACCTACTTGGACTTTTACCAGATGTCTGGTCAACCTTGATCCATCTGGATTTTCCCTGTGCCTGGCTTCACTCACCAGGACTTCTCATCTGCCTGGCTTCACTCACCAGGACTTCCAACTGCCTAGCTTCACTCACTAGGACTTCCACCTAGCTTCACTCACCAAGATTTCCTTCTGCCTAGCTTCACTCACTAGGACTTCTCATCTGCCTGGCTTCACTCACCAGGACTTCCAGCTGCCTAGCTTCACTCACTAGGACTTCCACCTGGCTTCACTTACCAGGATTTCCTTCTACTTAGCTTCACTCACTAGGACTTCTCATCTGCCTGGCTTCACTCACCATGACTTTCAACTGCCTAGCTTCACTCACTAGAACTTCCAACTGCCTAGCTTTACTCACTAGGACTTCCACCTAGCTTCACTCACTAGGACTTTCACCTGGCTTCACTCACCAGGATTTTCTCTCTGCCTAGTTTCACTCACCAGGATTTTCCTTCTGCCTAACATCCCAGTTAGGACTTCCCAGTCAAGTATCTGGTCAACCTTGACCTACTTGACTCTTCTTCAACCAACCTGATCAGACCCTGATCAGAGGGGAATTACACCAAACAATCTCCCCAAATGAACAACTGCACCTGCACTTGTCCATATCATCGAAGTCTTGTATTGTCAAACATCGAAACCCAAACCAAGACTCAAGCTTGGTCAACCAGGTCAACCTTGACCTGAGGGATATTGCACCAACAATCTCCCCCTTTTTGATGTTTGACAATACCTCATTTAAGTTAGGCTAATTCCCATAGCCTCAACTTCCTTCATACCACTAGGTAATGAAGGCGTAAGTTAAACCCTACATTCTCCCACTAAGAAGGCAAACTCCCTCTTAGATAATGAAGGCCTAACTTAAACCCTACATTCTCCCCCTATTGGCACACATCAACAAATTCACTTGTTGAAAACTCTCCCCTTTGAGACTCTCCCTCTGAAGAGTTGCTCATCGTTGTTCACAAATTCACTCGTTGTGATCAACACGATAATGAAGGTCCCATACCCTTCATTATCATCAATGCTCGCCCTTAAGCATTAACAAGGTCCAATAATCCAAATGAAGGTCTCATACCCTTCATTTGTATCGAATGCTCATCCATGAGCATATACCAACTTGAACCACTTGAACAATGAGGATATCCACTCCCCATTAAAGTTCAAATGCTCAACTTTGAGTATGTTCTTAAAAGAAGGTTAACCACCTTCCAAGGTTTATGAAAAATAGTTTTCATGTCTTTAAAGAGTACCTCCCCCTAAAGACATGGTCATACCTTCTGTCATTGCACCAACAATGACTTGGAATCCCTAAACCTTTAGGAAACCCAAATTTAGAAGTTTTGAGGTTCAAAAGTTCAAAATTTGAATCAACCTCAACGTAAACTTCTACTTAGTCTTCTTTAACCAATCCATCCTTGTTTTCAACATGAAACCACCCTTTTTATGTATACAAATGTATTTTTAAGGGTTTGGAATGGTTACCTAGACTAAAATAGGTTCAAAATGCTGAAAATAAGCTTTCCCAACCAAAATCAGCATCTTCGATCGATTGAAGTTGGGTTCCAATCGATTGAACTAGCTTGAATCGATCCACTGATCGATTCAGAAGGGCTGGATCAATCGATGGATCAATCCAGATGGCTTCTATTCACGAGAAGCCTGCCCTCAATCGATCGGGTGATCGATTGAAGGCCTGATAGTTCTGAAATTCACTTTCAGTGAATTTCAGAAACCCTTAGAAAAATCTACAACATTCCAAAAATCGTGAAAATTTGTGTAGACATTATTTATGATATACTTTATCATGGAAAAATAGTTTTCTATGAAAATACATCATATTTTCAAAGATTGACACAAACTTAAAAACTTACAAAAGCTTTAGTGCTTTCTTCAAGTTTGTGTCTAACTATTCAATGGTGATTACTATCAAAAGATAGCCTTCACCAAGGTTTTCCAAAATCATTTTAAAAATATTTTCAAAACTAATATCCAACCATATTCCTTGGGCTCAATGTACATAACTTGTCATGCTCCCTAGAAAGTACGAGTTGTTTAATGATACCTTCAATCTGCGATCTCGAATAATTTCAATATAACCAAATCCATTCACTATTCACGAACAATAAAGAATCCTCTTCCCGGCTAAGTGGGGAAATAGATCGGGATAGGCTTGTAAGTACCATGTGTAAATTCTGATGTGATCAAACCAAGTCAAGTTATGCCCTATTATGTTTTGATACCCTGTGTCTAAGTGTGCAAAAAATTAGGAGCACAAGAGGTAGAGTGAAAGACATAGCTAGCGAAAAGGATGACACGGGAGAGAGTCGATGAGCTCGGTGCGTCTGAGGGATGAGGTGCTACGGAAGAGTACGCTGGTGGACGAAAAGGAGGCACATGACATTTCCGAGGGATGAGAAGCCGGAGTGAAAGGTTGCTCGAGAAGGCTGGAAGATGGGTTTGGATGAGCCCTATTTTAGATGGCCGAAATCATCCAAGCGAGCGGAATCGAAGTGGAAGACCCAGACCCAAGTGAGCGGAACCGGAGCAGAAGACCTGGACCAAAAAGTCAACAGGATGCTAACTTTTTAGTTTCGGGTGTCCGAACTTCGGGCACCCGGAGTTGAAAACTTAGACAAACACGATGTGGCATGAGCCTTTGTGATGGGGATAAAATTTGATCCCCCTATAGACGCCTGGAACTCTTCCAGGCACCTCGAGCAGGACTATAAATATAACTCTGATCCCAGTAGTCTAGAATCACTTGCATATGAGTTTCTTTAAGTGTTCTACTACTTTGTGTGCTTCCAATGTTTGTAAGAGGCTTCTCCACCTACAACGAAAGAATAATTTGAGTAATGCTTCAGAGTCTTGGATTAACAACATTCCTAGTTGTAACCAAGTAAAAATTGGTAGCCTCTTTCTTTTTTATTTTATCAATTTTTTTATACAAGTGTTTTATTATTTCAAAAGATCGAGAAAGGTTCTATTTTCATTTTGAAGGGCAATTCACCCCCTCTTGTCGGTTGCACAGGTCCTAATAAATGGTATCAGAGCCAGACCCGTTTCAGAAGGGCTAACCACCATCCAAAAAAAAAAAGAAATGGCTAGATCCAAGATCTATCTGCCAAAATTTGAGGGAGACTTCGCAATGTGGAAGAAGTGCATCGAGGTATTCTTCAAAACTGACTTTAAAATTTTCTTAATTATAAAATACGGTTTTGTAGTACCTACGGATCAGCACGGAGCCGAGAAAGAAGAGTACACATGGACGAAGAAGGAGCAAGCCAATTTCGTGACTAATGGAAAAATAGAGTTCCATCTACTCAGCGTTCTTCTGCCCCAGGAGGTCAGTTGGATCGAAAGATATGACTCCGCCAAAGATCTCTGGGAGAAATTCCTAGAGCTCCACGAAGGTACTTCGGAAGCCAAACTGATAAAGCGGTACATCCTCTGAAGTCAACTGGCGAACCTCCGGATGAACAAGGGAGAGAAGGTAGCCCAACTCCATGCAAGAATCAAAGACCTGATCACCTAACTCAACAACCTTGGAGAAAAGGTAACAAATCATGACTCCTTAAGGTATGCACTTAACTCTTTTCCGAGAACTCAAGAGTGGTCAACCTTAGTAGATGCTTACTATATTTCTAAGGACCTTGAGCTATGTACTCTTGAAAGCTTATTTTCAACTTTTGAACTTCACGAGTCTCACTGTATAGATTCTCAGGAAATAGAGAAATCAAATAATATTGTTCTAAAAGCCAAGAAGGATGAATCAGATGCCGACAACTCCTTCGACGATGATGAAACAACATACATGGTGAGGAAATTCAAGAATTTTTTTAAAACTAATAAGTTTAATCAAGTGCAGGCAAAGAAAAGAAGAGTAAGGAAGGTAAGATGCTATAACTACAATGAAGAGGGAAACATCAAGGATGACTGCCCAAACTGAAGAGGAAGGACAACAAGAAGGGACCCACTACAACAAAGCACAAAATGCTGAAGGCGATGTGAGACGAGTTGTCATTAGAATCAGATCTAGAGGAGTACGTTGGACTTGCATTGATGGGAAGCCACCAGAAGTAGAGCATAGATGAAGGGGGAGGTTCCTTAGAAGAAAGTTACTGTGAGGAGGAAGAAACAAATTTCAAAACAGATCTGGTAAGTGAGGTATGTTTATTACCCCCTAACTAGTTATATTCAGGTATTAAATCGATGACCAGATCGCTATGTAAACTAAAAATGAAAAATATTAATTTGAAAAAGGAAGTTTTTGATTTAAGAATAATTCTACCAAATACATGCATATAGAAATGTATGATAAATTAAAAGATAAAAATAGAAATGTATGATAAATTAAAAGATAAAAATGAAAAATTGAAGGACCAAATTAAAAAATTAAGAAACTTTGCATATGATAATCAAAATACCTGAAAAAATTATAGAAACCTAAATTGATATCTTAAATATCATAAGGGTCAAATTAGAAGAATATCACAGAAGTATGTTCCTAGAAAGTTTTTGATAAATCCGTTAGGAAGGAATTTGTTTTGGGTTCCAAAGTCATGTTTAAATTAAAATTATCTTTTTGTGCATGACTTATTTTAAGTTAGACCTAGGACTTTCAAAAAGAAAATTAAATATTTAATTTCTTTAAGAGGCTTTGTCTAGAAGTGATTGTTGTTCCAATAACCAAGAAGGTCTAGTGTCTCGCCATAGCCTGGAAGTCAATTACTGAAATGAATATTTAATTAACTAACTGTTAAGCATTTAACTATTATAAAACTATCTAATGCTTTCAAATAAATTGTGTTGCAAAATTTCTAATTGAAATTAATCTGATCTTAATTCTTCAGAAGAAAGAAGAGTTCAATTTAAAAATATTTTTTAAAATTCAATTTTTTGAAATTTAGATTTTTCCTAATTTTCTAGATAATTGTCAATTTAGACTTTGTTTCCCTTAGATTTTATTTTAAGACTTATTTTCAAGTCATTTTAAACTACCCCATTTTTAATGTGATCAAAGGGAGAGAATTAGAGGTAAAGTTTAGGGGGAGGTAGATTTGTTTTACATTTTTTTAAACAAATACAAAATTCATTACTATTTTTATTTGGTTTACCCTAATTTAACTTGGGGTTGCTCACATAAAAAAAGGGAGAGATTGTACGTGGAAGTTTTGATGTGATCAAACCAAGCCAAATTAGGTCCTATTATGCTTTGATGCTCTGTGTCTAAGTATGCAAGAACTTAGGACCATAGTAGGTCAAGCAAAAGATGCATTTAGCGGCAAGGATAGCAAGGGAGAGAGTCGACGGGCTCGGTGCATGATAACCATGATTTTGCTACATTATATTGATTCATAATGCATGGTTTTAATGATCTTTTCATAGCTTAAACTCATATTTACTTTACATTTCACAAATTGCATTTAATCTTGGGCTTAATTGCAAATTAGTTTGTTATCATGGTATTTGATGCTAATATTTGATTATTATTTTGTAAGCATCAAAAGGGTCATGGACCCGATCAGATCAGACCACATTTGCAATCAAATCTAGGGCTAAACAAGATGATCAAGCCTTGGACCGATTTGGACCGTCCATTGACGATCAGAGAGATCTAAGCCATTCATCAAGGATCTGGTCCATCCAAGCCAAGAGGAAGTACATTACAACCATGATGAAGACCCAGAGATTTTAATCCAGATCCGAGATGTTCTTACTGTCGATCAAGACTGAAGCATTTTTGACCGTCCGATCAGAGAGGAAGTTGTTTTAAAACCTGAGAAGCTACAGTGACTCCGTTGAGCTCGCCGTTTCTTGCGACAAATCCACTGTTCATTCTACTTCTTCAGCGACGTCGAAGTCTCCCATTTATCTTCCAGATCTAAGAACCTGGTCTTTTCATCTCCGGCAAACAATCAACGATCCGGCTGTAACGACCCGCCTTCTACTGGCTAGGCTGTAAGGTCGGACCGTCACATTATGCTAGGCTAAGCTATATCCATGACCATCACTAAGTCTAGGTGCGAAAAGCTGTACCAATTTAAACTTTGCTAAGCCAATACAAATTATTGGTCCTACATGTGCTGAGGGATGCAATCTAAAGTATACATGGCATATCCTACATCCCCTATGATCAAGGAACTGATCTACAAGGGTTCCTGGCCGAAACCTTGCTTCCCAATCGATCTAGATTGAACTCAATCAATTGCAAGCTGTTGAATCGATTCCGATGGCTACTGTACTCGGGTTAATATTCTGGATCGATCGGCTGATCGATCCAGGCTGGCCAATCGATCCAGTGATCGATTCCAGAGCTCTCTGTTCGCGAGAGCGATTTCCTCGATTCCTCGATCGATCGGTTGATCGATCCGGCAACTTCCTGTTCGCGACAGAAAATGACTGGATCGATCGGCTGATCGATCCAGGAGCTTACTGTTCGTGGAACAAGTTCACCAATTGATCAGCTGATCGATTGAAGACCCTCAATCGATCGGCTGATCGATCAGGGTTTCTGATTTCGTATCAGAAGTCTGATTTCAGCACTGGTTCATGCCAAAATCACATGTATGAACTCTATAAGCAACAAATAGAACTACTAGGCATAACATTACTCATGGTTAGCTAGCTAATATCATGACAACTAACAATCTATGCATAACTGTCATAATTCTAAACACTTAAACAGCTAAAGTGCAGGAAAGTAATGACATAAAGAAAATGCTATGTTCTAAGTGGGCTAGTTCCCAAACATCGTTCTTCCAAGTTCCTTTTCCACATACATCTTCATCGCATTGTCCTCCAGCCTCCGCTATTCTATCTTTCCTTTACCTTTATCTGCAGTATAAGGAAAAGAAGTATCTATAAGCTTTCGCTTAGTAAGAAACCATCTACCTCACAAAACATGCATATGATGTAATTTATGCTTTGAAAACATGCTATTTGAAATACATACTGAATATGCTAAGCATGGCATGACATACAACACATAGAAATCGAACTGATCATGACAATAAAGCTAATTATAACTATCACATTGCATCAATAGGAAAACTAAACTAATACAAAAAGCTGAGCTAAGCTAATGCTAGACTAATGCTGAGGCTATACTGAATTCACATAACTATCTGGTGAGAGTTTGAAAACTATATATAATAGATGAAAATACTAATCATGCTGCTGATGGGCCCGACAATTGTACTTGCTGTGCGCGCATCCCTCACTAAACCCGGGGTTGCAAATTCCGAATCTAGTAAGGTTTACTAGGTTAGCTGAACCTAGGGACGACTGTGGGAGCCCAACCCAATGGATATCTAATCCTGTACAGTGCCACTGATAAAATAAAATACTGATTATAGCTGAATTTTGCTGTTCTTGCTATTTCTAGGTTATCTGAACCTAGAGCTAGGTTATCTGAACCTAGAGGCGACTATGGGAGCCCACCCATTGGACCGTAGTCCCATATAAGCTATACTAAAGCTAAACATACTGAATGAATGCTTCTATTGCATTTAGCTAAGCTAGTAAAATGCTTTAGTTGCATTTTAACCATGCTAATAATTTAACCGAACACTTGGTATGCGCTAATTCGCATCGCTTGTGCCGAAAATCTACGTACTACTAAACTGAAGCATAAAATTCATACGGAAGCTACTTATACTGCAGGTGAGGGGTTTCTTACCTTCTGCTCAAATTTTCTTACGATTCTAATCGCTAAATTTCCGGAGGAGACGATCCTTTCGACGATCTTCTCGCGTCTATGCTTTCCTCTCGCGGAGGGGAGCGTCCTCGTATCGAAGTCGTCGCCGGAAAGTGCCCTTGGGGGCGGAACCCTAGCCTTGCTTGTGATTGGCACCGAGAGATGAGGGAGAAGGGAGGTTCGGCGGAATTAGGGTGAGGAAGAGGAGAGTTAACGTTTAGAAATAATAACTCTTCCCTTAATTCCCTATTTATATTAAGTGGTAAATTCACCCAACTCAAATATAAATCTAATCGATTCCCCTTTCTTTTCAGCACGGCCCTGCTGGGTTCACTTGGTTACTAAAGCTATCTATAAGTCGTAGGACCCAATAGGTCTCGGGTTCAAAACCCGTGTAGGCTATTTTACGACTCCATTTATTTTTGCTACTTCCGCTACTTTGAAAATTCCATAAAAATATTCTAAAATTCCAGAAAAATCATAGAATATTTCTAAAATAATTTTGAGAATTTTTGGGCGTTACAATCTCCCATACCTTATAAAAAGTTCGTCCTCGAACTTAGAATAACTCTGGGTACTTCTGTCTCATACTAGCTTCTGTCTCCCATGTTGCCTCTTCTGTTGTGTGATTCTGCCAAATGACTTTTACTAATGGTACCTCCTTGTTCCACAATTTCTTAACTGCTCGGTCTATTATCTGAATAGGCCGACTATCATAGCTGAGGTCTTCGTGGACTGGTACCGACTGGGGCTCAATCACCTGGGTGGCATCTGGGATATGCTTCTTCAGCATAGAGACATGAAATATATTACGGATGGTTGACATCTCCTGTGGTAACTCTAGCTCATATGCTACCTTGCCAACTCTTCTAGTGATAAGGTATGGTCCCACATATCTGGGACTTAGTTTGCCCTTCTTCCCAAAACGCATTACTCCCTTCATGGGAGCTACTCTGAGGAATACTGAATCCCCAACTGAAAACTCTAGGGGTCTGCGCCGTGTATCAGCATAGCTTTTCTGGCGGCTCTGAGCTATCTCTATCCTCTGGCGGATCTGTTGTACAGCTGCGGTGGTATCTGCTACTAGATCTGTCTGAAGTTCTAGTTCTTTCTGTTCACCACTCTCATACCAGCAGATTGGAGATCTACACCTCCGCCCATAGAGAGCCTCGTAAGGTGCCATGTCGATAGTGGCCTGATAGCTATTGTTGTATGCAAATTCCGCTAAACTCAGATATTTGCACCAACTTCCCTTGAAGTCTAGGGCATATGCTCGGAGCATATCTTCGAGTACCTAATTTACTCGCTCCGTCTGACCATCTGTCTGAGGATGGAAAGTTGTGCTGAATTTTAACTTAGTGCCCAATGCTGACTGTACACACTCCCAGAAGTGTGATGTGAATCGACTGTCTCTGTCTGAAATAATGGTTCGTGGGACTCCATGTAGTCTAACGATCTCCTTGAGATACAACTGAGCTAGCTGTTCCATGGAATAGGATATCCTGAGAGCTAAGAAGTGGGCTGATTTAGTCAATCTGTCGACTATTACCCAGATGGTATCAAAACCATTCGTGGTTCTGGGTAGTCCCACTATGAAATCCATAGAAATATCCTCTCACTTCCATTCTGGGATCTGGATAGGCTGCAAAACTCCTCCTGGTCTCTGATGTTCTGCCTTGACCCTCTGACAGGTCATACAGGTGCTAACATATCTAGCGATGTCTCTCTTCATCCCAGGCCACCAAAAACGCCTCTTTAGGTCTTGGTACATCTTGGTGGAGCCAGGATGCATCGCATAAGGAGTCCTGTTAGCCTCATCTAAGATCTTTCTCTTTAGTTCCTCCTGATCTGAAACATAGAGTCTGTCACCGAAATACACAGATCCACTGTTAGCCATTCTGAACTCTCCACTTTCTGTTTCTACTAACCCTTGTTTGATTTGTCTGAATTTCAGGATCCTGTTCCTGAGTTGTCTGGATATCACCAAGTAGGGTAGATGCTAAGGTCATAGTAGAGAGCTGTCCCACTATGAGTTCGAGATCGAAATCTATGATATCCTTCTGTAGGGGCGGTGACATGGCTGCTAGGGATAGTAAGGTAGCACTGGACTTTCTACTAAGTGCGTCTGCTACCTTATTAGCTTTTCCTGGGTGGTGGAGGATGTCTATGTCATAGTCCTTGACCAGCTCTAGCCATCTGCGCTGTCGCATTTTCAGATCCTTCTGAGTGAAGAAATACTTCAGACTCTGATGATCTGTATACACTCTACACTGGGCTCCATACAAGTAATGTCTCTAAATTTTTAGAGTGAACACTACTGCTGCAAGCTCAAGGTCATGAGTAGGGTAATTCTTCTCATATTCCTTGAGTTGTCTGGAGGCATAGGTGATCACCTTGCCATTTTGCATCAGTACTGCTCCTAATCCTAATTTAGATGCGTCACTATAAATATCAAAGCTGTCTGTGTTTTCAGGTAGAGCCAGAATAGGTGCACTGGTCAATCTCCTCTTTAACTCGCTAAAGTTGTTCTCGCAGTCCTCTGTCCACTGAAATTTTCTGTTCTTCCTGGTAAGAGCTGTCAGTGGGGAGCTATCCTAGAGAAATCCTCTACAAACTTCCTGTAATAACCTGCTAGTCCCAAAAAGCTTCTGATCTCACTGGCATTCTTGGGTCTTTTCCAGTTACTCACAGCTTCTATTTTACTAGGGTCTATCATGATACCATCCTTGGAGATGATGTGACCCAGGAAGGACACCTGATCTAACCAAAACTCACATTTCATGAACTTGGCGTACAGCTGGTTCTGCTGAAGAGTCTGCAATACTATTTTCAGGTATTCTGCGTGTTCTTCCTGAGTTCCTGAATAGATAAGAATGTCATCGATAAACATAATAACAAATCTATCTAGGTAGTCCCTGAATACTCTGTTCATGAGGTCCATGAAAGTAGCTGGAGCATTTGTCACACCAAAGGGCATGACTACGAACTCGTAGTGTCCGTATCTAGTCCTGAACGCTGTCTTGGGTATATCCCCTTCTTTAACTTTCACCTGATGATAACCTGATCTGAGGTCTATCTTAGAGAATACTGTTGCTCCCTTTAGTTGATCGAACAGGTCATCTATTCTGGGAAGAGGATACCTGTTCTTGATCGTGACTTGATTCAGTGCTTGGTAGTCTATGCACAGGCGCATGCTCCCGTCTTTCTTCTTCACGAACAATACAGGCGCTCCTCATGGTGAGTGACTAGAACGTATGAAGCCCTTGTCAAGTAGCTCCTGTAATTGCTCATGAAGTTCCTTCAGTTCTGCTGGGGCCATGCGGTAAGGTGCTTTGGAGATAGGATTCATACCGGGAATGAGTTCTATCTCAAATTCAATCTCCCTGTCTGGTGCTAGGCCTGGTAACTCTTCAGGGAAGACTGCTGGGTAGTCACATACAACTCGGACCTCTTCTAGCTGTTGGTCCTTGTTCTGACTGGTATTGACTACATGCGCTAGGAATCCCGTACATCCTGAATCCATTAATTTCTGTGCTTTTAGAGCTGAGAGAAACTTCTTGGCCTTTCTCTTTGGTTCTCCGATATATTCGAATTGTACTTCTGCTTCAGGTTGGAATACGACTTTCTGTTTACGGCACTCTATAGAAACACCGTATCTGATCAGGAAGTCCATTCCAAAGATGACATCATAATCAGTCATATCTAGCACTATCAGATCACAAAAGAGTTCTCTGTCTGCTATAATGACTGGCACTGCCCTGAGCCAGTGTGTGGATGCCATAATTTCTCCTGAAGGTAATGTTGTCAGAAACTGACTACTGAGTACCTCTGGGGGTATCGCTAACTTCTCGGAAAACATCCTGGATATATAAGAATGGGTTGCCCCAGTATCGAATAAGACAGTTGTACTTTGTTGTAAAATACTGATCTGACCTGTAACAATTGTCGAGGCATTTGCTACATCCTCTCTGGTGAGTGAGTAGATCCTCGCGTTGGTCGTAGCTGGAGGGGCTTCCAGTCTGCCCTGGCTGATGTGTGGACCATCTAAAATGGCCTGCATCTGATGTAGCTATGCTGGCTGGCGTTCGTACTGAATCGGCTGTGGTTGAGGAAGACTGGTCTTATTTGGGCATTGCTTAGCCATATGCCCTTCCTGTCCACATTCAAAGCATCCTCGTGTGCCTTTGTGACAAACTTCTGGGTGAAATTTCCCACAAGTAGCACACTTGGGATAACTGGGTTGTTTACTAGCTGGTCCTCCTTTTGGGTAACTGCCTGGTTTGCGCTTGTTGCTGGAGCTCCCTTTCCAGTTAGAGTTGTGGCCATGTTGTTTCTAAGTACCTAAACCTCCTTGCCCTTTGGACTCTGAGAGGACTTGCTTCTGCTGTTTGATATTGTTCTGGTAGTGTTCGGTGGTCAGAGCACTGCTTGTTAGAGTGTATACTAAAAGCCTAGCTTTTGGTATAAACATTTATCTAGAAATAAGAATCACATTGGTCAAATGTCTACATTTATGATAAATGTAGTTGTTCAATTAATTTATATTGTAGATAACATGGTGTGTGGTGTCACACACAGAGGATCATGTTATCAGTACCTTATAAATTATAAACAGTAGCTCACGACCATAATGGAAAGGAACAAACCATTGGAAGGTCATAGTGTAATTAGGTATTAGTTTATCTTAATTATATAATTACACTAGTACACTTAGAGTGTATTGAGTAGGACCATTAGAGGTCGTTTCTTTTATACTGACTTTATAAAGAAACAAAGACCTCAGTTATTATGGAAGTGTGTGCTCTTAATCCTAATATAATAACAAGCACATATATTTGATATTTATTTCTTTAATTTATCAATGGGTGAGATTTAGTTCGATGAATCAATAAGCCCGATAAGTTGGGAAATGATATCACTTATAGTGTGTGTTGTTGATTATAGAAGGAAACTGTGTCCTAGTGATCTAGGTTGAGAATGTCCCAAGAGCTCATAAGGATTGTCATGTTAAACCCTGTAGGTGGACTTAGTCCGACATGACAATGAAGTTGAGTGGTACTACTCTTAGAGCTAGATATTAATTAAGTGAGTTGTCAGTAACTTACTTAATTAGTGGACATTTGTTATCTTAAACACAGGGAGACTAACACACTCATAATAAGAAGGAGCCCAAAATATAATTTGGGATTGGTGCGGTAGTTCAATAATAGTTCTTTAGTGGAATGAATTATTATTGATGAAATTAAGTTGTGTGTTTGGGGCGAACACGGGATGCTTAATTTCATCGGGAGACCAAAACCAATTCCTCCTCTCGGTCCCTATCGTAGCCTCTAGTATATAGAGATTTATACCCACCGCATACCCACCTTCTTACCCATCCAATGGGGCCGGCCAAGCTAGCTTGGAACCCAAGCTAGGGCTTGCCAAGACCAAGTGGATGAGCCATGTAGGTGGCCGACCAAAGCATGGGTCCCAAGCTTAGGTGGCCGGCCACTAGAATATTTAAAAGGATTTTTATTAAAATTATTTCTTATGTGGATATCATGATTTTAAAAGTATATACATTTATAAGAATCACATTGGTCAAGTGTCTACATTTGTATATACCAAATGTAGATGTTCAATTAATTTATATTGTAGATAACATGGTGTGTGGTGTCACACACAGAGGATCATGTTATCAGTACCTTATAAATTATAAACAGTAGCTCACGACCAAGATGGAAAGGAACAAACCATTGGAAGGTCGTAGTGTAATTAGATATTAGTTTATCTTAACTATATAATTACACTAGTACACTTAGAGTGTATTGAGTAGAACCATTAGAGGTCGTTTCTTTTATACTGACTTTATAAAGAAACAAAGACCTCAGTTATTATGGAAGTGTGTGCTCTTAATCCTAATATAATAACAAGCACATATATTTGATATTTATTTCTTTAATTTATCAATTGGTGAGATTTAGTTCGATAAATCAATAAGCCCGATAAGTTGGGAAATGATATCACTTATAGTGTGTGTTGTTGATTATAGAAGGAAACTATGTCCTAGTGATCTAGGTTGATAATGTCCCCAAGAGGAGCTCATAAAGATTGTCATGTTAAACCCTGCAGGTGGACTTAGTCCGACATGACGATAAGGTTGAGTGGTACTACTCTTGGACTAAGATATTAATTAAATGAGTTGTCAGTAACTCACTTAATTAGTGGATATTTGACATCTTAAACACAGGGAGACTAACACACTCATAATAAGAAGGAGCCCAAAATGTAATTTGGGATTGGTGCGGTAGTTCAATAATAGTTCTTTAGTGGAATGAATTATTATTGATGGAATTAAGTTGTGTGTTCGGGGCGAACACGGGAAGCTTAATTTCATCGGGAGACCAAAACCAATTCCTCCTCTCGGTCCCTATCGTAGCCTCTTGTATATAGAGATTTATACCCACCACATACCCACCTTCTTACTCAACCAATAGGGGTCGGCCAAGCTAAGCTTGAAGCTCAAGCTTAGGGTCGGCCAAGCCTAAAGGTTGGCCTTAAGGTGGCCGGCCAATAGCTTGGAGCCCAAGCTTAGGTGGTCGTCCACATCATATTAAAAAGAATTTTTTATTAAAATTATCTCTTATGTGGATATTATAGTTTTAAAAAAGAGTTTAAAAATTAAAAATTTCCTTTTATAGCTTTCTACAAAAGATTAAGAGAAGAGATTAATCTCTTTCCTTATTTGTAGTTTAAAAGGATGGTTTTAATTTTTGATAAAAACTTTCCTTATTTGTAAATCATCTACATGTTTAAAAGAGAGTTTAAAATTTGAAATCTTTCCTTATTTGTTGATTAAAGGAGGATTTTAAATTTTAAGAAAACTTTCCTTTTAAACCATGTTCATGATTTAAAAGAAAGTTTAAAATTAATAATTCTCTTTTATTAGTTTCTACAAAAGATTGAGAAAAGATTTGATATCTTTCCTTATTTGTAGATTAAAAGAGATTTTAATTTTTAGAGATAACTTTCTTTTTATCCACATGTTTAAAAGAAAGATTTTAATTTATTAAATTTCCTTTTTATAAACCAATTATGAAGGGATTAAATTATTGGAGAAATTTTA
Source organism: Zingiber officinale (assembly GCF_018446385.1). Taxonomy (NCBI): domain Eukaryota; kingdom Viridiplantae; phylum Streptophyta; class Magnoliopsida; order Zingiberales; family Zingiberaceae; genus Zingiber; species Zingiber officinale. The sequence continues at coordinate 51,402,046 of NC_056002.1, read as the reverse complement.
TAAATTTCTGGAGACAAATTAGGAAGTTTTAATTAATTAAAACTCTCCTTGTTTGTAGCTTTGGTGTGGCCGGCCAAAATAGAATTGAGAAAGAAAATTGTTTTTAATTAAATAATTTTTCCTTTTCAATGGAAAAAGAATTAAGGAAATTTTTTATTAAATTTTCCTTATTCGCCAAGATCAAGGATTATAAAAGAGGGGGTAGAGGAGGCTTCAAAGCTAACGACTCTATTCTATTTTTCTCCCTCTTTTTTCCTTGGTGGTGTGGCCGGCCCTATTTCTCTCCTCTCCTCTTGTTGGCCGAAACTTACCTCTTGGTGGAGCTTTTGTTAGTGGCCGGATCAAGGAAGGAGAAGAAGGAGAGAAAGCAAGCCTCGTTTCTAGCATCCCTTGGAGCATGGTGGTGGTGGCCGAACCTCTTCATCCTAGAAGATGTTTTGATGGCCGAAACTTACAAGGAAGAAGAAGGTGATTGGTGGTTTCTCATCTCAGAAGATCGTTGCCCACACAACGTCCGAAGTTAGAAGAGGAATACGGTAGAAGATCAAGAGGTTTTTCTAAAAGGTATAACTAGTATTTTTCTTTCCGCATCATACTAGTTATTTTTGGAAATAATACTAAATACAAGAGGCATACGATTCTAGAGTTTCGAATTTGTTTTCGATATAGTGTTCTTTTGTTTTTCTTTCCCTTGTGATTTGATTGTTCTTTTCGGTTAACCTAAAGTTATTTTAGGAAATTAAATATTAGCTTTCCATAAAAGGTTTTGTCTAGTCGGTGGTGGTTGCTCCCATATCCAAGAAGGTCGTGTGCCTCGCCACGTCAGTACTGGGAACCAATTATGGAAATTAATATTTAATGGAATTAATAACTTAAGGTGATTTGGGTCGAACGTGTTAAGTTCCGCAGGAGACCCAAGTCAAAACCTAAAAGAACGAATAGATTAAGTTTTGGATCAAACGTGTTAAGTTCCGCAGGCGATCCAAAATTTAATTTAAAAGAACACATGGTAGCTAGGAAAAGGTTCAGACCTTTGTACAAAATTTTTGTACAGTGGAACCTCTAGGCTTTCCGAGTAGCAACCAACACTGCTGACTAGTTCTTCAGTGGTTTGCGGCCTATGAACGCCGCCAGCCACGTTCATTGCTATTTCCGGCCTCAGCATCTTGAGCATCAACCGGACTCTTTCTTTTTCTGTGCTGACTAGTTCGGGGCATAGACGAGCCAGTCTATTGAATTTCTTCACGGCTTCCTCAACTGATAGGTTGCCCTGATGAAACTCAGTAAACTCGTCGTAGTGGCGATTTGTGACCCGCATGTGAAAGAACTCCTCAAAGAATTCTTTCTCGAAGTCAGCCCATGTCATCTGGTTCACTGGGCGCTTCGCTCTAATTCTCTCCCACCACATACGTGCATCTCCTGTCAAGCAAAAGGAGGCACATTTCACCTTCTCCTGTTCTGGCTAGTCTAGAAGCTCCATCGTACTCTCCAGTGTCTTGAACCAGGCTTGAGCATCCCATGGTTCACTGGTGCCTGAGAAGTTCTCGGGCTTGACTCTCTACCACTGGATCAGATAGGCTTCTCTCTTTGCCTCTACTGCTGGGGCTACTGGTGCTGTAGGCTGGACTGGTGGAACCTCTATAACCACTGGGGTTGCTATGTTTGGTTCCGGGGTGACAGTGGGAGTATTCTGCTGATTAGCCTTTAAGGTGGCTATCTCCTGTTGCTGTTCAGCTAATTGCTGCTGTAACTGAGCCACTAATGCTGTAAGGTCTGGAGGAGGCACTGAACTGCCTGCCTCATGCTGGGGCTCAGTAGCTGGTGCCCTTCTAGCTGGGCGTCCTCGTGCCATTTCTAAAGGAACAAAGGACATACATAACTAAAGCATCATGTTTACATAGCTAATACTATCATGTTAGTTACTATCACAGATAAGCATACTTTAGCTATCTACAAACATGAAAGCAATAAACATAACAAAGTGAGAGGTATTCTTACTTGGAAGCTGCAGGTTCAATGCTGATGTGTGTGAAGGAAGTATGGAAACTGTTCTGATACCACTTTGTAACGACCCGCCTTCTACTGGCTAGGCTGTAAGGCCGGACCGTCACATTATGCTAGGCTAAGCTATATCCATGAACATCACTAAGTCTAGGTGCGGAAAGCTGTACCAATTTAAACTTTGCTAAGCCAATACAAATTATTGGTCCTACATGTGCTGAGGGATGCAATCTAAAGTATACATGGCATATCCTACATCCCCTATGGTCAAGGAACTGATCTACAAGGGTTCCTGGCCGAAACCTTGCTTCCCAATCGATCCAGATTGAACTCAATCGATTGCAAGCTGTTGAATCGATCCATGGATCGATTCCGATGGCTACTGTGCTCGGGTTAATATTCTGGATCGATCGGCTGATCGATCCAGGCTGGCCAATCGATCCAGTGATCGATTCCAGAGCTCTCTGTTCGCGAGAGCGATTTCCCCGATTCCTCGATCGATCGGTTGATCGATCCGGCAACTTCCTGTTCACGACAGAAAACGACTGGATCGATCGGCTGATCAATCCAGGAGTTTACTGTTCGTGGAACAAGTTCACCAATCGATCAGCTGATCGATTGAAGACCCTCAATCGATTGGCTGATCGATCAGGGTTTCTGATTTCGTATCAGAAGTCTGATTTCAGCATTGGTTCGTGCCAAAATCACATGTATGAACTCTATAAGCAACAAATAGAACTACTAGGCATAACATTACTCATGGTTAGCTAGCTAATATCATGACAACTATCAATCTATGCATAACTGTCATAATTCTGAACACTTAAACAACTAAAGTGCAGGAAAGTAATGACATAAAGAAAATGCTATGTTTTAAGTGGGCTAGTTCCCAAACATCGTTCTTCCAAGTTCCTTTTCCACACACATCTTCATCGCATTGTCCTCCAGCCTCCGCTATTCCATCTTTCCTTTACCTTTATCTGTAGTATAAGGCAAAGAAGTATCTGTAAGCTTTCGCTTAGTAAGAAATCATCTACCTCACAAAACATGCATACGATGCAATTTATGCTTTGAAAACATGCTATTTGAAATAGATACTAAATATGCTAAGCATGGCATGACATACAACACATAGAAATCGAACTGATCATGGCAATAAAGCTAATTATAACTATCACATTGCATCAATAGGAAAACTAAACTGATACAAAAAGCTGAGCTAAGCTAATGCTAGACTAATGCTGAGGCTATACTGAATTCACATAACTATCTGGTGAGAGTTTGAAAACTATATATAATAGATGAAAATACTAATCATGCTGCTGATGGGCCCGACAATTGTACTTGCTGTGCGCGCATCCCTCACTAAACCCGGGGTTGCAAATTCTGAATCTAGTAAGGTTTACTAGGTTAGCTGAACCTAGGGATGACTGTGGGAGCCCAACCCAATGGATATCTAATCCTGTACAGTGCCACTGATAAAATAAAATACTGATTAGAGCTGAATTTTGCTGTTCTTGCTATTTCTAGGTTATCTGAACCTAGAGGCGACTATGGGAGCCCACCCATTGGACCGTAGTCCCATATAAGCTATACTAAAGCTAAACATACTGAATGAATGCTTCTATTACATTTAGCTAAGCTAGTAAAATGCTTTAGTTGCATTTTAACCGTGCTAATAATTTAATCGAACACTTAGTATGCGCTAATTCGCATCCCTTGTGCCGAAAATCTACGTACTACTAAACTGAAGCATAAAATTCATACGGAAGCTACTTATACTGCAGGTGAGGGGTTTCTTACCATTTGCTCAAATTTTCTTACGATTCTAATCGCTAAATTTCCGGAGGAGACGATCCTTTCGACGATCTTCTCGCGTCTATGCTTTCCTCTCACGGAGGGGAGCGTCCTCGTATCGAAGTCGTCGCCGGAAAGTGCCCTTGGGGGCGGAACCCTAGCCTTGCTTGTGATTGGCACCGAGAGATGAGGGAGAAGGGAGGTTCGGCGGAATTAGGGTGAGGAAGAGGAGAGTTAACGTTTAGAAATAATAACTCTTCCCTTAATTCCCTATTTATATTAAGTGGTAAATTCACCCAACTCAAATATAAATCTAATTGATTCCCCTTTCCTTTCAGCACGGCCCTGCTGGGTTCACTTGGTTACTAAAGCTATCTATAAGTCGTAGGACCCCATAGGTCTCGGGTTCAAAACCTGCGTAGGCTATTTTACGACTCCATTTATTTTTGCTACTTCCGCTACTCTGAAAATTTCATAAAAATATTCTAAAATTCCAGAAAAATCATAGAATATTTATAAAATAATTTTGAGAATTTTCGGGCATTACACCGGCGACCAGCAATCAAAGGGTAGAGCACGAATTGAGGGTGTTCCCCATTCGTGGTCTTGATTCTAGCGAGCACCATCCAAACCAAGATTTGAGGGCGTTCCCCGATCTAGTGTTGCCATCATCCAACGGATTTGCTCAGAGGGCGTTCCCCAGCACTTTCGATTCCATTCCATCATCGATTTCACCTTACGTTTCCGGAATCAGGCGAATCTGAAAAGAAATCCTTTGTTCTTCGACGGTTGGCAAATTTAAGCGATTCTGAGCTGATTAGGGCATTCTCAGTAGCTTTGGATATCTCTTGAATGAGCTGGAGGTTCAGTATATCGCTGTTATCTGCTCGAAGGGCGTTCCTAGAAACAGAATAGTGACATGGCAGAGAAGAGAGGTTTTGTTCCAGTTTTGGTTGTGGAATGCTTTTAGTTTATGTTCCTTTTTGAATTTTCATTAATATGCTCAGATCTTATGATCTGATTCTTTAGATTTACAATTCCGTTGATTTCTTAGCTTTGTTTTCCAATTCCTTTAGATTTCTATAATCCAAACCCATGTTCAGCTACTTAATGTGCTCACAATTTGTTTCTGATTTCTTAGCATTTGCCATCTGAACTCTTTGAACTTATGCAATGCAGACCTTGCTTAAGCCACATAAATAGTTTAATTTCTAGTATAAATCTTCTATTTTGATTTCCATAAGTTTGTGTTAGACTCAATTCTTGAATTGGGGAAACTTCCGCTCTTTTTAATGGGTATGAGGTAACTGAGATTGAAACTTGATGGTGAAAGAATTGTTGGATCGAGACGCGCTAGAGGGGGGGTCAATAGCGCTCGCGGCTATTTCGTTTTTCGGAAAGACACTTGAGTAATTAAAATACGCAGCGGAAAATGTAAATAAACACAAACACAGAGACACGGTCGTTTACTTCGTTCGGAGCCTAAGGCGACTCCTACTCGAAGGCCCGCGATCCTTGATCGCTTCCGGTGGGCAACAACTATAAGCTCGATAAGAGATTACAAGTTGAAGTACAATAAATGACAGTAAATAATTATACCAACGACAAAGAAATGAAGATTCGGAGCTCCTGGTCGTCGGGCACAAGTAGCAGCACTTCGGAACGTCGTTTGGAGCAGCACGTAGCACTTGAATCACTTGGAAGAAGATATGTGAAGCTGCTGGTCGAGACCCCTTATAAAGGGGGTTCAAGGCGCCTTCTACTGTTCACCAAGGCGCCTTGAACAGCCGAGTTAGCTGGGGAGATGAGGAGCGAACTGGTCGAATCTTATCACAGACTCAAGGCGCCTTCCACTGTTCACCAGGCGCCTTCATCTATTCAAGGCGCCTTGAGAAGCTTCTCGCAGCCAGCTCCAGCCTTGCATCCGAGGCGCCTCCAAGCTCCATGGAGGCGCCTTGGACACTGTTCATCCGAGGCTTTAAGTTGCTCCTTTGCACCTGCAAGATACGTTAGTCCCAAACACTACCCTGCAGCACAAAGTTAGTACATAATACAATAGATATTATAAATGAAGTATTAACAGTCTTGACTTCGGGTTTCCTACCGGAAACCCTAGGTCGACGCCTACTGTTCCCTCTAACGCGTCCTCACCTACTCCACTCAGAGATTTACTGTTTCAGACGATCCTCCGGATCGACTGGACTTTTGCTCGACACTCGATGCTTCCGGACTTTCTAACATCCGCTTGGCGATTCGAGACTTTCACCGGTTCATGACACTGGACTTTCCACCAGTTACCACCCCTAGGACTTTTGCCTGAAGCCATCGACCTGCCAAGACTTTCCGCATAGGGTTACCATCCCCTATGACCTAGGGTTACCACCCCCTAGGGTTTTACCTTGCCTAACCGCAGTTAGGACTTTCCTGAAACACTCAGCAAAAGCTGTCAGATAACAAAGCACCTTAACTTTGAATCCTTTGCCATTATCAAAACTTAGGTTCGATCGTCGGATGCTTCCCGCACCAACAATCTCCCCCTTTTTGATTATGGCAACACGTAATTCAAAGTTAAGAAAAACAACATATGTAATAACTGCAAAAGTTAACCAAGCTTAAATAAACTTCAAATGCAATAACAGTTAAGCTGGAAACTTTTAACTTTGTGATATTAGACTCCCCCTTAATAGCAGCCCTCCTTTCCTTTAACTTTAATTACCTACTCTCCCCCTTTGCCATATATCAAAAACAAACCAGTTTGAAAGTAGATTTGTATTTTTCTGAAGGAAAATTTTCAAAGAGGGATAACAATAAATTTTCTTCTTAGATTGCCAAATTTGAAAATACTTAGCTATATATTCAGCTTCGAAATGATTTGTATTGAGAAAATATTTTGCCAAATAGCTAAGTTTAGAGTACAATCTAACTAAGTCTAGTTAAAATAGTCTTAAAATTAACTAAGTTTGAAAATATGAGTATTTGAATTTTCAATAAAAGGATTTGCTTAGAAGTTATATCATATGAGGTCACTTGAAAACTTTAAAACGTTATAAAAAGTTGGCTAGATTTGAAAATATTTGAATACTCAATTACATGGATAAGTTTTGAAAAACTGTAATTAAGTTTTGAATACGCATTTTGAAGAAACTTTGATATTAAAGAAAAATATTTAGTTTTATGACACAGGGAGTATCAGTAGTTTGTTTTCTAGTCCAAGCATGAGTCAAATTAAATTACTGAGTTTAATTTGATTAAGTATCAGAGCCTTAAAATAATCAGGTAAAGTAATTTGATTAGAACCTTAAGTAATTTGATTAGAACCTTAAAAAAAATTGAAACACACTTTTCCCAATTGTCTAACCTTTAGCTACTTGCTGATTGCCTAGAGGGCAGTAGCTTTCACATGGTTAGTCAAATTAAGTCCATTTGGTCCAGTTAGAGTCGACTAGAGCTGGAGAACTTAACTTGATTAATGTTTATTGCATATTTAACGCCCAGACTCATATTGATGCACAGATATAAGCATTCTTGAGTCCAGGCAATACCCTATGCATCTCACGCCTTTCTAAGTTTTTCAAAACACAAGTAAGGTAGACCTAGGTGATTGTGAGATGCTCTGGCTTTAATCTAGGGGTACATGATATCTAGGGGAAAACCTAAGCTAAATCCAGAATTTTTGAAAATTCTAAGAAATTGGAATTTTGAAATAAGTATTTTCCTAGAAATTTTAAAAGCAAATCATAACCAATTTTTTAAAAAAACATTGTCTATTCTACCCAACACATTCCTATTTGTCTTCTAAGTGAGCTGAACTCAAGTTCAGGTAAGGGTTTTGTGAAGATGTCAGCTAGATTTGATTTTGAATATGATTTGCAGTATTTATTGCTTCAGCCCAAAATTGGTGATCTAAATTATATTCGTTTAGCATGGTTCTAGCGGCTTCTTGTAGTGTTCTATTTTTACGTTCCACTAGACCATTTTGTTGGGGGGTTCTAGGACATGAAAATTCATGTTGATATCCATTTATTTTAAAAAGTTGGGTAAACCTATGATTTTCAAATTCTCCCCCATGATCACTTCTTATTCGTTTAATTTTAGTGTCTTTTTCATTTTCTACTAATTTACAAAAATTACTGAATATTTCATAGGTTTCATCTTTTGTTTTTAGAAATTTTACCCATGTGAACCTAGAGTAGTCATCAATTATCACTAAACAATACTGGTTTTTGTTTAGTGACTTGGCTCCATGTGAATCAAATAGGTCAAGGTGAAGGAGCTCAAGTAAAGTGTTAGTTCTTTCTAGATTGGTTGACTTGTGGGTTGACTTGGTTTGTTTTCCTTGTTGACAAGCATTACAGATTGAGTTTTCAATAAATTTTAATTTGGACAAACCTCTAACTAGACCATTATGACTCATTTTTGAAATGAGTCTAGTGTGAGTGTGACACAATCTTCTGTGCCACAAATCAGTTTCCTCTTCTTGTGTTAGTAAACACTTTGTTGAGGATGTGGGTAGATTAATTGAATACATATTATTTATCCTAAGTCCTTTAAGTAAGATTTCAGGATGTTCAATGTTTTTAACTAAACACTTGGTTTTGTCAAAAGTTACTAAGTATCCGCTATCACACAATTGGCTTATACTTAGTAAATTAAACTTGAAATTTTCAACTAAAAGGACTTTTTGAATAATAAAATCGGAGTTGAGTTCGATATTACCTCTTCCGATTACCTTAAGTTGACCTTCGTTACCGAATGCAACTGATCCTAAGTTCTTGTACGTGAGTTTAGTAAACTTCAATTTATCTCCAGTCATGTGTCTGGAGCAGCCACTATCCAACATCCATTGATCCAATTCCTACATAGGACATGGTTGAATTGTTTTAATGGATTTCACGATAGTTAAATTGAAGTAAACTTGTTAGAGATAAATTTTGAAAGATTTTTGAAATTTAGTTTTGAAATAATTTTGAAGTTTAATTTCATTTCGAAGTTTAGTTTTTTTTTTTTTTAAATAATTTTGAAATTTAATAATTTTGAAATTTAAGTTTTTTTTTTTAAATAATTTTGAAATTTAAGTTTTTAAAATAATTTTGAAATTTAAGTTTTTTAAAATAATTTTGAAATTTAAGTTTTTAAAATAATTTTGAAATTTAAGTTTTTAAAATAAAAATAATTTTGAAATTTAAGTTTTTAAAATAATTTTGAAATTTAAGTTTTTTAAAATAATTTTGAAATTTAAGTTTTTAAAATAATTTTGAAATTTAAGTTTTTAAAATAATTTTGAAATTTAAGTTTTTTAAAATAATTTTGAAATTTACGTTTTTAAGATAATTTTGAAATTTAAGTTTTTAAAATAATTTTGAAATTTAAGTTTTTAAGATAATTTTGAAATTTAAGTTTTTAAAATAATTTTGAAATTTAAGTTTTTAAAATAATTTTGAAATTTAAGTTTTTTAAAATAATTTTGAAATTTACGTTTTTAAGATAATTTTGAAATTTAAGTTTTTAAAATAATTTTGAAATTAAGTTTTTAAAATTTAAGTTTTTAAAATAATTTTGAAATTTAAGTTTTTAAGATAATTTTGAAATTTAAGTTTTTAAAATAATTTTGAAATTTAAGTTTTAAAATAATTTTGAAATTTAAGTTTTTAAAATAATTTTGAAATTTACGTTTAAGATAAGTTTTAAAATAATTTTGAAATTTAAGTTTTTAAGTTTTAAAATAATTTTGAAAAATAATTTATTTAAGTTTTTAAAATAATTTTAAGAATTTTAGTTTTAAGATAATTTTGAAATTTAAGTTTTAAAATAATTTTGAAATTTACGCTTTAAAATAATTTTGAAATTTAAGTTTTTAAAATAATTTTGAAATTTACTTTTTAAAATAATTTGAAATTTATTTTAAAAAATTTTGAAATTTAAGTTTTAAAATAATTTTGAAATTTAAGTTTTTAAAATAATTTTGAAATTTATGTTTTAAAATAATTTTGAAATTTAAGTTTTTAAAATAATTTTGAAATTTACGTTTTAAGATAATTTTGAAATTTAAGTTTTAAATAATTTTGAAATTTAAGTTTAAAATAATTTTGAAATTTAAGTTTAAAATAATTTTGAAATTTAAGTTTTTGAAATTTAAGTTTTAAAATAATTTTGAAATTTAAGTTTTTGAAATTTAAGTTTTAAAATAATTTTGAAATTTAAGTTTTAAAATAATTTTGAAATTTAAGTTTAAAATAATTTTGAAATTTATTTTTAAGATAATTTTGAAATTTAAGTTTTAAAATAATTTTGAAATTTAAGTTTTTAAAATAATTTTGAAATTTACGTTTTTAAAATAATTTTGAAATTTAAGTTTTTAAAATAATTTTGAAATTTAAGTTTAAAATAATTTTGAAATTTAAGTTTTTAAAATAATTTTGAAATTTAAGTTTTTTAAAATAATTTTGAAATTTAAGTTTTTAAAATAATTTTGAAATTTAAGTTTTTAAAATAATTTTGAAATTTACGTTTTTAAAATAATTTTGAAATTTAAGTTTTTTTAAAATAATTTTGAAATTTAAGTTTTTAAAATAATTTTGAAATTTACGTTTTTAAAATAATTTTGAAATTTAAGTTTAAAAGATTTTGAAATTAAAAAGATTTTTTTTTTAAATAGGTTTTAAACTAATTTTGATTTGAATTAATTATCAGTTTGATTTTAATTACTTAGTCATCTCACCCGATCTAAATTTTCAATCAGGGAACCCTATAATTGTTGTGAGATGAATTATGGTTGAATTTTAGGGTAAGGTTTAACTTTGTGTTAGATTCAGATTTAGCTTTGGGTTCAACAAGTAAGCATTCTTTGGATGAACTTCTGGGCTATTGTGAGTCACAAGGAACTCATTAAAGTAACCATGCCTTCGAAGTTTCCAAATAGTCCTACCCACTGAACTTAATACTAAACCTTGGTCTAACTAGTTAGGATCCATTTAAGGGTAGCTTCGGTCAGTTCCACTTGGCCAAATGCACCAGGTCGAAGCCATATCTTCCTAGACATGCGATGCCCAAGCTTCCCTAACGTACTATCATCCAAAAACTTCACCAGTACTGTGGTTCAAGTTAAACCTATCCCTTTTTAAACTATCCTTAATTATCCTGCCGGGTAATCTACTCTTGTTTTACCCATTTCGGGTAAATTAGGTTCAGTTACCCTGTCGGGTAGTTCAGTTGGAGGTGCCAGCTAGTTTGGATCCACCATCTATTTTTGAATTTAGAATTTTGAATTTAGAATTTCGAATTTGATTTAGAATTTAGAATTTTTGATTTAGAATTTCGAATTTAGAATAAATTTGAATTTTGAATTTGAATTTTTAAATTTTAATTTTAATTTCAATTTCGAATTTTGAATTTTAATTTTAATTTTGAATTTATAATTTAATTTTGACTTTTGAATTTAATTTTAAATTTTGAATTTAATTTTAATTTCAATTTCGAATTTTGAATTTTAATTTTAATTTTGAATTTAGAATTTTAAATTTTTAGGATTGTTTTTCTTTTTGCTCCCCCTGGATCATGGCCTCGATATGGTCTATCGAGGTAGTATATTTGATCCTTCGGAACCCAGTATTGGCCAAGTCCAACTTGATTGACCAAGTTAGACTTGGAGACCCATGCTTGGACTGATTTAATACTTTGTTTGTTTATTAATGATAAATAAGATCTATATTTACTTTTGTATCCCAGTTTTAGACGGCTCTTTGTGTCCCAAGAATCAAGTCCAAATTCTTGGAGCCCAAAGTAAACCGTTCTAAGGTATTTTCTAAATCTTTAACCTGATTTGTTAGAGTTGAATTTTCTTCCTCAAGTTTTTGAACTTGAGTTGGAAATTCAGTCTGACTCTGGTCAGGTGAGGGTTTGGTGTCAGCCACTTCTTTAAGGACACTTACTTCCTTTAGAAGTGACTTAACTTTCAGGTTTGACTTAGCTAATTTGCGCAATAAATAGCTAACTAAAATGTTCAACCGGGAGATACTTACAGCGGGGTCTGGTCCTTCGGAAACGGATACGGATTCGTGGCTTTGCTCGGACTCTGCCTCAGACTCGCTCTCGCATCCATATTCAACGACTTGGTCCCGGGCCATTAATGCGAGTAGACTCGTTTGTTCGAGCTTGTCGTCATCCTCCTCCGATGAAGATTCGTCCCATGTTGCCTTAAGGACCTTTTTCCTTCTTTGCTTTTTGACCTCCTTCAGGTTAGGGCAGTTGGATTTGATGTGCCCTTTTTGATTACACCCGTAGCATGTAACTTCAAACTTCATCTTTGTATTTTGTGGGCCTTCCTTTGATTTTACTGCCTTCTTTAGATCTCTTTTGTCGAATCCTTTCGTCTTGTAGAGCTTCTTCACGAGGTTTACCAGCTCGGTTGTAATGTCACCTTCTTCATCGTCAGAGTCTGGTTCAGCTTCCGATGCTGGTTCGGTTCTCCGTCATGGTCTCGGTTCCCGGGTTCGGCTTGTACCTGCAACCAACGCAATACCTTTCTCGGTAGGTTGTGCATTAGTCTGCTCATGAAGTTCAAATTCACTAAAAAGTTCATCTAATTTTAAAGAAGATAGATCCTTGGAAACTTTGTAGGCATCTACCATTGATGCCCACAATGTATTCCTTGGAAACGAGTTTAGGGCATACCTTATTACGTCCCGATTTTCTATCTTCTGGCCAATTCCGTGAAGAGAGTTAAGGATGTCTTGTATTCTCGCGTGAAGAGAACTCGCCGTTTCGCCTTCCTGCATTTTTAGATTATATAATTTATTAAGTAAAAGATCTCTTTTACTTACCTTGGTGTCGTCAGTGCCTTCGTGGAGTTCGATTAGCTTTTCCCAGAGCTCCTTTGCAGAGGAGAACGGGCCGACCCTGTTGAGCTCTTCCTTGGTAAGGCCGCACTGGAGGGTGCAGGTAGCTTTGGCGTCGGCTTCCACCTTTTTGATTAGAGAGGCATCCCACTTCTCGCAGGGAGTCGGTTTGCCGTCGTCATCGGATGGTAGCTGAAGTCCCGTCTTTATGATCATCCACGTTTCGAATTGTATCTTTAGATACGTTTCCATTCTTCCCTTCCAGTAGCCAAAATCCTCTCCGGAGAATAGCGGGGGACGTACAGTGCTGAAACCCTCTTGTTGGGCCATTTATAATATGTAACAAAAGAAAACAACAGAATATGTTCCAAGACTAAGTTTTGGATTAGTAGTGCTGGAATAAAGAGTAATAAAAACGAACTCGAGTGGTGTTGCACCTACTTCGAGCAAATGTCGATTTGAGGGAAACAAAAATTAGAATATAGCTATAAGGCTAAATTCTAATTCGACTCCGAAAACGAAAAAAAACTGCGAAAAATTTGTTTTGAAGGGTGGTTGCACCAATTCAAAACGACCCCGCTCTGATACCAATTGTTGGATTGAGACGCGCTAGAGGGGGGGTGAATAGCGCTCGCGGCTATTTCGTTTTTCGGAAAGACACTTGAGTAATTAAAATACGCAGCGGAAAATGTAAATAAACACAAACACAGAGACACGGTCGTTTACTTCGTTCGGAGCCTAAGGCGACTCCTACTCGAAGGCCCGCGATCCTTGATCGCTTCCGGTGGGCAACAACTATAAGCTCGATAAGAGATTACAAGTTGAAGTACAATAAACGACAGTAAATAATTATACCAACGACAAAGAAATGAAGATTCGGAGCTCCTGGTCGTCGGGCACAAGTAGCAGCACTTTGGAACGTCGTTTGGAGCAGCACGTAGCACTTGAATCACTTGGAAGAAGATATGTGAAGCTGCGGGTCGAGACCCCTTATAAAGGGGGTTCAAGGCGCCTTCTACTGTTCACCAAGGCGCCTTGAACAGCCGAGTCAGCCGGGGAGATGAGGAGCGAACTGGTCGAATCTTATCACAGACTCAAGGCGCCTTCCACTGTTCACCAGGCGCCTTCATCTGTTCAAGGCGCCTTCCACTGTTCATCAAGGCGCCTTGAGAAGCTTCTCGCAGCCAGCTCCAGCCTTGCATCCGAGGCGCCTCCAAGCTCCATGGAGGCGCCTTGGACACTGTTCATCCGAGGCTTTAAGTTGCTCCTTTGCACCTGCAAGATACGTTAGTCCCAAACACTACCCTGCAGCACAAAGTTAGCACATAATACAATAGATATTATAAATGAAGTATTAACAGTCTCCGGACTGTCCGAGTCTGACTTCAGGTTTCCTACCGGAAACCCTGTTGGTGCAGCATCCCTCAGGTCAAGGTTGACCTGTTTGACCAAGCTGAGTCTTGGTTTGGGTTTAGATGTTTGACAATAAGATGTTAATTGAAGAAGAGTCAAGTAGGTCAAGGTTGACCGGATACTTGACTGGGAAGTCCTAACTGGGATGTTAGGCAGAAGGAAGTCCTAGTGAGTGAAGCTAGGCAGAATGAAAGTCCTGGTGAGTGAAGCCAGGCAGAAGGAAAATCCTGGTGAGTGAAGCCAGGTGAAAGTCCTAGTGAGTGAAGCTAGGCAGTATGAAAGTCCTGGTGAGTGAAGCCAGGCAGATGGAAAACCCTAGTGAGTAAAGCTAGGTGGAAGCCCTGGTGAGTAAAGCCAGGCAAGGGAAAATCCAGATGGATCAGGGATTGACCAGACATCTGGTGGAAGTCCAAGTAGGTCAAGGAAGTGACCGGATACTTGGCACGACGAGAAAAGTCCAAGTGGGTCAAAGGGATTGACCGGACACTTGGTGGGAAGTCCTGGCAGGTCAAGGGAGTGACCAGATGCTAGGCATGATGTACCAACAGGTCAAGGTTGACCGGATGTTGGTTTGGGAGTCTTGGAACTTGGTTTTGGGCAAAAACCAAGTGCTGGATCGATCAGGGGATCGATCCAGGAGCTGGATCGATCAGTGGATCGATCCAGGCTTCTCCCAGCGAACAGAAAGCCTCTGGATCGATCCGTGGATCGATCCAGATGTCCCAATCGATCAGTGGATCGATTGGGACGCTGCTGATCGATCCAGGCATTTTTCCCAGAGCACAGAGGCGCTCTGGATCAATCCATGGATCGATCCAAAGCCTCCCCGATCGATTGGGAACATTTGAATCGATCGGGATCTGACCGTTGGCGTCGTTTATAGCTGCAGGCGTGCAATGGCTGCGGCATCTCTTCACCGTTTCATCTCAGATCTTCGCCAGCTCCTCCACAACACTCTCAAAGCTCGTGATCGCCAGTTCTTGAAGGTTCTTGGAAGCTCTCCGAGTCAAGAGGCGGATCAAAGGCAAGAAGAGAAGCTAGGGTTAGGGTTTTCTGCATTCATTGTAAGCTTTGTGCTTGTATTTTGTTTCCCTTTCCTTCTTCTTGTACCGAGAGTCTTGTAGGGCTTCTCCGCCCTCGGTAGTTACCGAAAAGGAGTGTTTCATAGTGGAGGGTGCGTGCGTGGTGTGGATCCTTGGATTAGTCACCTCCTTTGGAGGTGGATACCAAGTAAAATCCTAGTGTTAGCGTGGTTGTATTTGTTTATGTATTTTCCGCTGCATATTCTTGAAGAAACAAGCAACGCCAAGCACCGAGCGAACGCGACGAGCTATTCACCCCCCCCCCCCCTCTAGCTACTTTTGGTCCTAACAAGTGGTATCAGAGCGAGGTTGCTCTTCACCGGAATCACCGCCGGAAGGGGCAAACATATCAAGAAAAGCTAGAGGGTGAAGAAGTTGGAGCAAATTCTTCAAGTTCAAGACTTTATCAAGCTCAACTTCAAGATGCAATTCCAAGATGGGCTTGGATTTGACACAAGGGTGGCTCCACCATACACTTCTACGAGTTTCGATTCTTGGAAATCAAGAATCGAAAATTTTCTTATGATGGAGATAGAGCAATGGTTTGCTCTAATGGAAGGCTTCAAGGCTCCAAGAAATTCAAAGGGCAAAGTTCTAAAGAAAAGCAAATGGAGCCCGGAGCAAGTCCAAAGCTGCGAGGCAAATGACAAAGTGACCAAGCTTTTGGTCAATTTATTGCCAAGCACCATTCTTTGCAAAATTGGAGAATTTGAAGATGCAAAGGAACTTTGGAGCAAATTGGCTAAGCTTCATGAAGAGATCCCCTCCACTGTACAAGATAATGAAGAATCCAGAGAGGGTGACTCTTTGGAGCAAGACCAAGAGGAGGACTCCGAGGTTGAGAGATGCTCAACCTCCGAAGAAGAGGAAATCCAAGAAGCTTCATCCTCAAGGGAATGCACCGAAGGGGACAAGGAGGGAGCATACTCCTTGTTTCATGTTCAAGATGATGAAGCCTCCACCTCTAGGATTGAGGGGGAGCAATTCTTGGTGACGCCGGATCAAGAAGAAGGAGAAGCTTCTACATCCGGGTCAAGTGAAGAAGAAGAAGATGGTGCCACCTCCGAAATTCAAGAAATATCAAATGGAGGAGCAAGTGCCATCCCTATACAAGAAGGTATAAATATTTCAATTAAAAATAAAAATAATATAATATGTTTTGAGTGTAGGAAAAGTGGGCACTACAAGAGCAAATGCCCTAAATTGGCCAAGAAGAAGGGCCAAGTGGCACAAAAGGGCAAGGAGAAGCCCAAGGAGACCACCCCCGGAACAAAGAAGAGCAAGGAGCACATCGTGTGCTTCTCTTGCAATCAAAAGGGGCATTACCGAAGTCAATGCCCTAAGGGGAAGAAGGTGGTCAAGGCTCATGGAGGAAGCTCTAGTCAAGGGGGAGCCTCTAAGGTAAAGAAGAAGGTAACATTTATTGAGCCTACTCCTTTACATTATGGTAAAAAGCATGATAGTTCAAATTTATATCATTTTAATGCTATTTACCATGAAAATAGAAAGCATGATAGCGTTAAAGAAAAACATATAGCTTTTCATGCTAAAACTACTACACCTAAGGCTAGGATTGTAGGTAAAAATCTAGGCGAAAACTCTAAGGATTTTAGATACAAGCCTAGAAACAAAAATGCTCATGGGTCAAATACTAAGGACTTAGTGAGAGAAAATCAAGTCTTGAGGTCAAGACTTGATAAAATGGAAAAGACCCTAAAAAGTATGGAAAATATCCTAAAAGGGCAAAATGAGCATAGCCTAGGTCTGGGAGCACATAGGTCATCTAATGGCCATAGAGGTTTGGGATACAAACCCAAGGCTAAGAAGGATGTGCCCTCTTACCATAGGGTTCCATATAGTTATGGAACAAACCCTAGGTCTCGTGGTCAAGTCAAAAATACTAGAGAAGTCATCCCTAAGAGTATTTTTGCAACAAATGTGACTAAGACTTCTAAGAAGTCAAAGAAGGTCACAAAGAAGGTCACAAGGGAAGAAATCCCTAGAGTTGACCTAGAAAAAGTGACCAAGGATTCTAAGAAGCAAAACAAGGTCACTAGGAAGGTATCTAGGGAGGTTATCCCTAGTGAATACCTAGAGCATCCAAGGAGCACCAATAGGTTTTGGGTTCCTAGGAGCATCTTCTCTACCCCATAGATGGGTTAGAGAGTGTCAACTCCGATTAGAAGGGTAGTTAACCCAACTTTGAGGAAATTGACACTCAAGGAGCATTTTCAAGGTTGTGTTAACCTTTGAAAATGAAATGGAATTATTATTTACTCCTTGAAAGAGTAAAATGTGCCTAATGGTGGAAGAATTGATTTTAATCTTAAATGGCACATATTGGGAAATTCATAAGAACTATCAAGTTGAGATTTTGGTATGTTCTTAGGTAATTTAAGGCAATCCGGGCCTTAATTTAAAAGTGCTACTCTTGTGGAAAAATGGAATATGCCAACATTTGAGGAATATGCTTAATTTCAATTGGCATAAATTAATCAAGGGAATTAGAAATGCAAACTTAGGCTTTGGCATATTCTTGAAGCACTTTAGGGCAATCTAGGTTTAAGTTGTAAGTTTAGCTAAGGTTTTAAGGATACTTAGATAGTTAATCTAGGTATATTTTATTAATGCTAAATCTTGCCATGATTGTTTGCCCATCATATGCCATGACATCAAGTCTATTTTTGCATTCATGTTTTATTATGAAAAAAAAAATACAAAAATACAATGTCATGACATTCATATATCATGTAGTTATAGGATATTTTCTTTTGAAAAGTATTTCATTTTGATGTATGCCATAACATTATCATGCATTAAGTTTAATTCTTTGTAATTAAGGACAAATGACATTTAACAACACTTATTAACAAGTGACATCCTAGGTGGATGTCTAATATCTCTAAAAATGCCTAGATAGATATGCATGATCCCTAGAATAGGGCAAAACTAAAATCTCACATCTCACAAGGACTATAAGGTGACTTGTATGTGTTTTAGTGCACATTAGATACAAGTGAGATGTTAGAAAGATGAACAAAACTCAAGATGTTGATTTAGTGCATTCTTTTGAGTTTTAGGTTCATCAAAACACATAGTTATGTGTTTTCCCATCATTGGGAAAGCTAATGTACAAGTCATGTGCATTAAGCCCAAGGAATGTGATGGGATATTGGTTTTGAAAATTATTTTAAAAGACTTTTGGAAAACCTTGGTGAAGGCTATCTTTTGATAGTAATCACCATTGAATAGTTAAACACAAACTTGAAGAAAACGCTAAAGTTTTAGCAAGTTTTCAAGCTTGTGTCAATCTTTGAAGATATGATATATTTTCATAGAAAACTATTTTTCCATGATAAAGTATGCCCTAAATTATGTCTACACGAAATTTCATGATTTTTGGATTTTTGTAGAATTTTCTAGGGATTTCTGAAGTTGGCTGATTTTGAATTTCAGCAGCTATCAGAGCTCCAATCGATCCATGGATCGATTGGAGTGCCTGAATCGATCAGTGGATCGATTCAGAAGGCCATTCTCGCGAGCAGAAGCTCGCTGGATCGATCAGCCGATCGATCCACACATCCTGAATCGATCAGTGGATCGATTCAAATAGGTTGAATCGATTGGAACCCAACTCCAATCGATCCAGGACGCTGATTTTGGCTGGGAAGGTCTGATTTCAGCACTCTAAACCTATTTTAGTCAATGTAACCATTCCTAAACCCTCAAGACACGTTTGTATACCTTTAGAGGGTGTTTTCATGTTGAAAACAAGGATGGATTGGTTAAGGAAGGCTAAGTTGAAGTTTAGGTTGAGGTTTGGTTCAAATTTTGAACATTTGAACCTCAAAACTTCTAAAATTTGGGTTTCCTAAAGTTTTAGGGATTCCAAGTCATTGTTGGTGTAATGACAGAAGTTACCACCATGTCTTTAGGGGGAGGGACTCTTTAAAGACATAAAAATTATTTTTCATGAACCTTGGAAGGTGGTCAACCTTCCGTTAAGAACATGCTCAAGGTTGAGCGTTTGACCTTTAATGGGGAGTGGATATCCTCATTGTTCAAGTGGCTTCAAGTGGATAATGCTCAAGGATGGGCATTTGCCTACATTGGGGGAGAATGTAGGGTTAAGGTTAATGAAGGGTATGGGACCTTCATTATCGTGTTGGTCACAACGAGTGAAGTTGTGAACAACGATGAGCAACTCTTCAGGGGGAGAGTTTTCAACAATGGGGCATTTGTTGAAGAGTGCCCAAAATTGAGGCACGGGTTGATGTATGCTCAAAGATGGTTTGATGTGTGCCAATAGGGGGAGAATGAAAGGGAGTAAGTTAGGCTGTCATTACCTAGAGGGAGTTTGCCCTCTTAGGGGGAGAATGAAGGGCTTAACTTATGTATTCATTACCTAGTGGCATGAAGAAGGTTTAGGCTATGGGATTAGCCTAACTTACATGTGGTATTGTAAGTGATAGTGTTGGTATTGTCAAACATCAAAAAGGGGGAGATTGTTGGTGCAGCATCCCTCAGGTCAAGGTTGACCTGTTTGACCAAGCTGAGTCTTGGTTTGGGTTTAGATGTTTGACAATAAGATGTTAATTGAAGAAGAGTCAAGTAGGTCAAGGTTGACCGGATACTTGACTGGGAAGTTCTAACTGGGATGTTAGGCAGAAGGAAGTCCTAGTGAGTGAAGCTAGGCAGAATGAAAGTCCTAGTGAGTGAAGCCAGGCAGAAAGAAAATCCTGGTGAGTGAAGCCAGGTGAAAGTCCTAGTGAGTGAAGCTAGGCAGTATGAAAGTCCTGGTGAGTGAAGCCAGGCAGATGGAAAACCCTAGTGAGTAAAGCTAGGTGGAAGCCCTGGTGAGTAAAGCCAGGCAAGGGAAAATTCAGATGGATCAGGGATTGACCAGACATCTGGTGGAAGTCCAAGTAGGTCAAGGAAGTGACCGGATACTTGGCACGATGAGAAAAGTCCAAGTGGGTCAAAGGGATTGACCGGACACTTGGTGGGAAGTCCTGGCAGGTCAAGGGAGTGACCAGATGCTAGGCATGATGTACCAACAGGTCAAGGTTGACCGGATGTTGGTTTGGGAGTCTTGGAACTTGGTTTTGGGCAAAAACCAAGTGCTGGATCGATCAGGGGATCGATCCAGGAGCTGGATCGATCAGTGGATCGATCCAGGCTTCTCCCAGCGAACAGAAAGCCTCTGGATCGATCCGTGGATCGATCCAGATGTCCCAATCGATCAGTGGATCGATTGGGACGTGGCTGCTTCGCGTGATAAGCGCTGGATCGATCCGTGGATCGATCTAGGCATTTTTCCCAGAGCACAGAGGCGCTCTGGATCGATCCATGGATCGATCCAAAGCCTCCCCGATCGATTGGGAACATTTGAATCGATCGGTATCCGACCGTTGGCGTCGTTTATAGCTGCAGGCGTGCAATGGCTGCGGCATCTCTTCACCGTTTCATCTCAGATCTTCGCCAGCTCCTCCACAGCACTCTCAAAGCTTGTGATCGCCAGTTCTTGAAGGTTCTTGGAAGCTCTCCGAGTCAAGAGGCGGATCAAAGGCAAGAAGAGAAGCTAGGGTTAGGGTTTTCTGCATTCATTGTAAGCTTTGTGCTTGTATTTTGTTTCCCTTTCCTTCTTCTTGTACCGAGAGTCTTGTAGGGCTTCTCCGCCCTCGGTAGTTACCGAAAAGGAGTGTTTCATAGTGGAGGGTGCGTGCGTGGTGTGGATCCTTGGATTAGTCACCTCCTTTGGAGGTGGATACCAAGTAAAATCCTAGTGTTAGCGTGGTTGTATTTGTTTCTGTATTTTCCGCTGCATATTCTTGAAGAAACAAGCAACGCCAAGCACCGAGCGAACGCGACGAGCTATTCACCCCCCCCCCCCCTCTAGCTACTTTTGGTCCTAACAAACCCTAGGTCGACCCGACGCCTACTGTTCCCTCTACGGGGAACACGTCCTCACCTACTCCACTCAGGAGATTTACCTGTTGCCAGTACGATCCTCCAGATCGACTGGACTTTTGCTCGGCACTCGATGCTTCCGGACTTTCTGCTGAACATCCGCTTCACCGGCCAGTTCAGACTTTCACCTGGTTCGCGACACCAGGACTTTCCACCTACGGTTACCACCCCCTAGGACTTTTGCCTGAAGCCATCGACCTGCCAAGACTTTCCGCATAGGGTTACCATCCCCTATGACCTAGGGTTACCACCCCCTAGGGTTTTACCTTGCCTAACCGCAGTTAGGACTTTCCTGAAACACTCAGCAAAAGCTGTCAGATAACAAAGCACCTTAACTTTGAATCCTTTGCCATTATCAAAACTTAGGTTCGATCGTCGGATGCTTCTCGCACCAACAAGAATTACTTGAGCTTTTGGTGCAAGTTGAGATGTGAATGAATTACTTAATCTATAAGTGTGATTAAGTGTTGAATGTTATTTCGGTTCATACAAGATTGAGTTAAGTTTCAAGTCTTGAATGTAGAAACTTTGGTTTTAGTTATTGTAGTTGTTGTTACTGTGGATGTAGATTGAAGACTTGGTAACTCATTTGATTCAATGATGCATTAGAATCTGCATTTAATTGTTGTTAATTTGATGAGATGGAAAAGAATCATGTTTATATGAGATTAACCTTTCTTTGATTCTATTTGTGATTTTATTAGATGAAGTCAATTTGTAATGTGAGTCAAAAGCAAAGTGCTTAGTTGACCTTGTTGATGTAAGAATACAATTTAAATCAATTCTAGAATTTGCACACACTTATTAGCTATCCTTGGAAAAATACGACTTGGGACTCGTTGCTACAACATTTTTCTTTAGTTTAGTTGAGTTACCAATCTGTTTTAATTTGGAGCACCTAGTGACATGCAAAACGGCGACTACCAAATTTTAGCACCGTTGTCGGGGATACATAACTAGTAGTGTGTGTTTATTTTGGATTAGGCATTGATGATTGGTTTATTTTGTTAGCATCTCTATAGATTTGATTGCTGATCTTTTGTATTTTCATGTTGGCTTATATCTGAATTGTAAAGTCTTTAATGTTCATATATTCATGTGTTTAAAACTTATGCTCTTGAGTCTTCTAATTTTGAGTTTAGTGTTGTAGTGCAAGAACAGGAGAATTCTTTAGCATGAATCCATATTTTCAGAATTTTGGAGGAGGAATGGAGAATCAATATTTTCAGGTTGAGTATCAATTTTACCCAACCATGGATCAATAAAATAGGTATGAGTCATTTTCTAATGCTTATAATGCTAATTGGGTGGATCATTCACATTTCAGGTATGGAAATGTACAAGGGCAATTTATCGAGTCATATCCAACCTACCAAAATTCATATGGGTTTCAAGAGGTTTCAACATCTTCTATGTCACATCCTTTTCAACAAAACGTTTCTCAATTTGGAATGTCAACATGGAAATTCAATAAAGTTATGCAACAAATGAGAGAGCATCAAGAGAAACAATTCTCAAGGATACAGAATATACATATTCAGTTAGATCAAATTGCATCATCCATCAACCAGCTACAAACACGAAACTCCAGTGGGGAGATGGAAAGTAGAGATTCTGTCAGGCCTGACCCTACTTCCATTACTTCACAAGATTTTTCTAGTATTATTTGTGATGATGATGTAGTTGTTCAAATTTCTAATTCTACTAATGTTGTTGCTTTAGATGCTGTGAATGATGCAGATACAGATACATAAGATGATTTAAATGTAGGGGATTACTTACTGGAAGCATTACCCCAAGAATCACCAAGAATAGAGGATGTAAGTGTAGGGACTTGTGTTATGGAGGCAAGAACCCAAGAATCACTACATGAAGTTGTACATTCACTTGAACCAGAGCTTGAGCCATTACTTGATGAAAAAGAGGTAACAATCACCACTCCAGGTACCTTTCAACATGACAAGGTGAGTATTTCTTGTGATACATCATAAAATTTCATAAAGGTACCATTCATTGATTTTATTAGATGTGATTCATTGTTTGATACATTTTCTACTAAGACTAATATTCTCCTATTATTTTCTCATCCCATATGTGAGTGGGAGAGATTGTCTTTTATTGATGTTGTAGGAGAATATAAGCTTCCGGACTGGATGCTTGAACTGAACCACTTTTGACCTCCAGAAAGAATTTTGAAAGGAAAAATGATAAATAAAAAGGATTTGATTGGAACCACAATTACTTCATTACCGGCGTGGATTCTTTTACTAAATCTTCTTCAACCGTCGGGAATTAAAGGGGAGTTGGTTCTAATTTTGTTTTCTTTTGCATTTTAATTCATGCTTTGTATTTAGTTTTTTCTTTAATAAAATCTTTGTTTCTACTTTCCTTAGTTTCATATTTTCTTACATTTGCATTTTACTTCCATACTTTGCATTTTGTTTAGTATATAGCATGTCATTTTGAATAAAAGTCTCCATGGAATTGTTCTAGTAATATTTTTAAGATGGTAAAAGTTTCTTAAATTTGACCATCAATTTTAGGTCATTTGACATGATTGGATGCTCTACTTACATGATATTGGTTAGGATGGTGGTGGATTCTATTTTGATTAATTGAGCTTGATTACATGAAAATTACCCAATGAGGACTACTTTAAGCCTATACTCCATTATTTTCTTATTGTGTGACATGCACTTACAACAATTCAACTCTAGAACTTGCTTGGTTTCTTTTCAAAGTCACAATAGCATATTTATGCATGGAAATGAAGGATAGTTCTTTTTCTTGTTCCATCATAAATTCTTTCCTCACACTTTTCTTAAAACATTCTCATTTAGTATTTTAATCTTTTATCATCTTTGCTTGCCATTCTTCTATTGAGAGTTTTGGTTGAATCCTTAATGAGTTAGATTTTGTAAGATGGACAAAGTTTTTAAGTGTGGGGGAGAGATAATGACAGGATAAATTTCTAGAAATATTTAAGATGTTGCAAGGATTCATGAATATTGGTACAATTACTTGTTATAGAGTTGCTTAGTGAAACTTTGGAGCTGAAATTTTTATGCAATTTGATTATCCTTGCTCTTGTTGAAGTAAAGAAATGATTTGAAACACTTTTTGATGAATGGGCAGTAGAGAAAATTAAGAAAATGGAAATATGGAAAATTGAATTGTTTGAGGCCGTTGTTGGGGTTTACTAGTGTGCCAATTTTCTTGGACTGGATTCTTATTGTAAACTTAGTTTCTGATTTAAAAGAATGCAAAGAATAGAAATGGAAACCAAATCATGTTTTGCTGGAAATGAAGTTCCAAATATGCTATGCTCAGAACCTATAACCTCCTTGATTTGATTTTTGGGACTGTTGAGAATGTTAGAGTGTATACTGAAAGCCTGAGCTTTTGTAAATATTTATTTTGAATAAAGAATCACATTTGGTCAAATTATCTACATTTATTTGTAGTTGTTCAATTAATTTATATTGTAGATAACATAGTATGTGGTGTCACATACAGAAGATAATGTTATCAGTACCTTATAAATTATAAACAGTAGCTCACGACCAAAATGGAAAGGAACAAACCATTGGAAGGTCGTAGTGTAATTAGGTATTAGTTTATCTTAATTATATAATTACACTAGTACACTTAGAGTGTATTGAGTAGGACCATTAGAGGTCGTTTCTTTTATACTGACTTTATAAAGGAACAAAGACTTCAGTTATTATGGAAGTGTGTAGTCTTAATCCTAATATAATAACAAGCACATATATTTGATATTTATTTCTTTAATTTATCAATGGGTGAGATTTAGTTTGATAAATCAATAGGCCCGATAAGTTGAAAAATGATATCACTTATAGTGTGTGTTGTTGATTATAAAAGGAAACTGTGTCCTAAAAATATAGGTTGAGAATGCCCCCAAGAGGAGCTCATAAGGATTGTCATGTTAAACCCTGCAGGTGGACTTAGTCCGACATGATGATAAGGTTGAGTGGTACTACTCTTGGACTAAGATATTAATTAAGTGAGTTGTCAGTAACTCATTTAATTAGTGGACATTCATTATCTTAAACACTGGGAGACTAACACACTCATAATAAGGAGTCCAAAAATGTAATTTGGGATTGGTACGGTAGTTCAATAATAGTTCTCTAGTGGAATGAATTATTATTGATAAAGTTAAGTTGTGTGTTCGGGGCGAACACGGGATGCTTAATTTTATCGGGAGACCAAAACCAATTCCTCCTCTCGGTCCTTATCGTAGCCTCTTAATTATAGAGTACTATACCCACCTTCGTACCCATCTAAAAGGGGTCGGCCAAACCATGTTTAGATGGGAATGATTGTGGCCGGCCCAAGCATGGGTTCAATTTATGTGTGGCCGGCCATTAAAAATAGAAAAGGAATTTTAATTTTAAATTTTTCCTTATGTGGAATACATGATTTAAAAGAGAGTTTAAAAATTAAAATATTTCCTTTTATAAGATTTTACAAAAGATTAAGAGAAGAGTTAAATCTCTTTCCTTATTTGTAGATTAAAAGGTTGATTTTAATTTTGGTAAAAACTTTCCTTATTTATAAATCATCCACATGTTGAAAAGATAAATTTTAAAATTATAGAAATTTCCTTTTATAACATCAACCATGAAGGGATTATTAAAGAGAAATTTTATTTTAAAATTTTTCTGGAAGCAAATTAGGAAGCTTTAATTTTTCTAGCGAAAAATTTCCTTGTTTGCTTGTTTTGATGTGGCCGACCATATGCATTAAGAAAAGGATTTTAATTTTAATTAATTAAAATTTTCCTTTTCAATAGAAAAAGAATTAAGGAAGGTTTTATTAAATTTTCCTTATTTACCAAGGCTAAGGATTATAAAAGAGGGGGTTTGGGTGCCTTCATGAACACAACCTCTATTCTATTTCTCCCTCTTTTCTTCCTTGGTGTGGCCGGCTTCTTCCTTTTCTCTTCTCTCCATCTTTGTGGACGAACCTCCTCTTCCTCTTGGAGATCAAGTGGTGGTCGGATCCTAGCTTGGAGAAGAAGAAGAGAAAGCTTGCATCCCTTGGAGCTTGGTTGGTGGAAAAGGTTCTTCATCCTTAGGAGTTTTTGTCCTTGGCCGAAACTTGAAGGAAGAAGAAGAAGGTGCTAGGTGGTTCTCGTCTCGGAAGATTGTTGCCCACACAATGTCCAAGATTAGAAGAGGAATACGGTAGAAAATCAAGAGGTCATTATATACAAAGAAAGGTATAACTAATAATTGTTTTCCGTATCATGTTAGTTTTGTTTCTTTGTAAAAATACCAAATACAAGAGGCATGTAATTCTAGTTTTTCGAATTAGTTTTCGAAGTTGTGTTCTTTTGTTTTTTTCTTTTCCTTGTGATTTGATTGTTCTTAGTGGTCAACCTAGGGTTACTATGGGAAGGTTAAATATTTAATTTCCTTAAAAGGCTTTGTCTAGTCGGTGGTGGTTGCTCCCATATCCAAGAAGGCCTAGTGCCTCGCCATGCAGTACTGGAAGCCGATTTTGGAAATAGATATTTAATTATTTTCGTGACCTAGGTGATTTGGATCGAACGTGTTAAGTTCTGCAGGAGATCCAAGTCTAAACCTAAAAGAACAAATAAGTTAAACTTAGGATCAAACGTGTTAAGTTCTATAGGTGATCCAAGTTTAATTTAAAAGAACACATGGTAGCTAGGAAAAGGTTCAGACCTTTGTATAAAATTTTTGTATAGTGGAACCATTAGGCTTTCCGAGTAGAAACCAACAGAGAAGAGGATTGAGATTCAATGGACTTGATTTCTGGCACTGTCTAGCTTTTAAATTTTCTCATCAGTGAGAATTCTGGGAATTGATTTCTGATATTGAAGCAGTGAGCGCAGAAATTTATACGACTACCAAATTTTGGCGTATATTCTGAAATGGTTGTCTCAAAAGCTGAATTTGCAAGATGCAAAATCTATGAGACTAAGTTGCAAACCCATTTTCTGATCAGGAACAAGCTGCACATCTGATTGATTGAAGTTTGGGTAGATTCTGAAAAATCCCAGAACTTGATAAGAAAATGAAATATATGGAGCTAATCTATTGCATGCTAAGTCTTCACATAGTTTTGTTCACAACTGTGAAACCTTGATGTTGAAATTTTTAAAAAGCAGATTACAAAAACCAGAATCCATTTACAGGAAATAGCAACACATCGTAGATTTAAATAAGCAACTAGAATTGCAAAAATATTATACAGTTTTGCTATTTTCTGAATTTGATGTTGGGAATTTGATTTCCGAAATTGGTTAGTTGGTTCGAGAGCTAAGTGATGGAATTGGTTTACTTCTGGAAATGGAATAGTAAGAAGAAACAGAACAGAGAAGAAGAATAGAGTGCCAAGTTTTTACTACAATTCTCTGATCTGTGAGAAACTTAAATGAAACTCTTGTTTACTTAGCCCTAAGTGTTTCCTAGTCTCCAATGATTCAGAATTTGGAGTGTCAAGGTTATGAATTTCAAAGACTTGTAACTTCGGATCAGAATTCTAAGTTGCCAGTTGATAGTTGCACTTGAATATAATGGGGAACTTTGATGAAAAAAAACTTCAGCTCAAGGAATATTGAATGGTTGGGAATTATCTTGGTTCATCAACTTAATTAGCTTCTATTCCTGTCACTACAATGAGCTAAGGGTTACTAAGCTGAAAATTTTGAAATTTTAAAAAGTGCCCAATGATACCTTCTTCCAAGATGATTTCTTAATGATTTACAATTCAGAAACTCAAGCCTTAATTCTAGAAATTTTCCAATAGTTTGAGATGGATACGGAAGTATATCAATGAGACTTTGAAGCTGAAGTTGCATAAACTGCAACTCAATTACAACAAATAACATTTCTGAATTGGTCCTACACTGATCTTTTTGCTTATCAATGTAACTTCAGCTCAATTCATTGAAACTTCAGCTTGGAAAATGATTCTTCTTCTAAAAGATCATCTATATTATATAAAGTTCCAACCAAACAAAACAAGGAGTTTGTATCAACCTCATCTTATTGTGCCAAGTTTAATCTCAAATTCAACTTGTTGCAAGTGCATGGAGTTTTGATTTGGTACTTCATCAAGACAATAATAGCCCTTGCAGTCCTATAAGATCTTCTTTATAGAAGCTATGGTAGCAGATGTTAGAAACTAGATTCCATTTACAGAATACAGTAGCACCTTACAAATTTGATTGTTTTGTTTGATCTATGATGTGTTCTATTGTCCAAGACAGCCAATACTTTAAGTATGGGGAGGGAACTCTTCTTCATAAATTGATGAGAGATTGTTTTAGTTTTTAGTGTTGGAATTGAAGTGTAAAAGCAGTTTGAAGTGGAAAACAGTAAGAAAAAAAAATAGTGGCAAGACTAAGTGTATCAAGTGTGAAGATAGAGTATCAGGAGTTGTGGATAACCATCAAATTGAAGGAGAGTTTGGTTTGATATTTTGAATTGGTAATGACAAATGGTATTCATCTCTTTTAACATCAAATTGGTCAACTCATCAATTATATTCCTCCAATACTCTCATCTTCTCATTTTCTTCATTGAATTATTTTCTTTTGCCTATTTCATTCACTTTAATTGTTCTTCTTGATTTCATCTCAATTCTTGATGATAAATCCTTTTGATTCATGTATGCTATGTTTTATAGTGGTCAAGAAGTAGAAAATAAGCAAGCTTATGGTAGTGAAATGTTGTGAGTGATATTGAGTGAGCTCCACTTATATGCATGTTTGAGTGTGAGAGTTAGAATAGGTAAATACCTTGTGAGATTGCAACTTGCTTAATTTTTCAATTGGATTGAAGTCACCATACCTACTGATTATTGTTTGGATTGTATTCATGATTGTTTTGATCTTCAGATGACCTTAGTTAATTACCTTTTACCATCTTCTAGGTATTGTTAGGAAATTTGTGTGGAGATGATTTTTAGGTTTTCTTGACTTGAACGGGACGTCAAAGACTAAGTGTGGGAGATTTGATAACCATGATTTCGCTACATTATCTTTATTCATAATGTATATTTTTAAAGCTTAAACTCATATTTACTTTACATTTCACAAATTACATTTGATCTTAGACTTAATAGTAAATTAGTTTGTTATCATGGTATTTGATGCTAATATTTGAATATTATTTTGTAGGCATCAAAAGGATCATGACCCCGATCAGATCAGACCACATTTGCAATCAAATCTAGGGCTAAACAAGACGATCAAGCCTTGGAGTGATTTGGACCGTCCATTGAAGATCGGAGAGATCTGAGCCATCCGTTAAGGATCTGGTCCATCCAAACCAAGAGGAAGTACATTACAACCATTGATGAAGACCCAGATATTTTGATCCAGATCCGAGATGTTCTTACTGTCGATCAAGACTGAAGCATTTTTGACTGTCCGATCAGAGAGGGAGTTGTTTTAAAACCTGAGAAGCTATAGTGACTCCGTTGAGCTCGGCATTTCTTGCGACAAATCCACTGTTCATTCTACTTCTTCAACGACACCGAAGTCTCCCATTCCTCTTCCAGATCTAAGAACCTGATCTTTTCATCTCCGGCGAACTATCAATGATCTGGCGACCAGTAATCAAAGGATAGAGCACGAATTGAGGGTGTTCCCCATTCGTGGTCTTGATTCCAGCGAGCACCATCCAAACCAAGATTTGAGGGTGTTCCCCGATCTAGTGCTGCCATCATCCAACGTATTTGCTCAGAGGGCATTCCCCAGCACTTCCGATTCCATTCCATCATCGATTTCACCTTGCGTTTCCAGAATCAGGCGAATCTGAAAAGAAATCCTCTGTTCTTCGACGGTTGGCGAATTTAAGCGATTCTGAGCTAATTAGGGCATTCTCAGTAGCTTTGGATATCTCTTGAATGAGCTGGAGGTTCAGTATATCGCTGTTATCTGCTCGAAGGGCGTTCCCAGAAGCAGAATAGTGACACGACAGAGAAGAGAGGTTTTGTTCCAGTTTTGGTTGTGGAATGCTTTTAGTTTATGTTCCTTTTCAAATTTTCATTAATATGCTCAGATATTATGACCTGATTCTTTAGATTTACAATTCCATTGATTTCTTATCTTTGCTTTCCAATTCCTTTAGATTTCTGTAATCTAAACCCATATTCAGCTACTTAATGTGTTCACAATTTGTTTCTGATTTCTTAGCATTTGCCATCTGAACTCTTTGAACATATGCAATGCAGATCTTGCTTAAGCCACATAAATAGTTTACTTTCTAGTTTAAATCTTCTGTTTTGATTTCCATAAGTTTGTGTTAGACTCAATTCTTGAATTGGGGAAACTTCTACTCTTTTTAATGGGTATAAGGTAACTGAGATTGAAACTTGATGGTGAAAGAATTACTTAAGCTTTTGGTGCAAGTTTGAGATGTGAATGAATTACTTAATCTATAAGTGTGATTAAGTGTTGAATATTATTTCGGTTCATACAAGATTGAGTTAAGTTTCAAGTCTTGAATGTAGAAACTTTGGTTTTAGTTATTGTAGTTGTTGTTACTGTGGATGTAGATTGAAGACTTGGTAACTCATTTGATTCAATGATGCATTAGAATCTACATTTACTTGTTGTTAATTTGATGAGATGGAAAAGAATCATGTTTATATGAGATTAACCTTTCTTTGATTCTATTTGTTATTTTATTAGATGAAGCCAATTTGTAATGTGAGTCAAAAGCAAAGTGCTTAGTTGACCTTGTTGATGTAAGAATACAATTTGAATCAATTCTAGAATTTGCACAACTTATTAGCTATCCTTGGAAAAACACGACTTAGGACTCGTTGCTACAACACTTTTCTTTAGTTTAGTTGAGTTACCAATCTTTATTAATTTGGAGCGCCTAGTGACATGCAAAACGGCGACTACCAGTGCATCCGAGGGATGAGGTGATACGGAAGAGTACGATGGCAGACGAGAAGGAGGTGCGCGGCGTTTCCGAAGGACGAGAAGCCGAAGTGGAAGGTTGCTCGAGAACGCCGGAAGATGTGTTTGGGTGAGCCATATTTCGGATGGCCAAAATCACTTAAGCGAGCGGAACTGGAGCGGAATATCCGGACCCAAGCGAGTGGAACCGGAGCGGAACCGAAGTGGAAGACTCGGACCAAAAAGTCAACAGGATGCTGACTTTTTGGTTTTGGGCACCCGGAACCCCTCCGGGCGCCCGGAGTTGATAACTTAACCAAAAGCAATGTGGCGCGAACTGTCACGACGGGAATAAAATTTTATCCACTCTAGGCGCTTGGAACCCTTCCAGGCACCCCGAGCATGACGATAAATATAATCCTGATCCCAGTAGTCTAAAATCACTTGTATACGAGTTTCTTTAAGTGTTTTACTACTTTGAGTGCTTCCAACGCTTGTAAGAGGCTTCTTCGCCTACGACGAAAGGAGAATTTGAGTAGTGCTCCAGAGTCTTGGATTAACAACCTTCCTGGTTGTAATCAAGTAAAAATCGATAGTCTTTTTCTTTTTTAGTTTATCAATTCTTTTTATATAAGTGTATTATTATTATTTCAAAAGATCGAAAAATGTTCTATTTCATTTTGAAGGGCAATTCATCCTTTCTTACCGGCTGCATGGGTCCTAACAAGGCTTACATCACGACAAGCAACGTTCTTTTACTTCTCGTAGATCTTGTCTCCAAGGTTGAGGAGGGCACTGGCGGAGATCAACGATGAAGAGTCAATCATATTTTTTATATATATTAATTTATTTAAAATAGGCCTTAGGTATTTATGGGTCCTGGGCAGGAGCCTGATCCAGGGTCGGCTTTACAACTAGCTAATCTTAATCTTGACTCAATCTTTGTCCACTCTGATCAATCTTGCATTGTTCGACTAGCCGACCCTTTATTCTCCATGCATGTAGTGGGATGGTGGTTGATTATCGAGCCACGCGGAAGTTCTCTTTCATCCGCTATATGAGGTTCTATTATTCTCTTGTGATTTACGGAGGTCAATTTTCTACTTTAACTATTTGTTCTTCTTCTTTCTCATGTACCTGTAAGTTCTCGGTTTAGTCTAGTATTGACTAGATCGTTAGAAGAATCACGCTATTACATCAAATATTGATATGCAATACTCTTAACGCTCAATCATTGAGCAAACCGACACAGTCACGATCGTGAAAGCAAGAAGAGAAGAGGGGTCAAGTGCACTTACGAGGACAATAATATTTTTCTTTGAAAACAAATGTAGAAATCAATGTCAAATTATAATCTATTTTTAAAAAAAATAAATTTAAAATTTCACTTCAATCATAATAAATAATACTATTAACATTTAATTTATCACAACTAAATACTGTTTATATATATATATATATATATATATATATATATATATATATATTTCTATGCTTATGATTTAAATTTTAAATGAAATAAATATTCTGAAAATTAATCGTGAGCTCCAAATTTATATCATAAATAAATTTAAAGAAATCTATCTATCTATCTATCTATTTATCTATTTCTAAATTAATCATGTGAATATCTGAATTGCTAAATTATAATATTTTTAAAGAGATGGATGGAATTTGAAATTATTCTCGACACAATAATTGTGATATTATTTATATATTTTTATATAGGTTAACATATTAATTGTAAAATTAATAAAAATATAATATTAAAAAATCTAATAACTTTGTTAAGTCGGTGAAAATAATATCAGATATATAATAGAGAAGAAGATTAAAAAAAATTATTTAATAATAATAAATTTTATTTAAATATAAATAATAATATAATAAAAAAATAAATTTTTTGAAGGATTTTCTAAAGGATTTATGGAGATCCGACATTGTCATATAAAATAACATAGTGTGTGTTATGCGTATCCAATTCCTCTACAGGTTGTGATAGCTTGAAAAGAAAGCAAATTCAAAGTCAAAGTCACGGTAGGTCCCGCAGTCGCATTAATATGCTCAGTTTTGATGACTTTGAAGGACAGCTTCTGAATCAAGAGATCATAAGAGGTAACCTCGGCGAATAAAAAAAACTTCACCAATTCTCTAATGACTCGCGCTATGTCATTATAAATTGATTTAATAATTTATCAATTTTTATATAATTTAGTAACGAATTATTTAGTGATGGACTACGAGAAATTGTCTAGAATAAGTATAATTATCTTTTAATGAGAGTAGATTCTCTGGTCCGTAAATTATGGTCCATTACATGAGGACCCTTAATTTAGATGGATCCTATTTTTAAATAGATGGGGTCCATCCAAATCAAAGGTTCATATCAGTGGATCATCCCTTAATCCGTAATTTGCGGACAGAGGATCCCTACTGTCTTTTAATATAAAAGAGAGAAAAAGGTAAATTAAGACTTTGTTTCCTTTAAAATACTGATGGAATAGGGAAAAGAATCCCTAAGAAAAATACGAATGAAGAAAGAAAAAAACAGAAAAGAGAGAATAAGAGAAAGAAAAAATCGATGAAGGCTGACAGAAATGAAGGAGAGGAAAACAAAATGAAAACGATGAAGGCTCCCACCTAAGCAGGGCCACGTGAGACGGCCACGGTGCTACCTTGTGCGAGGTACGATGCCTGAGGGCGACTGCGGTTCTACCCTATGCAAGCCTTCGGCTGCCTCGCATGGCTGCACGGTGCTATCCCCTACTATCGCACGGTGCTGCTCGTGCGGCCGCGCAATGCTGCCTATGCGACCGCTCGGTGCTATCTCGCGCGAGGCCCGACCGCGCGCGAGGAGAGACCGCCTCACGAGGCAACGTAATGTTTACTCCACGATGAGCACGATTGCCTCATAGGGCTATGCGATGCTGCCTCGACTGTGAGGAGGCCGCTCCCGCGCCAGCCACGCAAAGTCGTTGAGCAACCGCTACTCGTGGCAGGCGCGTGGAGATGCGGTGAGGAAAGGCTTTCCGTCCTATTTGATTTGAGCGGATAAAAAAAAACTCCAAAAAGTGATCTACACGGCTGTATTAAAAAATCCGTCCATCCATTAATCGATATAAAATAAATAATAAAAAGGATAAATAATCCCTTCTTTCATCATGAAATAATGAACGGAAATTTGTTCTACATAGAACTTTTCGTAATGTTTTGAATCCGTCTATCAATTGTATAGGACATAAAAGAAAGTAGAACAATAACCACCGTTATTAATCTTCCGCCACCAAAGTCAACATCTCAATTATAACTAAAATTGCACACCGAAAAATAGAGAGATCGCAATAGCTCGCACTGTCTCCACCCTGACTGAATTTACAGCATTTAGACGGCCACCACTAGTTTAACTGCTAGCATCAGACCAACCATGAGCAACGACAGGGACGCCGGAGATAGCCTGCCGGCAGCTGAGTAAGGTGTTGTGCCGGTGGGCGTGTTGATGGTGGGAGTAGGAGTAGTAGTGGTCCCAGTGGGAGGGGAGGTGGTCGTAGAGCTGGGTGATGCAACGGCAACGGTGAGCTTCATGCCGTTGGCGCAGTGGCCTGCGACTCCGCAGATGAAGTAGTAGTCGCCGGCGCTGGAGAGAGGGACCGTCGTCTGCCCGCTGTTGTCGGTGCTGAGGGCGTTGCCGGAGGAGCAAGCGCTGTAGTCGCTGGAGCTCACTCGGTCCACCGTGTGCATCCCACTGCCGTAATTGAACACTGCAGTAACATCACTAATTATCGCCTTCACCCTATTTATCTATTTATCTATTTATTTATTTATTTTTGAAGGTTGTTAGTTAAAAACAAGAACACATGAGTCAGACAAGCTATATGAAGTGGAAAGAGCATATATACCGAGGGTGTCACCGACGGTGAAGGTCTTGCCGCTGGTCCATGTCAAATAGTCGACACCGTTTGCCCACCCTGATGAGTCGCCAACAGTGTAGTCAGTGGCGGTCACCGACAAGACCGTGCCAGAGAAGAAGAGGATAACACAAAGCGCTATGGCCATTGATGATGAGGAGGAGGCT
The DNA here is from genome assembly GCF_018446385.1 of Zingiber officinale. Classification (NCBI taxonomy): domain Eukaryota; kingdom Viridiplantae; phylum Streptophyta; class Magnoliopsida; order Zingiberales; family Zingiberaceae; genus Zingiber; species Zingiber officinale. Next base: position 51,366,964 of record NC_056002.1, on the reverse strand, counting down.
GGGATGATAAAGAAACAGGGCTACTGAACAATCAAGAGAAGGGGGAAGTGCACAAGAAGAGAAGAGCAAAGGTTAGCTTGTATATATAAACAAAAAAGTGGTTTGGTTGATGACTCATGAGTTGGAGTAGGCCAGGATTATATGAATACCAATTAACTTAGTTTATGGAGACAGGAATGCATGGGAATATTAATAGCGTCGTGAGTACTCCAAACTGACCTTTGCATCTACTTTAACATGTCTACATTTGCTTTTCAATTCCATCTTTTACTTTAATACGTCTACGTTTGCTTTTCAATCCCATCTTTTACTTTAATATGTTTTTATATATACTGTTATGTTAAAGCCAAATAGATGGATAGAATGTGTATATCTCTACCTATAATGTAGCTAGATGAATGTAATTATTTCATACAACACCTCCCTAAACCCTAAACCCTTCACATAATTTCATACAACAATCAACAATCTACCTAAGCATCAAATGACTTTAACGTAGTGTACATATATTATATTGATCTTAAGTGTTAGGTCAAGATGCACACTGAACCATGAGCTGAATTAGAAAGACTTATCTACCATGAGAGATATCACATGAAGCAGAAAGGTAAGAAATTTGAAGTGGCCTACATTTCTTTGGGCATAGATATCAATTTGCTATGTTGCTGAACCATGGTGTTGGATAGACAGTAGATTGCATCAAGACTAGTCTACTATATTGCCAACTTTTGTGGTTGAACGAACGTGGTTAACTCGCTGCTTCACAGAATAACAGCGAGAGTTTCTCGATCAACTGAAGAGAGCAGAGGCATCCTTCATGGCACGAATGAGTGCCCGCTCATGTGTGCATGATGTATGATGGGCATGTAGTTAATCTTAAGAGCTAAACACTAAACCCAAAGATAATGCAGATATATTTCACTCAAAACTTTAACAAATTACAATCAAAGCTATGTTAAGTCGTAGTTTAATCACTTCTCACCAAATCAGTTGACTGTTGTGTTTGGTGGGTCACAGGAAGAAAAGCAAAGTGGGGTTTGGTTTGGACGGGCCACCTACTCTCAACCAACATATCTCCATTGCTTATTTATCTCATGAAAGCAAATATGTATAGTCTGAGTGGAAAAGGTATAATTATACGCTTGCAAACAAGTGAGCTTATTGAACTAACATATTCAAATACGAGCTTAATCTGTAGAAGCTGGTTTATGTGAGCTATTTGGGATCTAACCCAACCTATCTGACTTGATTAATTTCTAGGTCAAAACTCCTTGGGGATTCCTGTATATATACAGACTCCCAAAAACTGTCTTAAAACTAGAATCATTCTTTGGCATATTTATGCAAGGTGTAGATTAGTGTGATCAGTCCCAATTGATGATGCCAGAACAGTCCCAGTCTCGACAAGAATGCATGAAGTCGAATACTACACTACACGTACAATTTCATATTAGATGGAGAAGTTAGCATAGGAGATACACATGAGGTTGTTTAAGCATGATACCGGAATCAGGAATGTATAGGTGTTCTCTTTCACTATTCCTATTTCAAGATTAGTTAACAGAGAAATATGAACTATGATGTTTGTATCAGCAAACTGCCAAATCTTTATGGGCAATCAGTGGTTATCCTGTCTGTCTGATTGAGTCTTTCAACTTCCAACTTAAGTCAATTAAACACGTTTATGGTAGCCAGATATGTTAACGGAACAAACTTTATATATATATATATATATATATATCCCAAGGCAGTGGCCAAGACATTTCATTTCATAGGGAAATGACAAAATACACAATTACAAAGTAAGCATATCGACGAATGAAATAATATACACTATTGTATTTTGTGCATGTAATGTTATCCTGGATTGAATACCTGTTTTTGTTATTTTATTCCTCCCCTATGCTCTTTGGTAGAACTGGACTCATTTGATGCATCATCTGATTGCTCATTTGCTCATTTCCGTTCAATTTGTCCTTGGTATCATCTGCTTGAACTTTACCCAATATCAAACGGATGGGTCTGCCCATCAATTTCTGCAGTGTCAATAGCAAGGTGTAGGCTAGATGATACAGAAATCAAACTTATTATGAAGTGGTTCAAGGTTATTGTAGTCCTACAAATGATTCACATGCAGTCATATACTGGTTTGACGTTTAGGCTACAAATGAAAACAATATTGGTTACAACAAACAATGCAAAACTTAATTTACCTTCCCATTGTATGTAGCAATTGCAGCCTCAGCATCTTCCTTCGATGAAAAGGAGATGAACCCATAGCCTGCTGGTCTTCTTGGATTAGTGTGGTAGATAAGTTTGGCAGATAAGACATTCTCGCTGCCACTGAAAAATTCTCGGAGATCCTGTGATCTCACCCTCCGAGACAAGTTCCCAACAAATACATTATATTTGGGCACAGGTTCTGCTTCTGTAACTGGAGTCTTCTTCACTGATCTGGCAAACTCCACTTTGATCACACGACCATCCAAATCCTGAATCAAACTAAATTCACAATTAAGCATTCATAAATAATAAACCTGATATGGACCACAAGAATTGGATGAAAAGCATCACAGAATTCTCACGATGCTAGAACTTACATATGAATTCAGATGATTAAGTGCTGCAACAGCTTCGTTCTCTGAGGCCATTGTTACAAATGCCAATCCTCTATTTCTACTGCCATTATACATTGACAGCTGAACCAAGAAGAAGAATTTAACTGACAGTAATTGGGTATCTCAGTAATTGGGTATCTTGGAATGTACAAATCAGAAAAAACTGAGCATAAGCATCTAGTGAGGAATATGGATATTGCAGCTTAAGATGCTCGAAAATTTGAAATTAATACCTGTTCATAGATATAATTGCCTGCTAGCAATTATATCTAGTTGATAGATATGAAATTAATACTAGTTGGAAAATCGTTTGCTTTGATATTTTGCAGAGAGAATATAAGTGACATTGTGATTAATGAACAATATCAAAACACTGACTAGATAGGCCTGAAGTGAGAATGATGGATCCCATTGGAAAAGGGGTAGGGATAATATCAAGTAGAGTAATGGATAGATTTGGTTAAGCCTACAGCTCTCCTCCCTCCTTTAACTGACCAAACATTTAGGGATGCAAGGGCATCAGCTGATAATACCTCCGTGGGAGGGATACCTGTAGACCTTCGACCAACTGTATATATGACCAATGGGAATGTACCAAAAAAATGAAATCTTCAAGTGTACACATTTAACATTATGCATCACTTCACATTAAGGATGGAGCTGTGTTGTGAAAGGTGCGCCTGAGGCATGAGGCGATTCCAAAAACACCTTTTCCGCCAAGAGGTGGGTGCTGTTCTTCAGGCGCGCGCGTTGGGAGTGCCTGGCCGCGCCTTTGGAGCTCATCTGAGGTGCGAATGAGTCACACCTCTTGAACCCGAGCGTTTTTTAAATGCGTAATTAACTTTTTGCCAAAAAAAACTTTCGCCCGGCTTGGAATTAAGGCACGAAGTAAAGGAAGAAGAAAAGAATGCAAGAAGAAGTCGCGACCACCTGAACCCGAGCCTACCTAGATCATTTCTGTCCGCCGCCGCCATTGCCTAGTTGCGCCGCCATACCAAGTATGTGTTTCTTCCTTTTTTTTTATTTTTCTATTATTCTTCTCTTCTGTTATCTTCAAGGTTGTCAAAATCGAGTTTCTACGTTGAAACGGAAGGGAGTTGTAGAATCGTAAACTCGTAGTATCGTAACACGAATCGTAAGTTTCTACCAAAATGTAAAATTATATATAAACATATATATACTCATAGAAAATAACATAGATAAGATTAATAGCCTCAAAAACACATTAAACATTTGATTAAACTAAACATTTATAAGGTCTTCTACAATCCACACATAAAATAAGTCATAAGTCACAAATTTTAGATAACATATAAGTCTACAACATGAAAAATAATAGTCAAGTTCTAAGCTTCATAAATTCATGAATTCATAATCATCCTCCATGTGTTCTTCATCTCCAGCATCCTCCATGACATCTCCACCTTCTTCAACTGCATCATCATCATAACTAGGCAGCTCCAAATCATCATGAGGTGCTCCACTACTAGGTCCTTCTTCAACTAGAACCAAATCTTCATTTGAAGCATCCAAATCTAAATTTTCACTATCATCCACAATCCAATCATCATCAGAAGCTAGGTCATCAATGCTATAGTCATTGACTTTCCTCAATTCCTTCTTCTTGGCAAATTTTGAATTAGCCATCACAAAGACTACGTCATTCATCGTTTTTGCCTTCAAACGATTTCTTCTCTTAGTGTGGACCTAAATAATAACAAAATCAATTAACACATACTCATATAATCACATACAACTAGGTAATTTCATTCAAGAATGAAATGCAATACCATCTCAAATGCACTCCAATTCCTCTCACAGCCAGATGAGCTGCATGTCAAGCTCAAAACACGAATAGCAAACTTTTGCAACTCAGGATGTTCATAACCATATGATTCCCACCATTGTGCTGGAGTTTTGGTTTCAATTCCACAAGTGGCTACTGCACTACCAAAGAATTTCTTTCGATATTTGAAGTCTTCCAGTTGAGCATCAATCTTCTTTACTTCTTCCATACTTTCAACCATCCTTTGTAGACAATCATATATTCCTCTTTTCACTTCAAAGTCAGCTTTAAAATTAGGATTGTAATGAAATTGAGGGTTAAGGTAATAGCCTGCAGCATGCAAAGGCCGATGTAGTTGATTATCCCATCTTGCATCTATAATTTCCCATAGAGGCAAGTAACTAAAGAGTGAGAAAAAATTTGAATTAGTTTCCAAGAAATTATAAATTTATACGAGTATTTAATAATTAGTAATAAATTAAGTTACCTTTTCTTAATACCATTAAAGGCAGCTTGTATCTTTTCTTTGGCCCTGTCCATTTCCTCATAAATGAACCCCATGGCAGGCTTCTCATCTGAGTCTACCAAACGAAGGACTTTGATCAAAGGATAAGCACTCCTCAAGCATGTAATAATGCTTTTCCAGAAGTCCTTATCCATTACCACATTTTCAATAACCTTTCCATCTTTAGTCTTTGCAAATTGACTAGATTTCCATTCTTTGGATGTAAACATTCTAATCAATGCTCCCTTATTGTCATTCAAGCAACCCAAAGTCAAGTAAGATGTGGCAAAACGGGTAGTGGCTGGTCTAATCAAATCCTTTTCTTTGGTAAAATGATGCAATAGAGAAATAAGCGCAGTCCTTGAATAGATGTAAGTTGTGATCTTTTTACCTCGTGCAATTGTCTCTTTATGTATTGGTATCTTTTTTTCAAAATCCTCCAACATTAAATCGATGCAATGAGCTGCATAAGGCGTCCAATATAGCCTCTTTCTCTTCCCCATCAACATCTCCCCGGCTGCTTTGTAGTTTGCTGCATTGTCTGTGACAATTTGCACTACATTCTCTTCACCAACTTCTTCAACAATTTCATCCATCAACTTGAAAATCTTGTCAGCTGTTTTAGATATATCAGATGCATCAATTGACTTCAAAAAAATGGTTCCCATAGGACTATTAACCAAGAAGTTTAATATAGTCCTCCTCCTCTTATCTGTCCACCCATCAGTCATAATTGTGCATCCCATTTTCTTCCAAAATGCTTTGTGCTGCTCTATAACTTCTTTGGTGCAATCAACTTGTTGTTTCAAATACTTGACTCTAATCTCATGGTAGGATGGAGGCTTAAAGCCAATACCATGTCTTGCAACCAAGTCTAGCATCTTCTTGAATTCATCACTTTTTGCCACATGAAAAGGTATAGCATTATTGTAGAAAAAAGAGGCAATCCCTTGGCAAGCTTCCTCCCTCAAATTCTTCTTGAAAATGCCATTGATGGTAGTTTGACTACTCACACCCCTTTTCTTGAATAGATCAGTAGGATTCTTTGCAATTTCTCGCCTTTGTCTTTTTGCACCCTCCACCTCCTCATCTTCATATTGGCCAAGAGGACTTGAATCACTTGATCTTCCTTCAATCTCCTTTGCCCTCTTTATTAAATTTTCTTGCAATGAGGATACAATTTTCCACATTTCCTTCCTTACATCATCACTAACAGCTTGCATGCTCCAACATCCTTTTGTGTTCCTGCCAAATGATGCTTGAGTCTATAAATCCCTCCATTTATCACCTTTTGACAGTATTTGCATTGCACTTTCTTTGGATTTTCATCAACTGCAATTCCATGTTTCCAACCTGGATCAGATCTATTTCCAGGAGCATTCACTGCCAATCTTTTGGAATCTGAAGTTCCACTAGTTGTGGAAGCTACGCTTGGAGTGGTTGCACCACTATTGGAGCTTGCTTCACCAGACCCACCAACACTAGCTTCTCTACTCATTTTCGTGAAATTAAAGAAGAACAAGAACACCACCACGCAGCTTCAGCTTCACCAACGACACTGCAACTCTGCAACAGCAGCTCGCGAACCACAGACGTGGCCAACAGCCTTCAGAGATGCAGACGGGACAAAGACGACCAAAGAAGTAAAGAACAGAGACCCACAGATGAGATAGATGGAGAAGGGACAAAGGCGGATGGTGGCGTACCTTTAATCGAAGTCACAGTGTCGGTCGACGCACACCGGACGCACAGGGAGGAGGAGACAGACGCGTACGTGAAGGAGACGACGGTTGCTGAAAAAGAACGAAGCACAGCAGTTGCGGCGACGATGGCTCGCGACGCGACTTAGGAAAGTTAGGGTTTCTTGGACCCGTGTTTGATCGATCGCTGCGATCGACCTTCCGGTCTTGGAAAACCAGCGGACATTTCGCGTAGAATCGTTGGACTCTTACGAGTCTACGATTTCCGCTACGCTTCCACGCGATTCTGCACGATTCCACCCGATTCCGCTTCCGCCTGGGCACGCAACGCGGAAGGCCACCAAAAACGCGTAGAATCGTGCGATTCTACGTTCCGACTCGCGATTTTGACAACATTGGTTATCTTCTTCTTTTCTTCTTCTTTTCTTTTCTTCTTCTTCTTCTTCTTCTTCTTACTAACGAATGCCACAAAGCGTTCGTTAATTAGCGCTTGTCCTAGATCAATCCAAGTCCTGCCTAGATTGATCTAGGTAGAAACGGGATCGATCTAGGTTTCTTGCCTTTGAGACCTAGATCGATCCAGGTTTCTTGCCTTTGAGACCTAGATCGATCCGCCTAGATCGATCCAGGTAGAAATCTAGGTTTCTACTTGGTTTTTTTTCCATGTTTTTCAATTTTTTGTCCTGTTTTTCTATTTTTTTTTCCAATACAGTGTTGATTTTGTCCTTTTTTATTCATTTTCAGGCTATTTTCTTGTTTAATTATCATAGAAGATAGTAACAATGCTCCAACATATGCATCAAAAGATTCGGCATGAAATTATTTTCAAAGAGTTAATCCAGATAATTGACTTTGAAAATAAGGATGGGAAGCAACATATATTTAAGGAGAAGATAGAAGTACAAGCATTAGGTGAAATATATGATGACTCTAATACAACATGGGATAAGATGGTATCAAAGTTAAAAATAGTAGCTAAAAGTGTCCTCGGTGAGTCAAAGGGGCATGCACCGCTAAGTAAAGAATCTTGGTGGTGGAAGGAGAAAGTACAAGAGAAAGTGAAGGAAAAACGAATAGCTTATAAGGAATTATATATTTGTAAGAATGAGGAAAACTTAAAAAAATATGCAATAGCCAAGAAAGAAGCTAAGAAAGTGGTGAGTGAAGCAAAAAATGAAACTTTTGAACGGTTATATCAAAAATTGGATACAAAAGAAGGGGAAAGAGACATTTATAGAATAGCTAAAGTGAGAGAAAGAAAAACAAGAGATCTTAGTCAAATAAAATGTATTAAAGATGAATGTAATAGGGTATTAGTAAGTGATGGAGAAATAAAAGAGTGGTGGAAGAGGTATTTTCATCAACTTTTTAATGAAGGTTTAGGAGACCAACTTAACTTGGGTAATTTAATTAGGTCAAATGAGCATCGAAATTTTAATTTTTATCGTAGAATTCAAACTTCAGAAGTAAAACAAACTTTAAATGAGATGCACAATGGAAAAGCCGTTGGACCAGATGATATTCCGATAGAGGTGTGGAAGTGCTTAGGGAAACAAGGTATTGAATGGCTTACAAAATTATTTAACATGATATTGAAAACGAAAAAAATGTCTGATCAATGGAGGATAAGTACTCTAGTTCCCTTATATAAGAATAAGGGAGACGTACAAAATTGTGCAAACTATAGGGGTATTAAACTAATGAGTCATACTATGAAACTTTGGGAAAAAAATAATAGAAAAAAGATTAAGGAAGGAGACCACAGTGACAGAAGATCAATTTGGGTTCATGCCTGGGAGGTCGACAATAGAAGCTATACATCTTCTTAGACAATTAATTGAAAAATATCGGGAGCAAAAGCAAGATCTACACATGGTATTCATTGACTTAGAAAAAGCTTATGATAGAGTCCCAAGAGAAATTATATGGAGAGTTTTTTAAAACAGAGGTATTAGCATAGCATATATTAAAATTATATGACAATGTAATTACACAGAGTGAAGATTTCAAACTTAATAACTAAACCATTTTCCATAAAGATAGGGTGACATCAAGAATTAGCTTTAAGCCTTTATCTTTTTATACTAATCATGGATGAACTCGGCACATTCAAGCCTAGTACATGTCATTTGTAAATGATATTATTTCAGTAGATGACACATGTAAAGGAGTAAATGTTAAACTCAAATCTTAACGTGAAACGTTAGAAGTGAAAGATTTTAGACTTAGTAGAGTAAAAACAAAATATATGAAATTTAAGTTTAGTAATATTAGACATAATGAGACAATTAGAATTATTTGTAACGGGGAGCTTTAAGTATTTAAGATCATTTTTGCAAAAGGATAAATAGATTAGGAGAGATGTCTTACATAGAATATAAGCAGGATGGGTGAAATGGAGAGGAGCGTCGGGTATTTTATGTGACCGTAAAGTACCTCTTAAACTTAAAGGTAAATTCTATAAAACCGCAGTTAGACCTACTATGTTATATGGAGCTGAATGTTGGACTATGACTCGAGCACATGAGCATAAGATGAAAGTTGCAGAGATGAGGATGTTAAGGTGGATGTGTGGACATACGAAGATGGACAAAATAAGAAATGAGAGCATTAGAGAGAAAGTCGGAGTTGCATCTATTGAGGGAAAACTCCGAGAGACACGTTTAAGATGGTACGGATATGTACTTAGACGACCAATAAATGCTCCAGTTAGGCGATGTGAAACTATGATAAATATGCATATCAAACGAGGAAGAGGAAGACCAAAAAAGACTTGGTTAGCAACAATAAAACAAGATAAAATTTATTTAAATATAGATGATGATATAATAGGAGATAGAGCTCAATGGCGTAAAAGGATTCATACAGCCGACCCCACCTAGTGGGAAAAGGCTTGGATGTTGTTGTTGTTGTTGTTGTTGTAATCCAGATAACAAAAATGATTTGATTTATAATTTTTGTCAAAAAGTTACAAAAGGGGGTATCTATCGTGCAAAACAACATCTTCTTGGGAGGTTTCGAAATACTACGACTTGCAAAAGATGTCTGCCCCATGTATGTGAAGAAATTAAAAATTTCATGGAGAAAAAGACGGAGAAAAGTAATCTTTCTAAACTTGCGACATTGGACTTTGAGGATGTAGACCCTCTTGGTGATGATATTGGAGCTAAAGCTACGCCGCCTACAATTTCTAGATTAGTGAATATGCGAAAAAGGCCAAGACAAATTAATCCAATGGGTACGTATTTTGCTACTAATGTGCAAAAAAATGTTGAAAGTAGAAAGGTTAAGGAGATGCAAACTACGATAAATGAGGCATACAAGAAAGAATTGAGGGAAAAAACTTGTATGACCATAATTGAGTGGATGTATAATGCGGTAATTCCTTTTAATGTCGTTAACTGTTCAAGCTTTAAAAGGATGTTTGACTTGATTGGCCAATATAGTGTAGGTCTAAAAGGACCTAGTTATCATGAGGTGTAGGTTCCTTTTCTAAAAAAGACGGTTGATAGTGTGACAAATAATTATATTAAGTCGTGTGAAATAGAATGTGCCAAGTATGGTTGTAGTTTGAAAGAAGATGGGTGGATAGACAAAAGACAGAGGACTTTGATTAATTTTTTAGTGAGTTCTCCGAAAGATTCAGTTTTCATCAAATCAGTTGATGCTTTTGATTATGCAAAGACAGAAGATAAATTTAGGTTGCTTGATCAATTTGTGGAGTGTGTAGGAGAAGCAAATGTTGTTCAAGTTGTCACAGATAGTGCAAGTAATAATGTGCTTGCTGGTAAGGATCTATTTAATTCTTTCTTATCAATATGATTTTTCTTATATATGTTAAACTTATCTAATTTTCTTATTTCTTTTGTAGGAAAATTATTAGAAACAAAAAGGCCACACTTGTATTGGACTCCTTGTGTTGCTCACTGCATCAACTTGATCTTAGAAGATATTGGGAAATTGCCTGATTTTAAAGCAACATTGAAGAAGGCAATGAGTGTGAATGCCTACATTTATGTTCGCACAAGCATGGTAACTATGTTAAGGTGATTCACAAGACAAAAAAAGCTTTGTCAGGCGGGTGTTACAAGATTTGCTACTATTTTTCTCACTCTTGAAAAGATGTCGTCAAAGATGCGAGGCGCGCTCGAGGCACAAAGGGCTCGGCGCGCCCCCCTTGAGCACGAGGTTGATTACTAAACTACTAACACACTCATATAATATGTTGTGGCATGGGGCTGACTATGCTGACTGTTCAAGGGAAAGCAGCAAGATGATATTGCGAAATCCAATAAATAACTAAGTGTACCACAGGCACAACAATAACATCTCAAGGACTTCTGTCAAGCTTTCAGAACTCCCTACTAAAATTAACTCCAGCATTGTAGGACTGCATTCACTGGGACTCAACTTTTCCAGTAGGCGAACTGAACTACTTGCTCACCTGAACCGCTTTCTCATCCATTCATTGAGGCAAAAGAAACCAAATGACCCCCCAACTATAATCATTAACGGATAAAATTATAACTACAAAGTTGTATGCATCTAACCAATGACAAATTGAACTCGGTTGAGGCTTTCCAAGAGCTGTGTTTTCTTGCTTTCATTACAACTACACCAAAAAGAAGTAATGAGCAAACTTCCCCTTAGAAAAAGATGGATAGGTGTCCAAATAAATTACACTGCAACTGCTTTACGTGTTCAAAGGTTGGTGAGAGAACATTAACTGATTCACATCCAAATGGTGGTATGCAAAGGATGATATGCAAACTAACAAAATGGATAAATGTTTGTTTCTAAGTATCCAAATGGTGATAGTTAAACTAGAATGTATTAATGCAGTTGCTTATGCTTAAATATAAAGGGAAGCTTTTTTCCCCCCTTTCATAATGCATCTAAAATTTATTGAGAAAAAAAACCCACTGATTAACATCCATAAAGCATACTAAGTAAGGTACCAAATGATGGATTGGTGTTCAAAGGTTCGATCTTTTGGAGTCATATAAAAAACAACGAAATCCGAACCTCGATATCAAGGACGGTACCATGCTTCGCGAAGAGAGCCTTGATGTCGTCGGCCGTGGAGGCCCAGGGAATGTTTTGCGCTATCAGCCTCGTTCGAGACGCCTCCGAGGTCTCCGCCGTTTTCTCCATAGCTGCTGCTGCAGTGCCGCCGCTTAGGGCGGTTAAGGCAGAGACCCATCGATGGTGGAGAGGGAGTGTGAGTCCGCTTGGAGTACGAGTAGAAAAGGGAGAAGAGGGAAGAAAGAGGAAAGAAACGGAAGAATGATAGAGGCAAGATGGAAGGATTCGAAGAAGGGGAAGCGCCATCGCCATTACCCACCCGAATCACAAGACAAGTCGCGGACAGAGCGACAAGCATTATCCACGGTGATGAATGACTTTTGGATCAGCTAAAGAGTCTCGGACACGATTCAAATATTCCCCCAATAATTCCTTTCAAAATGATTTAAATCGGCAGAACACGCCCTTTTAATTATTTTTTATTTTTAAAAAATATAATATATTTTTTGTTATTTATTTTAATATATTTTTAGTATTATGCTTGGATTACCATGGCTTAAATTCATTGGCTCAAATCATCACTTGTAAATCCAAATTAACACAATAATTTCTATCATAAAATAATGAGTGAAATTTTTATCCAAAACTACTTAAATAATTAAGAAGGATAAAAACAATTCAATATGATCCTATAACCATAGATAAAACTAATTTGTGTCGTATGCAAAACGAATTAATAAAAATGAATACATTGGCAAACATTAAAAGGATGCTTCGTTTAGCATTCCTTTTTTTTTTTTTATTTTTATTTTGAATTTATCAGATGGTCCCTTTTATAATTTATGGATTATGGTCAAAATCTGATTAAAATTAACCAGAGCCGTTAATTTAGGTTGGGTTCGTTGGATTGATCCATCCTGCCAAGCTAATTAAATGAGTTGGGTTAGAATTTTATCAACTCAAGTCTATCGCGGGCCGACCCATCTAGGCCCGTAATCCACGCGGGTCGGACTATGACGGACTTGGGTGACCCGCTAGTTGAGAAACACATGTTCGTGAACGTGGAGAATGACACGATATGATTTAAGATATGAAAGTTTTTTTAGTTAGCTATCGACTTTATTGATCATGAGATTGAGATCATAGATGGTTGAATCTTCTTCAACTTGAAACATTGAAATTTACTTTTGTTAGTCAACAACTATCAACTCTTGCATAACTCATAATCCATCTATCTCACACTTCGCTCCTTTGATCTTTCTAATTGTCTCTCACAAACCATCAATCCTTCTTCAAGCAACATTTTCTGTGAATTTATCTCAAGTTGTAATTTTTCATTCTCCTTTTAAAGGTTGCATATCAAGCTGCATAAGCTTACAAAAAATATGGAAAATTTTTTAAAAAAATTATAGGCCCGCGGGTTGGCCCGTCAAACCCATAAGGCGCATTCGATTGTGTTGGGTTGGAGATTTCTCAACCCGCCAAGTTGACAGGTCGACCCGCCCCGCCCCGCCCCTGCCAAATGGTTGACCCGCCACGGACGGATCTACCCCGCCACGGGCCAATCCATTTGACAACTCTAAAATTAACTGTAATCTTCTCTGGGTTCATCTTCCTACCTAAGTTATAGTTTTAGATCGAGTTAGGCAGTCGGAGGTTGCCGATGGTGGGCAGACTGTATGATGTCGAGTAGGGGGCGACCCGTCCACTGCTGGCGGTCTTCGGGCACTGGCTCGATCCAAAACTATAATCTAGGTGGGAAAGTAAATCCAAGGGAGATCGCAGTCAATTTTGGTTGAATCTGATCGCGATCCGAAGTACAAATTATGGAAGGGATCAGAGATTGTGAATCAGAAGACTTAGACTTGAAGTAGTTGATTAATTATATGAACAAGAGAAGTTTATATTATAACAATTACGAAATCGTAATTAGTACAATATACATATTCATATTGTCGAATATAATAAATTTGTATGGTAATAATTATAATTTTATAGTTATTATAATATGAATATTAAATAAACATGCAAAGTCAGGATTATTATAACAGTTACTGAATTATTATAACATTGTTGTTATTGAATGAGTTAAATTCGACAGACCAATTCAGGATTTTAATTTAAAATTAATCTATCCAAAAATCAAAAACCATCGAACATGGTATTTAAAGGCAGTTATGTATTATAACATGGAGATGATGAGATGAAGCGGCCTTTCATTAAAAACAGGGTCCTTCTGAGTTTTATTTTAATGCTGCGTTTGATTTAAATTATTATGTATAATTTTGATTATGTGATTATTAGGTAATCATATAATCAAGATTATAGTGAATAAAACATAACCAAATGTGATTTGGTTCAACCTAGATAATGCAACAAAAATTTATTTGTTTAAAGATTTTAATGAATACCCTAATTTAATATTTTATCATATTACCCTCAGTTACAAAATCAATTATACATAATAATAATAATAATATTATTATTATTATTATTATTTATTTTTTATGTTTTTTTACTTTTCTTTTTCCTGTATATTTTTTTACTTTTTATGTGTTTTTTTTTAATTTTTTAATGTTTTTATATTTTTTATATTATTTGTATTTATATTATTTTTTTTTTACATTTTTAAAATTTTAATTTTAATTTATTTATTTTATTTTTAATTTTTTTTTATTTTTAGATTTTTTAAAAAATTTTAAAATATTTTTTTTATTATTTTTTAAAAAGTTTTATTTTTTATTTTTAAAATTTATATATTTTTAAAAAATTTTAATTTTTTTAAATTATTTATTTTAAACAAAATTTAAATTTTTAAATTTTAAAATTTTTAAACATTCTTTAATTTTTTTTACATTTTTTCTCTTTTTTTTTCATGTTTTTTCTTATCGGAGGGTATTTTTGATAAAAAAAAATCGTTAACCCCGGAATCAAGAAAAACCTTAGGATGTGTTTGGTTTGTCCCATTTTTATTTTCATTTTCTGAAAAAACGTGTATTTTTCATTTTTTAAAAAATGATTTTTCCGTGTTTTTCGTTTTCTTAGAAAACACTCTCTCATTTTCTTAAAAATGAACGTGGAAAACGCAAACCAAACACGTTTTCCATTTTCTCAGAAAATGAAAACAGATAACAGCGTGGAAAACGTAAATCAAACGCCCCCTTAGTTTTCTGAGGTTTTCCGATTCCGGGCTGCATGACCCTTTTGTTGACGTGTCGGGCATGGAACATTACTCGAGAATCATCGAATACCTAAACCAAACAAGGTTTTTGTTAATAACCTTAGATGAATAACCAAAATTATCAAAAATAACCCCGAACCAAACGCACCCTAAATATATATCCACATAATATGGAATAAAATACTCCCTCTCAACCCAACTAAATTTTCTATCCCATGTCATTTAAAACGGTGAATAAACTAAATGTTAGCGAGAAAATTTGATAATCATTTATTTATATTTGTTCAACATGCATAAGTTAATTAAATGAATAAAGAAGTCAGTTTAAATAATTTATTAAAATAAATAAATAAATTTGACATATTCAACTTTTTAATATTAATAAATAGAGATTATGATACGTTCAGAATAATATTTATTAAAAATGTCCATGAACAAATTAATCAATATTTTTTTATCAAACTCATAAATAAATTTAAAAAAAAAATCTGAAAACAATATCAAGCTAACTAACTGGCCAACCAACTAAACTTAAAAATATAAAGGTATCTGTTGGCATTTGCTCACGTTGAGGTATATTAACATACATGGGATCATTATCTATAACCTCCTCGTTCCCATTATTCTCATAATACACATTAGTATATAAATGGTTTTAGGTGGAAAAGTGGCGAAGGGAGATTATTAGAGGTTGTTGTAGATTACTTGCGGGAGGAGTTGTTCATTCACAATCATAGATCACCAAGTCTGAGGGTTGAGATATTGTGAAACAGTAGTAATAATTCAATACTTGTGACTATTATCCCATTTATGAGTTGTTCATAGTTTCTGGAGTTTACAACAATGTCAATTAAGGTATATCAAGAACTCAACTCATTTCGTATATGTTATCTCTTATATGCTTCTGCTATGTCGAAAGAAAATTCGACATTGGTATCCGAGTTAGGTTTAATGAAAACTCCCTAAGCGAGAGACCATTGGAACCGATGGTGTCGTTGCTGATCTCACTGATGAGGAACGGTTCTACGAGGATGGTTCTTCGTCGTCATGTGCAGTGATGTCGTCCCTGGCTAAGAGTTCTACGATGGAATTTGAAAAGGGAGAGGACTCAGACCGCGTCATGTGTCGATGCCGAGCTGTGGGCCGACGAATAGTGTTTGTCGTGGTAGTCGGTAGTAGCTAGCACATTGTGGGCGCCGACAACCTCGTGAGGAGGCTGGCGATTAATGCCCATGGTAGGCAAGCACTTGCGACCACGTTGGGAGGCCGAAGATTGGCAGTCGAGGCCAACAACCGCCTTCATCACAATGTGGGCATAAAAAAAGGCATTGGTGTGAGCGTGGAGAGAAAAAGAATGTGTTTTTTTGTTTGAGAAGTTGTTTGATTAAAACAAAAAATTCGACATCAAGCCTCAATGACCACTTTGAATGGTTGGTGATCGACTTCTGTGGTCAGAGATTACCGACAATTGCGTCGGGACACTGACAAATGATGGTTGTTACTGGTGACCATGATTGTCCATCACGGTGGAGAAAATGAGAAAAAAGTTTAATTTTTCTTAATAATAAAAAAATTGAAAATTGATCCGGTTCATTGAACCAGACTAACTGGTTTGAGTTGAACTAAACCGGGTAACTGAACCAGACCGGCTGGTTTGACTTAAAGGTGACTAATAGTGGGGTTTTATGTAGTGAATCTAAGTCCAAATGGTAAGATGAAATTCCATATTATGGTGGATGGTGTCCATTGATTCGATCATATGCTCATTTTGGAGTTCGTACTCGAGTCATTTGGGTCTTGATGATTCATAAGATACATAAAATTGTGTAATTATTAATTGTCACTAATATCTCTCTTTTTGTGCGAGAAATATGGCTGCAACAGAGTATATCAAAATGGATCTTGTTAAGGGAGATAAGCTGAATAGTGACAACTATAATATTTGGCACCGAAAGATTCAGTTTGTCTTCGAGGAACAAGAACTCAGGGAGATTCTTATGTATGAGATGGTGGACCCCAAGGAGGTTACCATGTCACATGCAATACGGGATCAAGAGGTATACCGTGCTTGGAAAAAAAAGATAACTAAGCTAGGATGATCCTTCTTAGCAGTATGCACACGATGAACTGATCTTAATATATGAGCATTATCCTACTGCTAAGTCGGTATGGTATGTAGGATCGCTGGTGTCGATTGGGGGAGTGAATATTGACTCGTCGCATTTCACTTCGACTATGTTCATTCTTCCTATCAAAGTGTTAGTCACAGTGGAATATAATACAAATTTAAAGGAAAGAATACTTATGAGATTTACTTGGTTCCCAACCCCCCAGGGTCAGTACATCCAAGGCCTAATCATGGGAAACACTCATCCACTAATGGTCTCTTTTCTAAAACTTTCCAGAGGTGGAGAAACTCATCTTATAGTTTGCGATACAAGCATAAATAATAATAAATTAAGTATAATTTGTAATAAACAAACTAAACAAAAGATGATGGTCGATCCGAAAGTCCTGAACACAACACACCCCCTAGAGCTCCAATGGTAGAGCTTCGCACCGTACCTTTCTGAGCACAGAGATGGAGAGTAGAATTGAAGAAGTTATCTTGAATATAGAGCCTTCGTCTCCTTTTATAGAGTTTGATTATATCCTTATCTAGATCAACTCTTATTTGGATGAAGCCATATTTGGATGAACTCATATATAGATCAAGCTTTATCTCTATCCACATTATTTGACTTATCTTTATCCTCATCTAAATCATAAAGATGAACCAGATCTTTTACCACATCATCTTCTATGTTAATATTTTTGATAACTCAATAATCTGAACCGAACCCACTCAATCTACCAAACCGCTGGTTTGGTCTATTGAACCAGTGTGGGTCCGGTTCGACCTAAGTTAAGTCCGATTCACCCATTTACATTTGTCTACTCTCTGTTTGCTTCCAGTTCCAGGTTCCTGCAAAACAACCATACAAACACAAACAAGCAACCTAGCCTATATCTATAAGTTTACATGACCTACTAGGCTTATCTTTTACTTGGAGGTCCCTCCTCCAAGTCTACCATCTAAGGGTCAACCCCTTAAAATGAAGTCATACTCTTATAAGTCTACCTGACCTACTAGACTTACCTTTTGCTTGAAGGTCTCTCCTTCAAGTCTACTACCTAAGGTTTAATCCCTTAGGATCAAGCCGTATTCCTATAAGTTTACCCGACCTACTAGGCTTCATGCTTAGACTGTATTCAAGACTTTACCATTACCTAGGATTATCTCCCCTTAGGATTTCCACTGCCTAATTTCACTCACTAGGACTTCCCCCACCTAGGGTTACCTCCCCCTAGGATTTCCACTGCATAGATTCACTTACCAGGACTTCCACCACCTAGGATTACCTCCCCCTAGGATTTCCATTGCCTAGCTTCACTCACCAGGACTTCCACCATCTAGGGTTATCTCCCCCTACGATTTTCACTACCTAACTCCATTCACCAGAATTTCCACCACCTAGGGTTACCTCCCCCTAAGATTTCTACTGCCTAGCTTCACTCACTAGGACTTCCACCTACCTAACCTTCAATTAGAACTTCTCTTGCTAGTCATTTGGTCTTAACTAGTCTTCTCTCACATCCAAATATCAAGTCTTGTTAGGATTAACTTTGGTCAATCTGACCAGTTAGGTATATTGTCAAACATCAAAACCCTGGAAAGCTGATTGCACCAATATGGTATGCTCTTAAAGAACATCATGGCATCTCGTCAACCCCTAAGATAAGAATGTTGACCTATAAGTTCATTACATACAAGAAGAGACACGATCATATTATGCAGCAACATTTAATGCACATGTCAAGTATGATTGCTTCTTTGAAAAATATAGAGGAGCCTATGTCAAATGAACTTCAGATACTGGGTGTGATCCAATTATTGCTTGACTCCTGGGATATTGTTAAGACCTATCTCACACACGCAGAGAATATCATTACTTTCATGGATGTGAGTAGACATTATGATCTCGAGGAGGAGCGCTAGGAAGTGACCAAGTTTACTTCATGTCATAATTACATTGCAGAGTCGAGTAAGGGCTATTGAGGTACAAATCACAAGTGGCGCAAGCATGAGAAGAAGGCCAAAATCCATGGCAAGAGGAAGCGATTTGTGAAGACCAAAGAGAAAGGACAGTGTAACACCCACAAAATTATAAGATAAGCATATGAGTGTTATTTGCTTTAGAACATAAAGAATCAAAGAAAAAGAAATAAGAGAAATAAAAAGAAGAGGTGAAGGTTTGAACCTTGAACCTCCCACCAAGGATAGAAATAAGATTGTGTATGTTAACCACTAGGATAATGAATAATATGTGAAAGGGAAATGATAGAAATTGTAGTTAAAAGTAAAGATATAATTTAGTAAGGGAACAAGAGAAAAACCAATGAGCTTTCTTTCTCTTGTTTACCTCTTGGTTAAGGAAAAAGAGTAGCAAAAGACAAGTTGTCTTTCTCCCTTTTTCCTCTCTATTTTCGTGGAGTTTAAAGAGGATAGTGAAGAGAGGAGTTAAGGGGCAAGAATGAGGACATATTCTCATTAAGAAAATACATGCATGAGATAAGGAGGAAGGAAAGCAAAGTTCATTTTGGTAACTTCCACCTACTTAGCATAAAAAGGGAAGGAACTAAAGGTTTTCATTTTTTTTCCCTTCTCCCTCACCCTTGCCGAGACTCTAAGCCTCCTCCCTCATCTCCACAAGCCAAGTTTAGGTTTCTCCCTAAGAGAAAACTAAACTACAAGAAGGAGCCTTCAAGGTGTACCTTTCCAAGCAAGAGAAATCGAAAGGAGTGCTAGAAGAAGAAGCTCCCTACTTCCTCTTCACCAAGGGTACCATTTCTTAAGGATTAACAAGTGATTACTAGGTAAGCTTCCCCTCACCTGTGGTACAATGGTTTGTATGATTTTCCATGGAGATAGATCGCTTAAAAACTTAAGATTTTGTTTAAGAAAATTCGGTCAATAACAAGAAGAAGAGTTTAAGAAAGTTGTGATTAGATATGCTTTCTATTTTTCTTGTGACATGTATTTTATGTAAGAAGTTAATCTATGGTTTCCATGCTAGAATAATTAATGAAAAATTAGTTTTATGATTTACATGTTTCGGCCAAGCATGAACAAGAAGACTAGATAAGTTCAAAACTCAAGCTAGGCATGTTTCCTTATTCTTTTAGTTATGCACCCTATGATAATGAGGTTGTTAACTTTTCTCTTACTTGTATATTGTTTAAAACTCCATTTACATGCTCATGAATATTCGGCCAAGTAAGGAGTAAAGGCCTAGGAGAGTTTTAAACCTAAGACCAAGCATGCTGAGATGTTTCCTAAGACAAGACATGAAGCTAAAATGTTATGCCATGATTGTATGTTAGTTATGAATCTTATTTCATGCTTATAAGGGTTCGGTCATGATGAGAGTTGAAGCCTAGGAAAGTTGAAACCAAGGCTAAGAGGCTCATGACCATCTTGATAATATAATATGAAACTAGGTTGATGTTTTATAGTTGCTTGTTATATGGAATTTTGAATACATGTAACTTTCGGCCACATTAGGTTTTAAAGCTAGTATGTGTAGGTTTTTAACTAAGTTTACTTATGTTGTTCCTTGTTATGAAGCCATGAAAATTGTGTAGGGTTTCCATGCTCTTGTGCCACTAGAAACTTAATTCCATGATTGTTAAGTTTCGGCCACTACAAGTTTAAAGGGTCTAGGGAAATTTGAATCCAACTTATACATGCTTATGATGTACTTGAGATATATGCTATGAAATGTAGTTGTGGTTCCCATGCTCTCATGTCACTAAAAATCTAGTTCCATGATTTACATGTTTCGGCCACTACAAGTTTAAAGGCTTAGAGAAATTAGAACCCAACTTATACATGCTTATGATGTCCTTAAGATATATGCTATGAAATGTAGTTGTGGTTCCCATGCTCTCATGCCACTAAAAACCTAATTCCATGATTGTTAGGTTCGGCCACCTTGAGTTAAGGGGTCTAGGAAGTTTGAAATTTGAAACAAACATGCTTATGTTGTTCCTCATGAAAATGTATAACATGTTGGCTTAAGGTTCAACACCTCTATGCTACTTGTAACCTAGGATGAGATAAGCTAGGGTTCGGCCATGATATGATTAGGAGCTTAGGGAACTTAGAACCCAAACTAAATGTGCTTAAGTAGTTCCCTATGAAATATAATATGATATGAGTATAGGGTTTACATGTTTACATGTTGCTTAGAACTTGATTCCTCTTCATGAAAGGTTTCGGCCATGAAATAATTGGAAACCTAGGAGGGGTTTAAAATTTAGGTTAACATGCTTATGATCTTTCTTATGTTAGTATGTGAAGATATCATGAGAATTTTTATGTTTATATGTTGTCTAGAGATCATGTGGACCTTTCATGACTTTCGGCCATATGGGTTTAGTGACTAGATATACCTCACATGCTATGAAGAGATGATATTTAATGATTCCATGAATGGTTATGTCTTTTTAGGATATGTGTTATGTTCTTTCATGTATGCTTATGACCCATGTATGTACTATGTGCTCAAACATGCTTACTTTATGACATGATAAAATGATACGTTCGTTATGCAAGCCTATGATTCATGCATGTGCTGTGTGCCCAAATATGCATGTTTTATGATATGTTAAGAAATATAATATGCATGAAATGATAAGAACTATGATATGTAAGTTAAGTCATGCTACTTTACTTTATGTATGACTTGTACCAAGGGTGGGCTCCATAAGCGCCCCGGGGTCGATGGACTAAGAAACGGGCCTCGTTAGGGATGTGCTCCTAAGTGCCCCTAGGTCGATGGACTAAGAAACGGGCCTAGTATGTATGCCTTGTAGGGTTCAAGACTTGCTACCTTGGACCTACATAGGACGCGCGCATTTATGTATGTGGTACAAGCCGGGGCCCTAATCATGTTGAGATTATGTTTAAGTATGTATTGTATAAGTTTTCAAAAGACATGTTGCATATGTTGCATGATATATGTCTAGGAGTTTACCATGCTTATACTTTATGATTATGCCATGATACTTTATGTTATGTTATGATATGCCATGATGTATGCTTACACTTTATGATTATGCCATGATACTTTATGTTATGTTATGATATGCCATGATATGCTCTTAACATGATACACTTGTCTTTATGCTTTATGACTTGTGATTTTAATATGCTTGACGGTTTTTGTGAGTAGGAAAGGAACTTACTGAGCCATGAGTGCTCATAGCTTACTTTATTGTACCATAAATAAAGGCAAGGAATGGATGTACTAGGGGAGCAGCAGGAGGGCTTGAAGGATGTGTGCGGTAGTGGACTGGCTAAAAGAAATGACCTACTTTCATTTAATAAGAAATTTGCCATGTTGATGTTTTACTTTATGATTCCATGACTTTAAGTATGTGTTTGGTATTAAGACCCAAAATTTATGATAAGTATGCTATGTGAACCTTTTATGTCTATTGTGACTTTTAAGTAAGAAAAATGTTTTTAAATTCTGTAAGTAAGACTTCCATTGTGTTAAGTATGCAAGTGTCGTCAAGTAACCCCCGTCGCCTTAGCAGGAGGGGCGGGGCGTTACAGTTTGGTATCAGAGCCAGGTTAGTCTTTCCACTACACACATGTCAAGCCTCTGTCCTGCCGCTCCAAGTAAGATTTTATATGCTTAATGTAAAATTTTATTTTTGATGCTTTAATATTTTGCATGTTTACTTATTCTTGATTTAGTTAATTTTAATTTTAATGCTTTGATATTATGCATGTTTACTTACTCTTGATTTAGTTAATTTATTTTTGATGCTTTAATATTTTGCATGTTTACTTATTCTTGATTTAGTTAATTTTAATTTTTGATGCTTTAATATTATGCATGTTTACTTACTCTTGATTTAGTTAATTTATCTTTGATGCTTTAATATTATGCATGTTTACTTACTCTTGATTTAGTTAATTTATCTTTGATGCTTTAATATTCTACATGTTTACTTATTCTTGATTTAGTTAATTTTAATTTTGATGCTTTAATATTCTGCATGTTTAATTATACTTTGAATTAGGATAGGTATGCATGATGGTAGGATAGGGATAGTAATAACCTTATGACAGCAAATAGGGTTAACGATAATTTGTTATTGTGTAATGAAGATAAACATGGCTAGGAGACGTACTACCCGAGCAGACGAGGCAATCACTCCACCAGATCTGACTCAGGTAGTCACCGACCTTCAACGTCAGATCACTGAACAACAACAGTTGATCACGACTTTGATGGGTCAACAAGGAACCCCTACCACCCCACCAGTAGTTCAGAATGCAGTGCCCGTTGTGCCACTAGTTGCACCAGTACCACCGGTAGCCCCTGTCCCAGTGGTTCGACAGGAGACCTATTTGATTCAGTGGTTGAGACTTAAACCGGAGAACTTCTCGGGTACTTGCAAGCCGTGGGATGCCCAGGCCTGGTTCAAGACAGTAGAAAGCACCGTGGAACTTTTGGACTGGCCTGAATCAGAGAAGATCAAATGTGTATCTTTCTGCTTCTCCGGAGATGCGAGAATGTGGTGGGAAAGAGTTAAAGCGAAGAGGCAAATTAATTTGATGAATTGGACGGACTTCGAGACAGAGTTCTTCGAAGAATTCTTTCATACGCAAGTGACGAACCGACATTACGACGAGTTTACCGAGTTCCGGCAAGGTGACTTATCAGTGAACGAAGCAGTAAAGCGCTTCAACCGACTAGCACGCCTTTGTCCTGAATTAGTGCGTACAGAGAGAGAAAGGGTCAGACTGATGCTGAAGATGCTTCAACTCGAGATAGCACTGAACGTGGCCGGCGGAGTTAATAGGCCACAGACTACAGAGGAATTAGTCAGCAGTGCACTGATCACGGAGCATTATCAGAAAGCGATGAAGGAGAATAAAGGTCAGACCCGAGCCGAGGGACCTCAGAGTGCACTGATCACGGAGCATTATCAGCAGTGCACTGTTTTGGAAACCTCAGAGTACCAAAACAGGCTGGAAAGGAGCGTCTACCGGAAAAAGAAAGCAGTGGGACAACTACACCAGATGCAAACTGCTATAGAAGGGACTTCAATCAGCCAGGGGAGATTGGAAGCCCCGCCAGCAATGACGAATGCCAGGGTTTTTGCGATCACTAGTGAAGATGCGGCAAACGCCTCTACCGTCGTTACAGGTCAGCTGCCTATTTTTAATCAGCATGCTTTAGTATTATTTGATACTGGGGCGACACACTCGTTCGTCTCAACCCCATTTACAAAGAAATTGGACATACCACCTCAAACCCTAAATGGTACATTCTTAACAACCCTACCATCCGGGGAAGTTATGCCGTCGAAGCAAATGTTGCGGGTCGTACCTATCCGAATCGCAGACAGAGAACTCTACTGCAATCTGATAGTACTTGATATGCGAGATTTTGACATTATACTGGGCATGAACTTCTTGAGCAAGTACGATGCCTCAATCGAGTGCCGTAATAAGAAGGTAGTATTCCGACCCGAAGCTGAACCGATGTTTGAATATATTGGGGAATCTGGGAAAGAAACTGAAAGATTCTTATCAGCGGTAAAGGCACGAAGTATGGTAGACGAAGGTTGTAATGGATTTCCAGCGCAAGTGGTTGACACAAGACAAATTGGAAGTCAGAAACTAGAAGATGTCAGAATGGTGTGCAACTATCCGGAAGTGTTTCCTGATGAACTACCAGGATTAGCACCCGACAGAGAAATAGAATTTACGATTGAGTTAGTCCCGGGTACTAAACCAATTTCCAAAGCACCTTACCGAATGACACCGATGGAGTTGAAAGAACTTCAAGAACAGCTACGAGAATTACTCGACAAAGGATTTATTCGTCCTAGTCACTCTCCATGGGGAGCTCCGGTACTATTTGTGAAAAAGAAGGATGGGTCTATGCGAATGTGTATAGATTACCGAGCACTGAACAACGCGACAATCAAGAACGATACCCCCTTCCGCAGATCGATGATCTGTTTGACCAATTGAAGGGAGCAACTGTCTTCTCAAAGATTGATTTAAGGTCCGGCTATCATCAAGTGAAAGTGAAACAAGAGGATATACCGAAGACAGCCTTTCGAACAAGATATGGGCATTATGAGTTTGTAGTTATGCCCTTTGGAGTGACAAATGCTCCGGCTGTTTTCATGGATTTGATGAATCGGGTCTTTTCAGCGTATCTCGATAAATTTGTGATTGTCTTCATTGACGATATTCTCATCTATTCGAGAACCCAAGAAGAGCATGCCGAACATCTGAATACTGTATTACAAATCCTTCGAGAAAAGCGACTATATGCAAAATTCTCTAAATGTGAGTTCTGGCTTGATCGAATATCATTCTTGGGTCATATTATCTCCAAGGACGGAGTAATGGTGGATCCGAATAAGATTGAAGCAGTAAGCAACTGGAATAGGCCAAAGAACGCCAGTGAAGTCAGAAGTTTTCTTGGACTGGCAGGCTACTACAGGAAGTTTGTAGAGGACTTCTCCAAGATAGCAGCTCCGATGACCGTTCTCACCAAGAAGAATAAAAAGTATGAATGGATGGACGACTGCGAGAAAAGTTTTACGGAACTGAAACGGAGGCTGACCAGTGCTCCGATTCTTACTCTTCCGGAAAGCAACAAGGACTTTGATATGTATAGCGATGCTTCCTTCTTAGGACTCGGAGCTGTACTCATGCAAGATGGCAAAGTCATTGCCTATGCCTCTAGACAACTCAAAGAACATGAAAGGAATTACCCCGTTCATGATTTAGAGCTAGCAGCGGTGGTCTTCGCTCTAAAGACGTGGAGGCATTACCTATATGGGGCTCAGTACAGGATATATACAGACCATCAGAGTCTGAAATATTTCTTCACGCAGAAAGACCTAAATATGAGACAACGCAGATGGCTCGAGCTAGTCAAGGACTATGATTGCGAGATCTTTTATCACCCTCGTAAAGCAAACAAGGTAGCCGATGCACTCAGCAGGAAGTCCGGCACTACCTGACGAAGTTATTTTAAGTTCGAGGACGAACTTTCTATGAGGTATGGGGTACTGTAACACCCACAAAATTATAAGATAAGCATATGAGTATTATTTGCTTTAGAACATAAAGAATCAAAGAAAAAGAAATAAGAGAAATAAAAAGAAGAGGTGAAGGTTTGAACCTTGAACCTCTCACCAAGGATAGAAATAAGATTGTGTATGTTAACCACTAGGATAATGAATAATATGTGAAAGGGAAATGATAGAAATTGTAGTTAAAAGTAAAGATATAATTTAGTAAGGAAACAAGAGAAAAACCAATGAGCTTTCTTTCTCTTGTTTACCTCTTGGTTAAGGAAAAAGAGTAGCAAAAGACAAGTTGTCTTTCTCCCTTTTTCCTCTCTATTTTCGTGGAGTTTAAAGAGGATAATGAAGAGAGGAGTTAAGGGGCAAGAATGAGGACATATTCTCATTAAGAAAATACATGCATGAGATAAGGAGGAAGGAAAGCAAAGTTCATTTTGGTAACTTCCACCTACTTAGCATAAAAAGGGAAGGAACTAAAGGTTTTCATTTTTTTTCCCTTCTCCCTCACCCTTGCCGAGACTCTAAACCTCCTCCCTCATCTCCACAAGCCAAGTTTAGGTTTCTCCCTAAGAGAAAACTAAACTACAAAAAGGAGCCTTCAAGGTGTACCTTTCCAAGCAAGAGAAATCGAAAGGAGTGCTAGAAGAAGAAGCTCCCTACTTCCTCTTCACCAAGGGTACCATTTCTTAAGGATTAACAAGTGATTACTAGGTAAGCTTCCCCTCACCTGTGGTACAATGGTTTGTAAGGTTTTCCATGGAGATAGATCGCTTAAAAACTTAAGATTTTGTTTAAGAAAATTCGGTCAAAAACAAGAAGAAGAGTTTAAGAAAGTTGTGATTAGATATGCTTTCTATTTTTCTTGTGACATGTATTTTATGTAAGAAGTTAATCTATGGTTTCCATGCTAGAATAATTAATGAAAAATTAGTTTTATGATTTACATGTTTCGGCCAAGCATGAACAAGAAGACTAGATAAGTTCAAAACTCAAGCTAGGCATGTTTCCTTATTCTTTTAGTTATGTACCCTATGATAATGAGGTTGTTAACTTTTCTCTTACTTGTATATTGTTTAAAACTCCATTTACATGCTCATGAATATTCGGCCAAGTAAGGAGTAAAGGCCTAGGAGAGTTTTAAACCTAAGACCAAGCATGCTGAGATGTTTCCTAAGACAAGACATGAAGCTAAAATGTTATGCCATGATTGTATGTTAGTTATGAATCTTATTTCATGCTTATGAGGGTTCGGTCATGATGAGAGTTGAAGCCTAGGAAAGTTGAAACCAAGGCTAAGAGGCTCATGACCATCTTGATAATATAATATGAAACTAGGTTGATGTTTTATAGTTGCTTGTTATATGGAATTTTGAATACATGTAACTTTCGGCCACATTAGGTTTTAAAGCTAGTATGTGTAGGTTTTTAACTAAGTTTACTTATGTTGTTCCTTGTTATGAAGCCATGAAAATTGTGTAGGGTTTCCATGCTCTTGTGCCACTAGAAACTTAATTCCATGATTGTTAAGTTTCGGCCACTACAAGTTTAAAGGGTCTAGGGAAATTTGAATCCAACTTATACATGCTTATGATGTACTTGAGATATATGCTATGAAATGTAGTTGTGGTTCCCATGCTCTCATGTCACTAAAAATCTAGTTCCATGATTTACATGTTTCGGCCACTACAAGTTTAAAGGCTTAGAGAAATTAGAACCCAACTTATACATGCTTATGATGTCCTTAAGATATATGCTATGAAATGTAGTTGTAGTTCCCGTGCTCTCATGCCACTAAAAACCTAATTCCATGATTGTTAGGTTCGGCCACCTTGAGTTAAGGGGGTCTAGGAAGTTTGAAATTTGAAACAAACATGCTTATGTTGTTCCTCATGAAAATGTATAACATGTTGGCTTAAGGTTCAACACCTCTATGCTACTTGTAACCTAGGATGAGATAAGCTAGGGTTCGGCCATGATATGATTAGGAGCTTAGGGAACTTAGAACCCAAACTAAATGTGCTTAAGTAGTTCCCTATGAAATATAATATGATATGAGTATAGGGTTTACATGTTTACATGTTGCTTAGAACTTGATTCCTCTTCATGAAAGGTTTCGGCCATGAAATAATTGGAAACCTAGGAGGGGTTTAAAATTTAGGTTAACATGCTTATGATCTTTCTTATGTTAGTATGTGAAGATATCATGAGAATTTTTATGTTTATATGTTGTCTAGAGATCATGTGGACCTTTCATGACTTTTGGCCATATGGGTTTAGTGACTAGATATACCTCACATGCTATGAAGAGATGATATTTAATGATTCCATGAATGGTTATGTCTTTTTAGGATATGTGTTATGTTCTTTCATGTATGCTTATGACCCATGTATGTACTATGTGCTCAAACATGCTTACTTTATGACATGATAAAATGATACGTTCGATATGCAAGCCTATGATTCATGCATGTGCTGTGTACCCAAATATGCATGTTTTATGATATGTTAAGAAATATAATATGTATGAAATGATAAGAACTATGATATGTAAGTTAAGTCATGCTACTTTACTTTATGTATGGCTTGTACCAAGGGTGGGCTCCATAAGCGTCCCGGGGTCGATGGACTAAGAAACGGGCCTCGTTAGGGATGTAACGACCCAATTTTCCCTATTTCAAGTTCTAAAAGTCCATAAAAATATTTGGAAATACTTTTAAAATATTCTAGAGATTTTTAGGAATTTTTAGAGTATTTTTACGTAATTTTTGGAGGTCGTTTAGTAGGGCTACAAAACGAAAGAAGTTTTGACAAAAATATGTCCAAGTCAAGTTTTGAACCGGAAACCTCGGGTTAAGCAGAGATTCGCTTAACCAACAGACCAGCCGAATGTTTCTTAATAAAACCTACAACGAGATATATTTAAGTTGTAATTGATACCGAAATACCTTAGTTTAAAAAAAAAAAAAGGTTGCAGAGAAATGGCTGAGCCGAAGCTCGACCCGGTGACCTGGGGTTTCGGCGGAAACGCAGATAACCAGCTGTGCTAGCGAGTTTTGTTAATTAAGGAAAGAATAAATTATATTTAAGGTATAGTTAGTAATAGAAAAACCTAGTTATAAAGGGATTAGGTTTTCTCTCTCGCCGAAAACCCGATTCTTTCTTCTCCTTCTCTCCCGACGGCGTTTTCTTCTCGCGGCGGAAACGAAGAAGCAGGCCTAGGTCTTCACTTCGGCGGTCGGCGAGGGACTCTTTTCGAAAGAGCTTCACGGAATCGGGATCATCTCGACGAGGAGTGCCGTGAGCACGAGGGAGAAGCCGAGATCTCCATTGCTCCGGAACCCTAGAGTCTTCCTCTTCTCCGGTTGAAAGTCTAAGAACAGCGAGGTGAGTTGCTTCTCACCTGCAGTAGGAGTTGCTCCGAATTTTCGGATTTCGTTTCCTTGCTTCCGGATCTTGTTGTGCCGAGTAGAAGAATATGCTAGGATTTTCTTCCTTGCTTTGTTGAGATGTCATTCTCGATTTTGCTATTGTATTGAATCATATGCTCAATTCTGTTAAGATTGGCTGTATCGAGTTTGATATGTAGCTGTCTTGTGCTGTTAGTTCCCTTATAAGCGGGTAGATTGTAGCATTTCTTGCTTATGCTATTAATATCCTTATGCGGTTAAGTAATAGCAAGTTCTGCCTATGTTATTAGCTCTTTATACCATGTAGATTAGAGCATTTCTTGCCTAGAATTTCTGTTTCGAATTCATTGTTAAGCCGAACAGCCCTAATTCCAGCCTGTGGTTGTGTTTTAAGCACGCCTTTAGCTCTTAAATGTTGAATCCGGGTAGGTCTACCTGCTGCCATACATTCCAGCAAGTTTACTTTCTATTTTGGCCGTGCAAATGAGCATAAACAACCCTTAATTATTAGTATGCAGTTCTGTTTTGTTTGCTACCTCCATGAATATGAACAGCCCTGTACGGTTTAGTTTCCTTGTCACTTAATGAGTATGCACAACTTAGTATACTAGTAAGTTTGGATAGATTATTTGTTACTGTTTTAAGGGCAAGAATAACCTTGTTATAATAGTTCAGAGTTAGTTTATTTTGCCCTACTTTACAGCATGTTTAGAAAGCTCAAAGTTGCATTCTTTTGCCCTATTTTACAACATGTTTAGAAAGCTTAAAGTTACTTTCTTTTGCTCTGTTTATAGCATGATTAGTAAGCTTAAAGTTGCTTTCTTTTGCTCTATTTATAGCATGATTAGTAAGCTTAAAGTTGCTTTCTTTTGCTCTATTTTATAGCATGATTAGTAAGCTCAAAGTTGTTTTTATTCGCTACTTTAACAAGCATGAACAGCTACTCTCTAAGTGTATGCAGTTTTCCTTTTAAAGAATGCAGATCTTTCTTTCTTTGATTTACTTCTGCTGTAGCATGCCTAAAGATTTCAGATTTGTTAAGCATAGTGTGCAGACTTTAATAAGCAGATT
Source organism: Zingiber officinale (assembly GCF_018446385.1). NCBI lineage: Eukaryota > Viridiplantae > Streptophyta > Magnoliopsida > Zingiberales > Zingiberaceae > Zingiber > Zingiber officinale. The sequence continues at coordinate 51,336,496 of NC_056002.1, read as the reverse complement.
TTTATTAAGTATTAGTGAAGATTTCTGTTGAGCATTAATATTGCATAATTTTTATTAGTTCAGTATGCAGATTTTTGGTTTAAGCATTTCAAAGTTAGAATTTGCTTAAACATTTCAGTTTCTTTTAAAAGAAGTATTCTTTTAGAAGTATTAACAAGTATAAGAAAGCTAAAGAAAAGAAAGAAAAGGTCAAGGCCTTAAGTAGATCCTAAAGTCAAGACTTTAGGGATTTTGGCACACAAGGTGCTTAAATAAATGCCAAGGCATTTTATTATAAGAAGTATTTAAAGATAAAAAGTATTTTACTTTTAAAGGGCATGTACCGGACACAAGGTCCAAGGGATGGGCTCCAAGTTGCCCCTAGGCACAAGGCCTAGAAGTATCTTAGTAGTTTCGGGATTAGCTACCTCGATTCTTATTAAGAATGCGCGCAAAGTGGTACAATGCCGGGCCCAAAAGAAGTTTATTATTATTTTGAAGTATTAAAGTATAAGTTTTGAAATAAATGAAACAAGCTTCAAATATGTTTAGAATTAGAAAGTTTAGTTCTTGATGTTTGAAGCATTCAGTAGTAGTTTTATTTATTTCTTGCTATTAGATTATTCAGCATGTTTAGTTTTATTTGCTTTCAGCATGCTGTTATAGTTTTATTCTTATGAGCATGTTTAGTTTTACATGTTTAGTAGTTTTACATGTTCAGTAGTTTTACATATTTAGAAGTTTTACATGTTCAGTAGTTTTACATGTTTAGAAGTTTTACATGTTTAGTAGCTTTACATGTTTAGTATACTTCTTTTATAGTTTCATTCTTATGAGCATGATTAGCTATACATGTTTAGTATTTCAGTTAGCATGATTCCTTTGCTATATATGAGCATGAGTAGTTTTATATGTTAGCATTTAGTTTTAGCATGTTTTATTTATATACATGCATATCGAGTTTTTGTGAGTAGATAGCGCTCACTAAGCTTTATGCTTATAGACTGCACTTCCTCCTACTGCAGATAAAGGAAAAGATTTAGCAAAGAAGGCGACAAGGTGGTGGTGATGAAGGTGTGTGATGGCTGGACTATGGGGAGATCAAGAGTTTGCTAAGGAAACTGTCAAGACTCCTTCTTTGGAGTTTTCTTTCAGTCTATTAAATTGATAGAGATTGTTTTAGTAGTTTTCCTTTGTCTATGTTAAGTTTATTCCGCATTGTAGTTGAGTTATTTCCTATTGTTGGAGTTCTTTTGTTTACTATTGCTAGGATAGTTTATTTCTAGTTATATATAAACTGCGTGGTGATGTTATTGCTTTGTATATGTATGTACTTATGATTATTGTCACCGGTACAGGGGAGACTCTGCCGAAATTTTTCGGTAGGGTTTCCATATAATTTTTAATCATACCGGTTAAGTAGAGTTAGTAGTCAAGTAACGGTCACATTTAGAGAGTAGTAGTAGTGTAGAAAGGTGGGTCGTTACAGTTGGTATCAGAGCAGTGTTCCATTCTCCAGCATCACACACATCAGCATCATCCTTGCCGTCTCCAAGTAAGAAAGTATTTAAATTCTTTCTTTATTCTGCTTTCCTTATTATTAAACTGCAGTACAGAGTAATTGCTTATGAGTACTTAAGTAAGATGAAAGTTATTGTTTCTAATTTCTTGATCCATATATATATATATATATATGTATGTTTAGGAAAGATAGAGAAGATAGCAAGTCTCTTTCTTTGCATAATTAGATGGCAAGAAGAGAACATCTCGTACCGTTTGTACTGAGAACCAAGATCAGGAGAACGAAGAGCCCAGAACCCCTGGGCCTATTCTCCCTGAAGTTGTTACTCAACTTCAGAGACAAGTAGCGAGCAGCAGCAAGTGATTGCCAATCTAATGGCCAATCAGAAGCCAGCTCCTCCCACTTCCCCAACCATTAATGTGGAGACCCCAGTGGTGACTGAAGTCCCATCAGTTGCCCTGGAAGTCGCCACAGCATCTAAAAGACAAGAAGCATATCTCATCCAGTGGCTGAAGCTGAAACCAGAAAGATTCTCAGGCACAAATGAGCCCTGGGATGCCTAGGCTTGGTTCAAAACACTGGAGAGCACCATGGAGCTTCTTGACTGGCCAGAAGTCGAGAAAGTCAAGTGTGCCTCCTTCTGCCTGACTGGAGATGCACACATGTGGTGGGAGAGAGTTAAGAGTAAGAGAGCAGTCAACCAGATGAGCTGAGTTGACTTTGAGATAGAGTTTTACTAAGAGTTCTTCCGCCAACGGATCACCAATAAACATTATGAGCAGTTTATAGAATTTAGACCAGGTGACCTACCAGTAGAAGAAGTGGTTAAAAGATTTAACAGGCTAGCTCACCTTTGCCTAGAGTTAGTAAGTACAGTGAAAGAACGAGTTAGACTGATGCTCCTAATGCTGAGACCAGAAATAACACTTAATGTGAGTAATGAAACTCACCGACCATAGATTGGTGAATAGCTAGTCAGCAGGGCATTAGTGAGCACTATCTGAACAGCAACAAGACACAACAAACGCAACACGAGCCAGTCAAGGTAGAAGACAAGACAGTGGGGAAACAGAGAACTCAGTCAAGTAATCAGAACTGGAAGGACAAAGATAACAAGAAAGACGCAAGCAGGAGGAAGTTCGGGTAGTCTGTGAGTATCCAGAGGTATTCCCAGAAGAGCTACCTGGACTACCTCCCAACAGAGAAGTGGAGCCAATTTCAAAAGCTCTGTACCAAATTTCTCTAGCAGAGCTAAAAGAGTTATAAGAACAATTTCAGGAGTTACTTGACAAGGGTTTCATCCGCCCTAGTCATTCACCCCGGGAAACTCCAGAGTTGTTCGTTAAGTAGAAAGACAGATCTATGAGGATATGCATGGATTTTAGAGCGCTGAGTAAAGTAATAGTTAAGGACAAGTACCCTCTTTCCAGAATAGATGATCTATTTGATCAGCTAAAGAGAGCAACAATGTTCCCTAAAATAAACCTACGTTTTGGGGACCATTAGTTGAAAGTGAAAGGAAGTAATACACCCATAATAGTTCCCAAGACCAGATATGCGAACTACGAATTTGTAGTCATGCATTTTGGAGTGACTAATGCACCTGCAGTCTTCATGGACTTGATGAACAAAGTGTTCAGAGAATACCTGGACAAATTTGTCATTGTGTTCATCGACGAAATTCTAGTCTATTCAAGGACCCTAGAGGAGCATGACACGCACTCGAGGATAGTCCTGCAGATTCTGCAGCAAAAGCGGTTTTATGCTAAATTCTCAAAGTGCGAGTTCTGGTTAAATCAGGTGGCGTTTCTAGGTCACATTATTTCTAAAGAAGACATCTAAGTGGGCCCAGCCAAAATAGAAGCGGTCAACAATTGGAGTAGACCCAAGAATGCCAGGGAGATCAGAAGCATCCTTGGTCTAGCTGGGTACTACAGAAAATTCGTGGAGGACTTTTCTAGGATAGCTTCTCCACTAACGGCTTTAACCCGGAAGAACAAGAAGTTGGAATGGTCAGACAAATATGAGCAGAGTTTTCCAAGAGCTAAAGAAGAGACTGACCAATGCTCCCATTCTGACTGTTCTGGAGAGTGACAAGAGTTTTGACATCTATAATGATGCTACCAAGATGGGTCTAGGAGTTGTTCTCATGCAAGAAGGAAAGGTCATAGCTTATGCTTCCAGACGACTCAAAGACTACGGGAAGAACTACCCCACTCATGATCTTGAGCTGGCAGCTACGGTCTTTGCACAAAAACTCTGGCGACATTATTTGTATGGAGTCCAGTGCAGAATCTTTACAGACCATCAGAGTCTTAAGTACTTCACTCAGAAGGACTTAAACATGAGACAGCTTAGGGGGCTAGAGTTGGTCAAAGATTATGACTGTGAAATCCTTTACCACCCAGGTAAAGCTAACAAAGTGGCAGATGCACTAAGCAGAAAGTCCAGTGCATCTCGGATGTCTTTGTCATCATTAGCCCTGCCACTGTAGAAGTTGTCAGATTCCAAGGGAAGTTGGTGCAAGTATCTATGCTTAGCTGAGTTTGCCTACAACAACAGTTATCAGGCGACCATCAAGATGACATCTTATGAGGCGTTGTATGGCAGGAAGTGCCGCTCACCTATTTGCTAGTAAGAAGCAGGCAAGAGAAAAAAAAATGGAAGTAGAACTAGACATTCAGACAGAGATGATAGATGAGATGAGACCACTCAGGCTATCCAGAAGATCAGACAGATAATTGAGACTGCCCAGAGTAGACAGAAAAGTTATGCTGACACACGCCGTAGGCCACTAGAATTCCAAGTAGGGGATTCAATTTTTCTCAAGGTTGCTCCGATGAAGGGAGTGATGAGATTTGGCAAGAAGGGCAAATTAAGTCCTCGCTATGTAGGACCTTACCTGATTACAGACAGGATTGGGAAGGTAGCTTACAAGCTGGATTTACCACAAGACATGTCAGCAATATACAATGTATTTCATGTCTCTATGCTAAAGAAGTGTATTCACGATCTTAGCTGAGTGATTCAGCCTCAAACAGTGCAGATCCAAGAGGATCTTAGCTAGGAGAGTAGACCTACACAGATAGTGGACAGAGAAGTCAAGAGACTAAGAAACAAAGAAGTGTCATTAGTGAAGGTCATCTGGCAGAACCAGAAGCACGAGGAAGTCACTTAGGAGCGTAAGGACAGTATAAGACAGAGATGCCCAGAATTATTCTAAGTTCGAGGATGAACTTTTTATAAGGTATGGGGAATTGTAACGACCCAATTTTCCCTATTTCAAGTTCTAAAAGTCCATAAAAATATTTGGAAATACTTTTAAAATATTCTAGAGATTTTTAGGAATTTTTAGAGTATTTTTACGTAATTTTTGGAGGTCGTTTAGTAGGGCTACAAAACGAAAGAAGTTTTGACAAAAATATGTCCAAGTCAAGTTTTGAACCGGAAACCTCGGGTTAAGCAGAGATTCGCTTAACCAACAGACCAACCGAATGTTTCTTAATAAAACCTACAACGAGATATATTTAAGTTGTAATTGATACCGAAATACCTTAGTTTAAAAAAAAGGTTGCAGAGAAATGGCTGAGCCGAAGCTCGACCCGGTGACCTGGGGTTTCGGCGGAAACGCAGATAACCAGCTGTGCTAGCGAGTTTTGTTAATTAAGGAAAGAATAAATTATATTTAAGGTATAGTTAGTAATAGAAAAACCTAGTTATAAAGGGATTAGGTTTTCTCTCTCGCCGAAAACCCGATTCTTTCTTCTCCTTCTCTCCCGACGGCGTTTTCTTCTCGCGGCGGAAACGAAGAAGCAGGCCTAGGTCTTCACTTCGGCGGTCGGCGAGGGACTCTTTTCGAAAGAGCTTCACGGAATCGGGATCATCTCGACGAGGAGTGCCGTGAGCACGAGGGAGAAGCCGAGATCTCCATTGCTCCGGAACCCTAGAGTCTTCCTCTTCTCCGGTTGAAAGTCTAAGAACAGCGAGGTGAGTTGCTTCTCACCTGCAGTAGGAGTTGCTCCGAATTTTCGGATTTCGTTTCCTTGCTTCCGGATCTTGTTGTGCCGAGTAGAAGAATATGCTAGGGTTTTCTTCCTTGCTTTGTTGAGATGTCATTCTCGATTTTGCTATTGTATTGAATCATATGCTCAATTCTGTTAAGATTGGCTGTATCGAGTTTGATATGTAGCTGTCTTGTGCTGTTAGTTCCCTTATAAGCGGGTAGATTGTAGCATTTCTTGCTTATGCTATTAATATCCTTATGCAGTGAAGTAATAGCAAGTTCTGCCTATGTTATTAGCTCTTTATACCATGTAGATTAGAGCATTTCTTGCCTAGAATTTCTGTTTCGAATTCATTGTTAAGCCGAACAGCCCTAATTCCAGCCTGTGGTTGTGTTTTAAGCACGCCTTTAGCTCTTAAATGTTGAATCCGGGTAGGTCTACCTGCTGCCATACATTCCAGCAAGTTTACTTTCTATTTTGGCCGTGCAAATGAGCATAAACAACCCTTAATTATTAGTATGCAGTTCTGTTTTGTTTGCTACCTCCATGAATATGAACAGCCCTGTACGGTTTAGTTTCCTTGTCACTTAATGAGTATGCACAACTTAGTATACTAGTAAGTTTGGATAGATTATTTGTTACTGTTTTAAGGGCAAGAATAACCTTGTTATAATAGTTCAGAGTTAGTTTATTTTGCCCTACTTTACAGCATGTTTAGAAAGCTCAAAGTTGCATTCTTTTGCCCTATTTTACAACATGTTTAGAAAGCTTAAAGTTACTTTCTTTTGCTCTGTTTATAGCATGATTAGTAAGCTTAAAGTTGCTTTCTTTTGCTCTATTTATAGCATGATTAGTAAGCTTAAAGTTGCTTTCTTTTGCTCTATTTTATAGCATGATTAGTAAGCTCAAAGTTGTTTTTATTCGCTACTTTAACAAGCATGAACAACTACTCTCTAAGTGTATGCAGTTTTCCTTTTAAAGAATGCAGATCTTTCTTTCTTTGATTTACTTCTGCTGTAGCATGCCTAAAGATTTCAGATTTGTTAAGCATAGTGTGCAGACTTTAATAAGCAGATTTTTATTAAGTATTAGTGAAGATTTCTGTTGAGCATTAATATTGCATAATTTTTATTAGTTCAGTATGCAGATTTTTGGTTTAAGCATTTCAAAGTTAGAATTTGCTTAAACATTTCAGTTTCTTTTAAAAGAAGTATTCTTTTAGAAGTATTAACAAGTATAAGAAAGCTAAAGAAAAGAAAGAAAAGGTCAAGGCCTTAAGTAGATCCTAAAGTCAAGACTTTAGGGATTTTGGCACACAAGGTGCTTAAATAAATGCCAAGGCATTTTATTATAAGAAGTATTTAAAGATAAAAAGTATTTTACTTTTAAAGGGCATGTACCGGACACAAGGTCCAAGGGATGGGCTCCAAGTTGCCCCTAGGCACAAGGCCTAGAAGTATCTTAGTAGTTTCGGGATTAGCTACCTCGATTCTTATTAAGAATGCGCGCAAAGTGGTACAATGCCGGGCCCAAAAGAAGTTTATTATTATTTTGAAGTATTAAAGTATAAGTTTTGAAATAAATGAAACAAGCTTCAATTATGTTTAGAATTAGAAAGTTTAGTTCTTGATGTTTGAAGCATTCAGTAGTAGTTTTATTTATTTCTTGCTATTAGATTATTCAGCATGTTTAGTTTTATTTGCTTTCAGCATGCTGTTATAGTTTTATTCTTATGAGCATGTTTAGTTTTACATGTTTAGTAGTTTTACATGTTCAGTAGTTTTACATATTTAGAAGTTTTACATGTTCAGTAGTTTTACATGTTTAGAAGTTTTACATGTTTAGTAGCTTTACATGTTTAGTATACTTCTTTTATAGTTTCATTCTTATGAGCATGATTAGCTATACATGTTTAGTATTTCAGTTAGCATGATTCCTTTGCTATATATGAGCATGAGTAGTTTTATATGTTAGCATTTAGTTTTAGCATGTTTTTATTTATATACATGCATATCGAGTTTTTGTGAGTAGATAGCGCTCACTAAGCTTTATGCTTATAGACTGCACTTCCTTCTACTGCAGATAAAGGAAAAGATTTAGCAAAGAAGGCGACAAGGTGGTGGTGATGAAGGTGTGTGATGGCTGGACTATGGGGAGATCAAGAGTTTGCTAAGGAAACTGTCAAGACTCCTTCTTTGGAGTTTTCTTTCAGTCTATTAAATTGATAGAGATTGTTTTAGTAGTTTTCCTTTGTCTATGTTAAGTTTATTCCGCATTGTAGTTGAGTTATTTCCTATTGTTGGAGTTCTTTTGTTTACTATTGCTAGGATAGTTTATTTCTAGTTATATATAAACTGCGTGGTGATGTTATTGCTTTGTATATGTATGTACTTATGATTATTGTCACCGGTACAGGGGAGACTCTGCCGAAATTTTTCGGTAGGGTTTCCATATAATTTTTAATCATACCGGTTAAGTAGAGTTAGTAGTCAAGTAACGGTCACATTTAGAGAGTAGTAGTAGTGTAGAAAGGTGGGTCGTTACAGTTGGTATCAGAGCAGTGTTCCATTCTCCAGCATCACACACATCAGCATCATCCTTGCCGTCTCCAAGTAAGAAAGTATTTAAATTCTTTCTTTATTCTGCTTTCCTTATTATTAAACTGCAGTACAGAGTAATTGCTTATGAGTACTTAAGTAAGATGAAAGTTATTGTTTCTAATTTCTTGATCCATATATATATATATATATATGTATGTTTAGGAAAGATAGAGAAGATAGCAAGTCTCTTTCTTTGCATAATTAGATGGCAAGAAGAGAACATCTCGTACCGTTTGTACTGAGAACCAAGATCAGGAGAACGAAGAGCCCAGAACCCCTGGGCCTATTCTCCCTGAAGTTGTTACTCAACTTCAGAGACAAGTAGCGAGCAGCAGCAAGTGATTGCCAATCTAATGGCCAATCAGAAGCCAGCTCCTCCCACTTCCCCAACCATTAATGTGGAGACCCCAGTGGTGACTGAAGTCCCATCAGTTGCCCTGGAAGTCGCCACAGCATCTAAAAGACAAGAAGCATATCTCATCCAGTGGTGAAGCTGAAACCAGAAAGATTCTCAGCCTGGGATGCCTAGGCTTGGTACAAAACACTGGAGAGCACCATGGAGCTTCTTGACTGGCCAGAAGTCGAGAAAGTCAAGTGTGCCTCCTTCTGCCTGACTGGAGATGCACACATGTGGTGGGAGAGAGTTAAGAGTAAGAGAGCAGTCAACCAGATGAGCTGAGTTGACTTTGAGATAGAGTTTTACTAAGAGTTCTTCCGCCAACGGATCACCAATAAACATTATGAGGAGTTTATAAAATTTAGAACAGGTGACCTACCAGTAGAAGAAGCGGTTAAAAGATTTAACAGGCTAGCTCACCTTTGCCTAGAGTTAGTAAGTACAGTGAAAGAACGAGTCAGACTGATGCTTCTAATGCTGAGACCAGAAATAACACCTAATGTGAGTAGTGAAACTCACCGACCATAGATTGGTGAAGAGCTAGTCAGCAGGGCATTAGTGAGCACTATTTGAACAGTAACAAGACACAACAAACGCAACACGAGCCAGTCAAGATAGAAGACAAGACAGTGGAGAAACAGAGACCCCAGTCAAGTAATCAGAACTGGAAGGATAAAGATAACAAGAAAGACCCAAGCAGGAAAACGTTCGGGTAGTCTGTGAGTATCCGAGGTATTCCCGAAGAGCTACCGGACTACCTTCAAAAGCTCTGTACCAAATTTCTCTAGCAGAGCTAAAAGAGTTATAAGAACAATTTCAGGAGTTACTTGACAAGGGTTTCATCCGCCCTAGTCATTCACCCCGGGAAACTCCAGAGTTGTTCGTTAAGTAGAAAGACAGATCTATGAGGATATGCATGGATTTTAGAGCGCTGAGTAAAGTAATAGTTAAGGACAAGTACCCTCTTTCCAGAATAGATGATCTATTTGATCAGCTAAAGAGAGCAACAATGTTCCCTAAAATAAACCTACGTTTTGGGGACCATTAGTTGAAAGTGAAAGGAAGTAATACACCCATAATAGTTCCCAAGACCAGATATGCGAACTACGAATTTGTAGTCATGCATTTTGGAGTGACTAATGCACCTGCAGTCTTCATGGACTTGATGAACAAAGTGTTCAGAGAATACCTGGACAAATTTGTCATTGTGTTCATCGACGAAATTCTAGTCTATTCAAGGACCCTAGAGGAGCATGACACGCACTCGAGGATAGTCCTGCAGATTCTGCAGCAAAAGCGGTTTTATGCTAAATTCTCAAAGTGCGAGTTCTGGTTAAATCAGGTGGCGTTTCTAGGTCACATTATTTCTAAAGAAGACATCTAAGTGGGCCCAGCCAAAATAGAAGCGGTCAACAATTGGAGTAGACCCAAGAATGCCAGGGAGATCAGAAGCATCCTTGGTCTAGCTGGGTACTACAGAAAATTCGTGGAGGACTTTTCTAGGATAGCTTCTCCACTAACGGCTTTAACCCGGAAGAACAAGAAGTTGGAATGGTCAGACAAATATGAGCAGAGTTTTCCAAGAGCTAAAGAAGAGACTGACCAATGCTCCCATTCTGACTGTTCTGGAGAGTGACAAGAGTTTTGACATCTATAATGATGCTACCAAGATGGGTCTAGGAGTTGTTCTCATGCAAGAAGGAAAGGTCATAGCTTATGCTTCCAGACGACTCAAAGACTACGGGAAGAACTACCCCACTCATGATCTTGAGCTGGCAGCTACGGTCTTTGCACAAAAACTCTGGCGACATTATTTGTATGGAGTCCAGTGCAGAATCTTTACAGACCATCAGAGTCTTAAGTACTTCACTCAGAAGGACTTAAACATGAGACAGCGTAGGGGGCTAGAGTTGGTCAAAGATTATGACTGTGAAATCCTTTACCACCCAGGTAAAGCTAACAAAGTGGCAGATGCACTAAGCAGAAAGTCCAGTGCATCTCGGATGTCTTTGTCATCATTAGCCCTGCCACTGTAGAAGTTGTCAGATTCCAAGGGAAGTTGGTGCAAGTATCTATGCTTAGCTGAGTTTGCCTACAACAACAGTTATCAGGCGACCATCAAGATGACATCTTATGAGGCGTTGTATGGCAGGAAGTGCCGCTCACCTATTTGCTGGTAAGAAGCAGGCAAGAGAAAAAAAAATGGAAGTAGAACTAGACATTCAGACAGAGATGATAGATGAGATGAGACCACTCAGGCTATCCAGAAGATCAGACAGATAATTGAGACTGCCCAGAGTAGACAGAAAAGTTATGCTGACACACGCCGTAGGCCACTAGAATTCCAAGTAGGGGATTCAATTTTTCTCAAGGTTGCTCCGATGAAGGGAGTGATGAGATTTGGCAAGAAGGGCAAATTAAGTCCTCGCTATGTAGGACCTTACCTGATTACAGACAGGATTGGGAAGGTAGCTTACAAGCTGGATTTACCACAAGACATGTCAGCAATATACAATGTATTTCATGTCTCTATGCTAAAGAAGTGTATTCACGATCTTAGCTGAGTGATTCAGCCTCAAACAGTGCAGATCCAAGAGGATCTTAGCTAGGAGAGTAGACCTACACAGATAGTGGACAGAGAAGTCAAGAGACTAAGAAACAAAGAAGTGTCATTAGTGAAGGTCATCTGGCAGAACCAGAAGCACGAGGAAGTCACTTAGGAGCGTAAGGACAGTATAAGACAGAGATGCCCAGAATTATTCTAAGTTCGAGGACGAACTTTTTATAAGGTATGGGGAATTGTAACGACCCAATTTTCCCTATTTCAAGTTCTAAAAGTCCATAAAAATATTTGGAAATACTTTTAAAATATTCTAGAGATTTTTAGGAATTTTTAGAGTATTTTTACGTAATTTTTGGAGGTCGTTTAGTAGGGCTACAAAACGAAAGAAGTTTTGACAAAAATATGTCCAAGTCAAGTTTTGAACCGGAAACCTCGGGTTAAGCAGAGATTCGCTTAACCAACAGACCAGCCGAATGTTTCTTAATAAAACCTACAACGAGATATATTTAAGTTGTAATTGATACCGAAATACCTTAGTTTAAAAAAAAAAAAAGGTTGCAGAGAAATGGCTGAGCCGAAGCTCGACCCGGTGACCTGGGGTTTCGGCGGAAACGTAGATAACCAGCTGTGCTAGCGAGTTTTGTTAATTAAGGAAAGAATAAATTATATTTAAGGTATAGTTAGTAATAGAAAAACCTAGTTATAAAGGGATTAGGTTTTCTCTCTCGCCGAAAACCCGATTCTTTCTTCTCCTTCTCTCCCGACGGCGTTTTCTTCTCGCGGCGGAAACGAAGAAGCAGGCCTAGGTCTTCACTTTGGCGGTCGGCGAGGGACTCTTTTCGAAAGAGCTTCACGGAATCGGGATCATCTCGACGAGGAGTGCCGTGAGCACGAGGGAGAAGCCGAGATCTCCATTGCTCCAGAACCCTAGAGTCTTCCTCTTCTCCGGTTGAAAGTCTAAGAACAGCGAGGTGAGTTGCTTCTCACCTGCAGTAGGAGTTGCTCCGAATTTTCGGATTTCGTTTCCTTGCTTCCGGATCTTGTTGTGCCGAGTAGAAGAATATGCTAGGATTTTCTTCCTTGCTTTGTTGAGATGTCATTCTCGATTTTGCTATTGTATTGAATCATATGCTCAATTCTGTTAAGATTGGCTGTATCGAGTTTGATATGTAGCTGTCTTGTGCTGTTAGTTCCCTTATAAGCGGGTAGATTGTAGCATTTCTTGCTTATGCTATTAATATCCTTATGCGGTTAAGTAATAGCAAGTTCTGCCTATGTTATTAGCTCTTTATACCATGTAGATTAGAGCATTTCTTGCCTAGAATTTCTGTTTCGAATTCATTGTTAAGCCGAATAGCCCTAATTCCAGCCTGTGGTTGTGTTTTAAGCACGCCTTTAGCTCTTAAATGTTGAATCCGGGTAGGTCTACCTGCTGCCATACATTCCAGCAAGTTTACTTTCTATTTTGGCCGTGCAAATGAGCATAAACAACCCTTAATTATTAGTATGCAGTTCTGTTTTGTTTGCTACCTCCATGAATATGAACAGCCCTGTACGGTTTAGTTTCCTTGTCACTTAATGAGTATGCACAACTTAGTATACTAGTAAGTTTGGATAGATTATTTGTTACTGTTTTAAGGGCAAGAATAACCTTGTTATAATAGTTCAGAGTTAGTTTATTTTGCCCTACTTTACAGCATGTTTAGAAAGCTCAAAGTTGCATTCTTTTGCCCTATTTTACAGCATGTTTAGAAAGCTTAAAGTTACTTTCTTTTGCTCTGTTTATAGCATGATTAGTAAGCTTAAAGTTGCTTTCTTTTGCTCTATTTATAGCATGATTAGTAAGCTTAAAGTTGCTTTCTTTTGCTCTATTTTATAGCATGATTAGTAAGCTCAAATTTGTTTTTATTCGCTACTTTAACAAGCATGAACATCCAGTGTATGCAGTTTTCCTTTTAAAGAATGCAGATCTTTCTTTCTTTGATTTACTTCTGCTGTAGCATGCCTAAAGATTTCAGATTTGTTAAGCATAGTGTGCAGACTTTAATAAGCAGATTTTTATTAAGTATTAGTGAAGATTTCTGTTGAGCATTAATATTGCATAATTTTTATTAGTTCAGTATGCAGATTTTTGGTTTAAGCATTTCAAAGTTAGAATTTGCTTAAACATTTCAGTTTCTTTTAAAAGAAGTATTCTTTTAGAAGTATTAACAAGTATAAGAAAGCTAAAGAAAAGAAAGAAAAGGTCAAGGCCTTAAGTAGATCCTAAAGTCAAGACTTTAGGGATTTTGGCACACAAGGTGCTTAAATAAATGCCAAGGCATTTTATTATAAGAAGTATTTAAAGATAAAAAGTATTTTACTTTTAAAGGGCATGTACCGGACACAAGGTCCAAGGGATGGGCTCCAAGTTGCCCCTAGGCACAAGGCCTAGAAGTATCTTAGTAGTTTCGGGATTAGCTACCTCGATTCTTATTAAGAATGCGCGCAAAGTGGTACAATGCCGGGCCCAAAAGAAGTTTATTATTATTTTGAAGTATTAAAGTATAAGTTTTGAAATAAATGAAACAAGCTTCAATTATGTTTAGAATTAGAAAGTTTAGTTCTTGATGTTTGAAGCATTCAGTAGTAGTTTTATTTATTTCTTGCTATTAGATTATTCAGCATGTTTAGTTTTATTTGCTTTCAGCATGCTGTTATAGTTTTATTCTTATGAGCATGTTTAGTTTTACATGTTTAGTAGTTTTACATGTTCAGTAGTTTTACATATTTAGAAGTTTTACATGTTCAGTAGTTTTACATGTTTAGAAGTTTTACATGTTTAGTAGCTTTACATGTTTAGTATACTTCTTTTATAGTTTCATTCTTATGAGCATGATTAGCTATACATGTTTAGTATTTCAGTTAGCATGATTCCTTTGCTATATATGAGCATGAGTAGTTTTATATGTTAGCATTTAGTTTTAGCATGTTTTTATTTATATACATGCATATCGAGTTTTTGTGAGTAGATAGCGCTCACTAAGCTTTATGCTTATAGACTGCACTTCCTTCTACTGCAGATAAAGGAAAAGATTTAGCAAAGAAGGCGACAAGGTGGTGGTGATGAAGGTGTGTGATGGCTGGACTATGGGGAGATCAAGAGTTTGCTAAGGAAACTGTCAAGACTCCTTCTTTGGAGTTTTCTTTCAGTCTATTAAATTGATAGAGATTGTTTTAGTAGTTTTCCTTTGTCTATGTTAAGTTTATTCCGCATTGTAGTTGAGTTATTTCCTATTGTTGGAGTTCTTTTGTTTACTATTGCTAGGATAGTTTATTTCTAGTTATATATAAACTGCGTGGTGATGTTATTGCTTTGTATATGTATGTACTTATGATTATTGTCACCGGTACAGGGGAGACTCTGCCGAAATTTTTCGGTAGGGTTTCCATATAATTTTTAATCATACCGGTTAAGTAGAGTTAGTAGTCAAGTAACGGTCACATTTAGAGAGTAGTAGTAGTGTAGAAAGGTGGGTCGTTACAGTTGGTATCAGAGCAGTGTTCCATTCTCCAGCATCACACACATCAGCATCATCCTTGCCGTCTCCAAGTAAGAAAGTATTTAAATTCTTTCTTTATTCTGCTTTCCTTATTATTAAACTGCAGTACAGAGTAATTGCTTATGAGTACTTAAGTAAGATGAAAGTTATTGTTTCTAATTTCTTGATCCATATATATATATATATATATATATGTATGTTTAGGAAAGATAGAGAAGATAGCAAGTCTCTTTCTTTGCATAATTAGATGGCAAGAAGAGAACATCTCGTACTGTTTGTACTGAGAACCAAGATCAGGAGAACGAAGAGCCCAGAACCCTGGGCCTATTCTCCCTGAAGTTGTTACTCAACTCAGAGACAAGTAGTGAGCAGCAACAAGTGATTGCCAATCTAATGGCCAATCGAAGCCAGCTCCTCCCACTTCCCAACCATTAATGTGGAGACCCCAGTGGTGATGAAGTCCCATCAGTTGCCCTGGAAGTCGCCACAACATCTAAAAGACAAGAAGCATATCTCATCCAGTGGTTGAAGCTGAAACCAGAAAGATTCTCAGGAACGACTGAGCAAAACACTGGAGAGCACCATGGAGCTTCTTGACTGGCCAGAAGTCGAGAAAGTCAAGTGTGCCTCCTTCTGCCTGACTGGAGATGCACACATGTGGTGGGAGAGAGTTAAGAGTAAGAGAGCAGTCAACCAGATGAGCTGAGTTGACTTTGAGATAGAGTTTTACTAAGAGTTCTTCCGCCAACGGATCACCAATAAACATTATGAGCAGTTTATAGAATTTAGACCAGGTGACCTACCAGTAGAAGAAGTGGTTAAAAGATTTAACAGGCTAGCTCACCTTTGCCTAGAGTTAGTAAGTACAGTGAAAGAACGAGTTAGACTGATGCTCCTAATGCTGAGACCAGAAATAACACTTAATGTGAGTAATGAAACTCACCGACCATAGATTGGTGAATAGCTAGTCAGCAGGGCATTAGTGAGCACTATCTGAACAGCAACAAGACACAACAAACGCAACACGAGCCAGTCAAGGTAGAAGACAAGACAGTGGGGAAACAGAGAACTCAGTCAAGTAATCAGAACTGGAAGGACAAAGATAACAAGAAAGACGCAAGCAGGAGGAAGTTCGGGTAGTCTGTGAGTATCCAGAGGTATTCCCAGAAGAGCTACCTGGACTACCTCCCAACAGAGAAGTGGAGCCAATTTCAAAAGCTCTGTACCAAATTTCTCTAGCAGAGCTAAAAGAGTTATAAGAACAATTTCAGGAGTTACTTGACAAGGGTTTCATCCGCCCTAGTCATTCACCCCGGGAAACTCCAGAGTTGTTCGTTAAGTAGAAAGACAGATCTATGAGGATATGCATGGATTTTAGAGCGCTGAGTAAAGTAATAGTTAAGGACAAGTACCCTCTTTCCAGAATAGATGATCTATTTGATCAGCTAAAGAGAGCAACAATGTTCCCTAAAATAAACCTACGTTTTGGGGACCATTAGTTGAAAGTGAAAGGAAGTAATACACCCATAATAGTTCCCAAGACCAGATATGCGAACTACGAATTTGTAGTCATGCATTTTGGAGTGACTAATGCACCTGCAGTCTTCATGGACTTGATGAACAAAGTGTTCAGAGAATACCTGGACAAATTTGTCATTGTGTTCATCGACGAAATTCTAGTCTATTCAAGGACCCTAGAGGAGCATGACACGCACTCGAGGATAGTCCTGCAGATTCTGCAGCAAAAGCGGTTTTATGCTAAATTCTCAAAGTGCGAGTTCTGGTTAAATCAGGTGGCGTTTCTAGGTCACATTATTTCTAAAGAAGACATCTAAGTGGGCCCAGCCAAAATAGAAGCGGTCAACAATTGGAGTAGACCCAAGAATGCCAGGGAGATCAGAAGCATCCTTGGTCTAGCTGGGTACTACAGAAAATTCGTGGAGGACTTTTCTAGGATAGCTTCTCCACTAACGGCTTTAACCCGGAAGAACAAGAAGTTGGAATGGTCAGACAAATATGAGCAGAGTTTTCCAAGAGCTAAAGAAGAGACTGACCAATGCTCCCATTCTGACTGTTCTGGAGAGTGACAAGAGTTTTGACATCTATAATGATGCTACCAAGATGGGTCTAGGAGTTGTTCTCATGCAAGAAGGAAAGGTCATAGCTTATGCTTCCAGACGACTCAAAGACTACGGGAAGAACTACCCCACTCATGATCTTGAGCTGGCAGCTACGGTCTTTGCACAAAAACTCTGGCGACATTATTTGTATGGAGTCCAGTGCAGAATCTTTACAGACCATCAGAGTCTTAAGTACTTCACTCAGAAGGACTTAAACATGAGACAGCGTAGGGGGCTAGAGTTGGTCAAAGATTATGACTGTGAAATCCTTTACCACCCAGGTAAAGCTAACAAAGTGGCAGATGCACTAAGCAGAAAGTCCAGTGCATCTCGGATGTCTTTGTCATCATTAGCCCTGCCACTGTAGAAGTTGTCTGATTCCAAGGGAAGTTGGTGCAAGTATCTATGCTTAGCTGAGTTTGCCTACAACAACAGTTATCAGGCGACCATCAAGATGGCATCTTATGAGGCGTTGTATGGCAGGAAGTGCCGCTCACCTATTTGCTGGCAAGAAGCAGGCAAGAGAAAAAAAAATGGAAGTAGAACTAGACATTCAGACAGAGATGATAGATGAGATGAGACCACTCAGGCTATCTAGAAGATCAGACAGGTAATTGGGACTGCCCAGAGTAGACAGAAAAGTTATGCTGAGACACGCCGTAGGCCACTAGAATTCCAAGTAGGGGATTCAGTTTTTCTCAAGGTTGCTCCGATGAAGGGAGTGATGAGATTTGGCAAGAAGGGCAAATTAAGTCCTCGCTATGTAGGACCTTACCTGATTACAGACAGGATTGGGAAGGTAGCTTACAAGCTGGATTTACCACAAGACATGTCAGCAATATACAATGTATTTCATGTCTCTATGCTAAAGAAGTGTATTCACGATCTTAGCTGAGTGATTCAGCCTCAAACAGTGCAGATCCAAGAGGATCTTAGCTAGGAGAGTAGACCTACACAGATAGTGGACAGAGAAGTCAAGAGACTAAGAAACAAAGAAGTGTCATTAGTGAAGGTCATCTGGCAGAACCAGAAGCACGAGGAAGTCACTTAGGAGCGTAAGGACAGTATAAGACAGAGATGCCCAGAATTATTCTAAGTTCGAGGACGAACTTTTTATAAGGTATGGGGAATTGTAACGACCCAATTTTCCCTATTTCAAGTTCTAAAAGTCCATAAAAATATTTGGAAATACTTTTAAAATATTCTAGAGATTTTTAGGAATTTTTAGAGTATTTTTACGTAATTTTTGGAGGTCGTTTAGTAGGGCTACAAAACGAAAGAAGTTTTGACAAAAATATGTCCAAGTCAAGTTTTGAACCGGAAACCTCGGGTTAAGCAGAGATTCGCTTAACCAACAGACCAGCCGAATGTTTCTTAATAAAACCTACAACGAGATATATTTAAGTTGTAATTGATACCGAAATACCTTAGTTTAAAAAAAAAGGTTGCAGAGAAATGGCTGAGCCGAAGCTCGACCCTGTGACCTGGGGTTTCGGCGGAAACGCAGATAACCAGCTGTGCTAGCGAGTTTTGTTAATTAAGGAAAGAATAAATTATATTTAAGGTATAGTTAGTAATAGAAAAACCTAGTTATAAAGGGATTAGGTTTTCTCTCTCGCCGAAAACCCGATTCTTTCTTCTCCTTCTCTCCCGACGGCGTTTTCTTCTCGCGGCGAAAACGAAGAAGCAGGCCTAGGTCTTCACTTCGGCGGTCAGCGAGGGACTCTTTTCGAAAGAGCTTCACGGAATCGGGATCATCTCGACGAGGAGTGCCGTGAGCACGAGGGAGAAGCCGAGATCTCCATCGCTCCGGAACCCTAGAGTCTTCCTCTTCTCCGGTTGTAAGTCTAAGAACAGCGAGGTGAGTTGCTTCTCACCTGCAGTAGGAGTTGCTCCGAATTTTCGGATTTCGTTTCCTTGCTTCCGGATCTTGTTGTGCCGAGTAGAAGAATATGCTAGGGTTTTCTTCCTTGCTTTGTTGAGATGTCATTCTCGATTTTGCTATTGTATTGAATCATATGCTCAATTCTGTTAAGATTGGCTGTATCGAGTTTGATATGTAGCTGTCTTGTGCTGTTAGTTCCCTTATAAGCGGGTAGATTGTAGCATTTCTTGCTTATGCTATTAATATCCTTATGCAGTGAAGTAATAGCAAGTTCTGCCTATGTTATTAGCTCTTTATACCATGTAGATTAGAGCATTTCTTGCCTAGAATTTCTGTTT
Source organism: Zingiber officinale (assembly GCF_018446385.1). Classification (NCBI taxonomy): domain Eukaryota; kingdom Viridiplantae; phylum Streptophyta; class Magnoliopsida; order Zingiberales; family Zingiberaceae; genus Zingiber; species Zingiber officinale. Next base: position 51,317,546 of record NC_056002.1, on the reverse strand, counting down.
CGAATTCATTGTTAAGCCGAACAGCCCTAATTCCAGCCTGTGGTTGTGTTTTAAGCACGCCTTTAGCTCTTAAATGTTGAATCCGGGTAGGTCTACCTGCTGCCATACATTCCAGCAAGTTTACTTTCTATTTTGGCCGTGCAAATGAGCATAAACAACCCTTAATTATTAGTATGCAGTTCTGTTTTGTTTGCTACCTCCATGAATATGAACAGCCCTGTACGGTTTAGTTTCCTTGTCACTTAATGAGTATGCACAACTTAGTATACTAGTAAGTTTGGATAGATTATTTGTTACTGTTTTAAGGGCAAGAATAACCTTGTTATAATAGTTCAGAGTTAGTTTATTTTGCCCTACTTTACAGCATGTTTAGAAAGCTCAAAGTTGCATTCTTTTGCCCTATTTTACAACATGTTTAGAAAGCTTAAAGTTACTTTCTTTTGCTCTGTTTATAGCATGATTAGTAAGCTTAAAGTTGCTTTCTTTTGCTCTATTTATAGCATGATTAGTAAGCTTAAAGTTGCTTTCTTTTGCTCTATTTTATAGCATGATTAGTAAGCTCAAAGTTGTTTTTATTCGCTACTTTAACAAGCATGAACAGCTACTCTCTAAGTGTATGCAGTTTTCCTTTTAAAGAATGCAGATCTTTCTTTCTTTGATTTACTTCTGCTGTAGCATGCCTAAAGATTTCAGATTTGTTAAGCATAGTGTGCAGACTTTAATAAGCAGATTTTTATTAAGTATTAGTGAAGATTTCTGTTGAGCATTAATATTGCATAATTTTTATTAGTTCAGTATGCAGATTTTTGGTTTAAGCATTTCAAAGTTAGAATTTGCTTAAACATTTCAGTTTCTTTTAAAAGAAGTATTCTTTTAGAAGTATTAACAAGTATAAGAAAGCTAAAGAAAAGAAAGAAAAGGCCAAGGCCTTAAGTAGATCCTAAAGTCAAGACTTTAGGGATTTTGGCACACAAGGTGCTTAAATAAATGCCAAGGCATTTTATTATAAGAAGTATTTAAAGATAAAAAGTATTTTACTTTTAAAGGGCATGTACCGGACACAAGGTCCAAGGGATGGGCTCCAAGTTGCCCCTAGGCACAAGGCCTAGAAGTATCTTAGTAGTTTCGGGATTAGCTACCTCGATTCTTATTAAGAATGCGCGCAAAGTGGTACAAGAGAAGTTTATTATTATTTTGAAGTATTAAAGTATAAGTTTTGAAATAAATGAAACAAGCTTCAATTATGTTTAGAATTAGAAAGTTTAGTTCTTGATGTTTGAAGCATTCAGTAGTAGTTTTATTTGTTTCTTGCTATTAGATTATTCAGCATGTTTAGTTTTATTTGCTTTCAGCATGCTGTTATAGTTTTATTCTTATGAGCATGTTTAGTTTTACATGTTTAGTAGTTTTACATGTTCAGTAGTTTTACATATTTAGAAGTTTTACATGTTCAGTAGTTTTACATGTTTAGAAGTTTTACATGTTTAGTAGCTTTACATGTTTAGTATACTTCTTTTATAGTTTCATTCTTATGAGCATGATTAGCTATACATGTTTAGTATTTCAGTTAGCATGATTCCTTTGCTATATATGAGCATGAGTAGTTTTATATGTTAGCATTTAGTTTTAGCATGTTTTTATTTATATACATGCATATCGAGTTTTTGTGAGTAGATAGCGCTCACTAAGCTTTATGCTTATAGACTGCACTTCCTCCTACTGCAGATAAAGGAAAAGATTTAGCAAAGAAGGCGACAAGGTGGTGGTGATGAAGGTGTGTGATGGCTGGACTATGGGGAGATCAAGAGTTTGCTAAGGAAACTGTCAAGACTCCTTCTTTGGAGTTTTCTTTCAGTCTATTAAATTGATAGAGATTGTTTTAGTAGTTTTCCTTTGTCTATGTTAAGTTTATTCCGCATTGTAGTTGAGTTATTTCCTATTGTTGGAGTTCTTTTGTTTACTATTGCTAGAATAGTTTATTTCTAGTTATATATAAACTGCGTGGTGATGTTATTGCTTTGTATATGTATGTACTTATGATTATTGTCACCGGTACAGGGGAGACTCTGCCGAAATTTTTCGGTAGGGTTTCCATATAATTTTTAATCATACCGGTTAAGTAGAGTTAGTAGTCAAGTAACGGTCACCTTTAGAGAGTAGTAGTAGTGTAGAAAGGTGGGTCGTTACAAGGGATGGGCTCCTAAGTGCCCCTAGGTCGATGGACTAAGAAACAGGCCTAGTATGTATGTCTTGTATGGTTCAAGACTTGCTACCTTGGACCTACATAGGACGCGCGAATTTATGTATGTGGTACAAGCCGGGGCCCTAATCATGTTAAGATTATGTTTAAGTATGTATTGTATAAGTTTTCAAAAGACATGTTGCATATATTGCATGATATATGTCTAGGAGTTTACCATGCTTATACTTTATGATTATGCCATGATACTTTATGTTATGTTATGATATGCCATGATGTATGCTTACACTTTATGATTATGCCATGATATTTTATGTTATGTTATGATATGCCATGATATGCTCTTAACATGATACACTTGTCTTTATGCTTTATGACTTGTGATTTTAATATGCTTGACGGTTTTTGTGAGTAGGAAAGGAACTTACTGAGCCATGAGTGCTCATAGCTTACTTTCTTGTACCACAGATAAAGGCAAGGAATGGATGTACTAGGGGAGCAGCAGGAGGACTTGAAGGATGTGTGCGGTAGTGGACTGGCTAAAAGAAATGACCTGCTTTCATTTAATAAGAAATTTGCCATGTTGATGTTTTACTTTATGATTCCATGACTTTAAGTATGTGTTTGGTATTAAGACCCAAAATTTATGATAAGTATGCTATGTGGACCTTTTATGTCTATTGTGACTTTTAAGTAAGAAAAATGTTTTTAAATTCTGTAAGTAAGACTTCCGCTGTGTTAAATATGCAAGTGTCGTCAAGTAACCCCCGTCGCCTTAGCAGGAGGGGCGGGGCGTTACAGACAGAGACGCAAGAAGGAACTCAATAAGAGTAATGTTCGATGCTTTGTAGTGTTAAGCTTAGGCATTTCACATGCAAGTGTAGTGAGTGAAAGGTACATCCTTCTTCTTTACATGGTATGAGTTATGTGTCATTTAGTGTGATGTTCGTTAACTCTTCTCCTTTTGTGGATTGTAGACTCAGAAGCCATAGACTATGTAGCTCGTGACAGGAGACCATTTGAGTCCCCATACGATGAGGTTATATGTGGGGAACGGGGCATATGTAGCGGTGAGAGGAATTGGAACGTATAAGCTGTTGCTGCAAAGCAACCAAGTTTTATATCTTCATGACATCTTATATGCTCTAGAGATTAGGCAAAATTTTGTATCTATTTGATGTCTAGATCAGTTAGGATACTGTGTGATGTTAGTAAACTCTGAAGTTTCTATTTGTTATGACAACTCTTTAGTTTATTTTGGTTTAGTCCATGAGGAACTCTATGTACTAAATTTAATTTCATTTGCTTATCCTTATTATCCTATTATCTATGTATTTGATAGTATAGTAGATGATGCGATTGTATGACATAACAGACTTGGCCACATAGGGAAAGAGAGGATGAGTAGGTTAGCAACAAGTGGCATATTGGGCCCACTAACCAAGGTCATATCCTTATGTGAGTACTGCCTAGCAGGCAAAGTAACAAGAAAGCCTTTTGGAAAAGTAATGAGAATTGGGACTCCATTGCAGTTGGTTCATTTTGACATTTGAGGACCCATAAATGTGAGAGTCAGAAATGGAGCCACGTATTTCATTACGTTTATAGATGACTACACATGTTTCCGTTATGCTTATTTAGTCTTGTACAAGTCTGAGGCACTAGAGTGATTCAAGAGGTTTATTGTTGGTGCAAGTTGCACTAACAGTCTAATTTTGATGTATGACAAATAGGTTAAAGTTAGATGAGTTGTTTGTCTAACACTTCTACCAAGTATGCAAGAGTTGACTGGTCCAAAAGACTTGACGCCGGGCTAAAATCCAACTAGGTCTACGGGGTTTGATATGTAAAATATTAAAAAAATAATAATAATTAAATAATAAGGTTATTTAAGGAATAACTTTAACAGAATTTTTAGGATTTTTTTGGGATTTAATCGGAGCTCGTAAGGTGTATGTTAAGGGGATAAATTATTAGATTAGGGGAAAGCCTATTTAAGCTACTCTATTTGAATGAGCAAATGTTTAATTTCTTTAAATATTTATTTTATTTTTTTTTATTTTCTCTCACCCGTGCCCTAGGTTCCCCGACGTCATCTCCTTCCCAACCAGATTATCTCATCGTCCCTTCTTCTCCCCTCTTCTTTTCTTTTCTTCTCCTCTTCATCTTCCCCAATCGGCGCCAACTCATTTCCTCTTTGTTGGATCGATGAGTTTCGCTAGAGGGGGGAGGGGGAGGGGGAGGGGGGTGAATAGCGATTTAAAACTTTTAAACGAGTAAACAACGAAAAAGTGAAAACAATAACAACGCTAATCGGAGCCTTTGACGACTCCTACTCCAAGGCTCGCACTCGTTGAGTGCTTTTGTTAGGCAATCACTAATAATGTAAACAGTTATTACAAATTAAGTACAGGAATTATATAGAAAATACAAAACTGACAATAAAAGAAAGACAGAAAAATAAATAGCACTTGTCGGAGAGTCTTCGCAGCGTCGCAGGAGCACAAGAGAGCAAATCGTTAGTTGTTCCTTTGCTTCAGCCTTCACCCTCCTTATATACGAGGTTCAGGGCACCCGGATCCCTTCAGGGCGCCCTTAATGTGACGTAGCCGAGCTAGTCAGCGATCTCCACGTGACGAAGCGACGATATGGATAAAAGTTACCTTCGTGCGCCCGGACCTTTGTTTTCTGCAATCTCCTTCCTGCAAGAAAATGTTAGTCTGAGGCAAGTATAAATCATATCATGCAAAACAGAATGTTAGCACAATTTATAGATAAGCAGGATAGTAATTAGATTTCGTCTCCTTGAGAAATTTAGTCACGATTTCGACTTAGATATCTGAAATGGATCTAAGTCGGATCGATGCCTAATGTTCCCTTTTCGGGAACGCGTCCTCACAGTCACTCCCCTCCAGTGACTTACCTTCACTTACCTGCCAGACGTCCGGTCAGCCCTTCGACCTATCTGGACTTTATGTTAGCTACTTGGTCAGCTCATCGACCTAGCTAAACTTCCCTGCAACACTGAGTTAGCATAATAGATAAAAACACTGTTAGCAGAATTCAAGTATAACCTAGGGTTACCTCCTAGGGTTGCCTAACTTTACTCACTAGGACTTCCATTACCTGGCTTTACTCACCAGGACTTCCTCCACTTAGCTTCACTCACTAAGGTCCAACTTCACTCACCAGGACTTCTTCCACCTAGCTTCACTCATTAGAGCCCAGCTTCATTCACCGGGACTTCCACCACCTAGCTTCACTTACTAGGGCCCCGCTTCACTCACTAGGACTTCCACTTTGCCTAACCTTTGGGTAGGACTTACCTTTGCTAGTCATTTAGTCCTGACTAGACTTCTCTCTCCCAAACATCAGGTCCTGTTTAGGTCAACCCTTGGTCAAATCTTAGCGAGTAGTCAGGACAAGATGTGCTAAACTTATTTTTACACTCGATCGAAGCAAGAGAGGATATAGGAATGCCGATGGATGAAAACAAGTTAAGATATGCAAGGAATGAGGTTCAGGAAAAACTAGAAGAATCCATCAGTGTGTTGTGCAAGGATGTACAAAAAATATTTCCTTGGTGTGGAGAGGTCTTATTAAAATCACTGAGAGGTTCAATATCTACCTAAGCATCATTCATGGAGGAGGACTTGGATGATGATGATGATATTGAGAGAACGACTCAAGAAATTGAGGGAGCGCCAGAGGAAGTCGTAATAAACGAGGAAATACAGTTACTAGAACAGGAACCAGCGTTGCCTGAGATTGTACCACCTCAAGTGGAGTTAAAACCTCTGCCGCCTAACCTTAAATATGTGTTCCTTGGTCCAGATTCCACCTTCCTAGTAATAATTAATGCAAATTTGACTGAGATGAAGACACAGAAATTGATCAAGGAGCTGAGAACACACAGAAAAGTAATCGGATACACCAATGATGACATTAAAGGGATCAACCCTTTGATCTGCATGCACAGAATTCTGCTCGAAGAAGGATATAAAAATTCGATTGAGCATCAAAGAAGATTAAATATGAATTTGAAAGAAGTTGTGAAGAAAGAAGTATTGAAACTTTTTGATGCTGGAATTATTTATCCAATATCGGATAGTGAATGGGTGAGTCCAGTGCATGTGGTTCCCAAGAGAGGGGGAATGACGATGGTTAGAAATGAAAATAACGAATTGATTCCAACTAGGATAGTTACAGGATGACGGATGTGTATTGATTACAGGAAGCCAAATAAGGAGACTAGGAAAGACCATTTTCCCTTACCATTCATTGATGAGATGTTAGAAAGATTGGTAAAACATTCCTATTTTTGCTATCTGGATGGATACTCTGGCTTCTTTGAAATTCCAATACATCCCCTAGATTATGAAAAGATCACCTTCACGTGCCCTTTTGGTACCTATGCTTACCGATGAATGTTGTTCGGACTTTACAACACAGCAGCTACATTTTAGCGATGTATGATGACAATATTCTCAGATTTCACAGAAAAGATTATAGAGGTATTCATGGACGATTTCTCAGTTTATGGGAATGACTTCGACTCTTGGCTTCTGAACCTTTCTAAAGTTCTTTAGAGATGTGAAGATGTGAACTTAGTTCTGAACTGGGAGAAATGCCACTTCATGGTCAAAGAAGGAATTGTTTTAAGACATAAGATTTCAGAACGAGGAATTGAGGTAGATAAAGCCAAAATAGAGACAATTGAGAAACTACCTCCACCTCTTAACGTAAAAGGGGTTAGGAGCTTTTTAGGCATGCTGGATTTTATAGGCGTTTCATCAAGGATTTCTCAAAAATTTTCAAGCCACTAACTAACCTGTTGATTAAAGATGTTGAATTCTATTTTGATGATAATTACAGTGAGGAGTTTAAAAAAAATCAAGAGTGCTCTCATCTTAGCTCCCGTAATTCAAGCTCTAGATTGGGAACTCCCATTCGAAATCATGTGCGATGCCAGTGACTTTACAGTAGGTGCAGTTTTATGACAAAGAAAGGACAAAGTACTGCATGCAATCCACTATGCGAGCAAGACGTTGGACGCAACCCAAATAAATTATTCTACCACTAAAAAGGAATTGTTGGCCATAGTGTTTGCAATCGACAAGTTCAGGTCCTATCTAGTGGGCTCAAAAGTGATAGTGTATTCTGATCATGCTACCATAAGATATTTGCTTAATAAGAAAGATGCCAAACCTCGTTTGATTAGGTGAATCTTGCTTCTTCAGGAATTTAATCTGGAAATTAGAGACAAAAAAGGGGTTGAAAATGTTATGGCAGATCATCTATCCCGAGTATGGCCAAATGGGCAAAAAGACGTGGATTTTGATCCGCCCATAAATGATGTTTTCCCTGACGAGCATTTGTTGGTAGTAAATTTTGATAGAGTTCCTTGGTATGCGGATTTTGTTAACTATCTTGCAAGTGGAGTACTTTCCCCAAAATTTACTTGGCAGCGGAAGAAAAAGTTTTTCTCAAACGTCAAACACTACATATGGAATGAACCACTACTTTTTAGGAAACGTGGAGATATAATCTACCGAAGGTGTGTGTCGGAAGATGAAATCAAGGACATTTTATTTCACTGTCACTCATCATCTTACATTGAACATTTGGGCGTCAAAAACAGCTGCAAAAATTTTGCAAGCATGATTCTTTTGGCCAAGTCTATTCAAAGACACGAAGAATTTTGTGCAGCCCTGTGACCAATGTCAGAAGACCGGGAACATTACTAGAAGAAATGAGATGCCACTGAATTGCATCCTTGAAGTGGAACTGTTCGATGTTGGGGAGTAGACTTTATGGGACCCTTTCCTTCATCATGTGGAAACAATTATATTTTGGTGGCAGTGGACTATGTGTCGAAATGGGTAGAAGTCATAGCTTCTCCTACTAGTGACGCCAAAATAGTAATTAAATTGTTTAAAAAGGTGATTTTTCCACGGTTCAGTGTACCTAGGGTAGTTATTAGCGACAGGGGTTCGCACTTCATTGAAAGACAGTTTAAAAATTTGCTAAAGAAATACGGAGTTAGCCACAAAGTAGCAACACCCTACCATCCCTAGACCAATGGACAAGCGGAGATTTCCAACCGGGAGATCAAAGCAATATTAGAAAAGACAGTGTCCAATTCCCGCAAAAACTGGTCATTGAAATTGGATAATGTTTTATGGGTGTACCGTACTGCTTTCAAGACTCCAATTGGTATGACCTCATTCCAACTTGCATATGGAAAGTCATGTCATTTTCCAGTAGAATTAGAACACAAGACTTACTGGGCGATAAAGCAAATTAACATGGACTTGAAGTTAGCAGGAGATAGAAGAAAACTCCAATTAAATGAGCTTGATGAGTTGAGGATGGACACCTACGAACATGCCAAATCCTACAAAGAGAGAACAAAGAGATGACATGATCAACATATCATGCGGAGAGAATTCAAGGAAGGGGACTCAGTGCTGCTGTTTAATTCAAGATTGAAATTTTTCTTGGAAAGTTAAAATCAAGATGGATAGGACCATTCCAAGTCAAGAAGGTTTACCTGTTTGGAGCTGTTGACATTTAGAGCGAGGAGCGTGGAGAATTTAAAGTAAACGGGCAGCGTTTAAAAAAATACCTCCACAATGTGCCGGCAGAGGAAAATATGCTGATAAACTTCTCAGATCCGTGCCCACCTGAATGAGTTAAAATGGGGTCAAGCTAAAGACCTAAAACAAGTGCTTCTTGGGAGGCAACCCAAGGGTTTTCTTTCATTTTAGTTCATCATTCCTTTTGTCGTTTTATTTCTCTAGTAAGTTTAAGTTGAGTACTTTTATTATTTCTTTTGAGTTTTCATTTTCAAGGTGTACAGAGCCTCCACGAGCTGGCCATGAGCGTTTCATGGGCGTGGAGACGTCAAAAGAACCAAAATGGCGAAAGACAAGTCACCGTGTGCTTAAAGGAGTTGGCCGTGTGACCATATACAGCCATGAGAAGCCGACAGAGAGGCAAAGGCCACTGACTGTGCAACCTTGCACGACCATGTGGCCAGTGTAGAAAGGAGAAAGGCACGGGCCATGCCAATTGGCACGGTCGTGCAAGGCCACCAGTGGAGAAAAAGACACAGGCCGTGCCAATCAGCACGACCGTGCAATCAAGGCAGAAAGGAAGGAGTTGGCCATGCCAATTGACACGGTCGTGCAACTTTGGCCGAGTGGAGAAGTGAGGAGGTCGTGCCAATTGGCACGGTCATGCAGAATTACCATGAAGGGGGCGTGCAACCCTACACGACCCAATCCTAACCCCTCCTTTATTAGGGCACGGGGGTGCGGAGGCTTGCACGCCCATGCCGCCACCTTCTCCCTTTTCCCCATACTTCCTTTTTCTCCTCCTTTCCTCCAACTTCCCAAGGTGCTACCACTCTTTCCCCACATTCATCTCACTCCAATCTATCATTCATGATGTCGAACTTCGTAAAAAGGAACTCTCGTCAAAGGAAAGGAAAAGAAGTGTTAGTCGTCTCAAACGAGGAGTATGCACGCTTCGAAGGTATATCGAACAACTTTGGCATTACTGTCTCTAATGAAGATCAATTGCATCGCTATCATTCTTTATCTAAATGTTCTATTTTGAGCACTAGGTTTATGGACTGAGAAACCTTAGAAGTATTGGGGTTTGGAAATGATATTGATTGGTTGTTTGATAGAATAGGTTGGACTAGCATAATGACCCCAAGGTACTCAACTTATCCTCGTATTGTATTGAAAATTTTAAGCTCCATTACTGTTGACAATGTTCAAGGAGGGAAATTAAAATTTCATTTATTTAATAATGAATATGAATGGAGTCTTGAGGATTTTAATGTATGCTATGATCTGCCTAGGGATGGAACTTACATAATCCTACCTGCTTTTGAAAAATTGAATTTATGGGAGCAAATTAGTGGAGAGTCTTGCTTTAATCCACATGTTTCTAGTGGTGGTAGTATCATAAACCCAATTTTTTGATATGTCTATATGATGATGAGGAACACGATATTTGGAAGGGGTGGTAAAGATGGAATTGTAAGACTTTCAGACTTATATTGTTTATGGAGAATGGTAGAAAATGTGCCTATTAACTCAGGAAATTTCTTTTTGAAGCACTTGGTAAAATTAGAGAAAATTTCCTCCCCTACTCTCATTGTTTTAGGTGGATTGCTTACTCATATTGCAGTAGTGTTAGGCTATGATTTGATTGATCTTGAAATGATTGAAGATGTTTCTTGAATGGATTTAAATTTTTATTTAACCACTCATTTGACTCGTCAAGAAGAATATGAGTATAGTCTTATGATTAAAGATAGTTTTCCCCTTAGATTGCCCAACCCGACTTTGACTACGATCCACGTTAAGGAGAATTGGCGTTTGACTTTAGCAAAACAACAGATTAGGCCACCTCCAACTTCCCTGCCTAGAAATATGCCTTCGGTTAGTCGAGATATTTTACGATTTGACTTCCAAGAGTTTAGCCCTATCATTGACTCTCTTCATCATGATTTAGAACAAAATAATGGATTGCTTACTAGGAATTTTTGCATGGAGGGCGAGCAGTTTAAGCAACTGTAGGACTGTTTTAAGAGTGAGAGAGAGTTATGCACATGAATGCTTGAATTCATGGAGGCTCATAGAAAGAGAATGATTTGGAACGAAGATTTTAGGTGGTATATGAGGAACTTTCAGAGCAATATTGATGAGTTATTCGCATATCATAAACGGGTAAGGGACCTGAGATGGGTAGTTAAGACTTATCCTGAGCTTCCAGATTTCCCCGATCTTCGGCCTCATCGACCGTATTGATTTCATCGGGACGATGAAAAGTCTAAGTCTGAGGGGGTGTTATGTCTGTCTGTACAACCTGAGTCAAGTCGAGTTTTCTTTTCTTTCTGCATTTTATTTTGTTTTGCATATTTTATTAGTCTATTTTGTTTATTCGCATTTTACTAGTTTCATATTTCTATTTGCACTTTACTTTGTTTATTCACATTTTATGAGTTTCATATTTCTAGTTTCGAGGCATATTTGAGAACATCAAACCTTCTATTTTTTCTACTACTTGTCCAACAGCAAAATGACTAGCATCTTCTTAGTTCATGTGTTGTCAAGATAGTGTTAGTATGTTTGGTGTATCTCCTTTCTCTATCTTTAGTAGCATGAAATAAGCTAAGTATTGTATGGAGTTTGGTATAAGTTTTGGCTTAACCTTAAGAATCTTATTTTCACTACACTTAAGTACTTAAGCTTGAATAGTAGAAATATTTTTGGAATAGTTATGAAATTCATCCAAATTATTTAGTACTTTTGTTCCTATGGTGATTTCTTATTTACATTTTGGTTATTGGATGACCTCGAATCATGAAAACTCATTTGGAAAAATCTAAATCCCAAATTAGTGCTACCTCTATAGCACCAAAAAAATTTTAAAAAAATAAAAAAAAATCTTGAATAAGGGATAAAAATAGTTGTCGTGAGTGGAAACTAACAATTCACCCCTTTGAGACCGAGTTAGGTTACTGGGGAAATGAATGTTATGTTTCTCTTGATTCCGAGTAGTATCCTTTGAGACCTTGTGTAAATTAAGGAAAACGAACCAAGTGTGTGGCAGGTAAGTGCCTATTACCGAGAACATTAGGAACTCAATTATATGACGACTTAACTAGGACAGAAAATTGAAACTTGAAGAGTTTGAGCTACTTATTGCTCCGAGCACAAAGAACTTATGCTTAGGTCATACTTAGGTAACTCCACAATCATGCTTATCAATGAAACTAGTTGATAGATTTAGGCGAATGCACTAGGGATTATGAAACACTGCCAGACACTCATGAACATAGTTTGTAGCGTTTTGCTTGTGGACAAGCAAAAGTTCAAGTCTGGGGGTGTGATGTACATAAATATTATGATAGTTTATGCATGTTTTTAATTCTCATTCACTTGCTTTATACGTACATATTCTCTGTATGATCGTCTCTTTTATCATGTACTCATCATATATACTCTTTTGTTCCGTATCTGCTTTTTGTTTGATTTTGTGTTGATAGGGACAACTTTCGGAGTAAAAACAGCGATTGTCGACGCACCGGAACCAGCCAGAGAACACGGCCGTGCAACCTCACACGACTGTGTGGCCAAACAAGAGAAGGAAAGTGCACGAGCGTGCAACTTTGCACGGCCGTGCGACCAACCCAGAGGCAAATCAGTACATGGTCGTGCATACTTACACGGCCATGCCCCCCATGACCGAAGCCAAACAGTACACGACCGTGCAATCCTGCACGACCGTGCAACCTCACACGATCGTGTGGCCAAACAGGAGAAGGAGAGACAGATCAGTACATGGTCGTGCATACTTGCACGACCGTGCCCCCATGATCGAAGCCAAGCAGTACACGGTCGTGCAATCCTGTACGACTGTGTCCCCAGAGCCGAGCCCCAAGTTCACATGGCCGTGCCAATTGGCACGGCCGTGCAGCGCAGCCAGAGACAAGAAAGGGCACGGCCGTGCCGCCGCAGCCGCGCCCTAGCCTATAAAAGGGTTTTAACCCTTTTCCTCAAGAGGGGAGAGCTGGGAATCGAGCCTTGAGGGAGAGAATCGACTTGGTGCCATTCTACGCCATCCAGGACATCCGTCCAGCAATCCTTCATCACCACATCAACTCCAGAAGCAAAGGATTGGATCTGAAGATCACACGTTGTCATTGGATAAGCGTATTTTCTAGTTCTCTCTTCTTGTTTGAGAATTGTATGCTTAACATTATGTCTTCGGGTTTTTCTCCGACGTCTATGGAGTAGAATCTTTGTTCTAGGATGAGAGAGTAGTTGTGGATTGGTTTGATGTAAGACTCATATTTTTGCCTCTATTTCATTGGATGATTTCGCGTGCTTTGTTTCGACTACTTGATCTCTATATCGTGTTAATTGATTGTGTAGGAATTGCCTATCTCGTAAAGAGAATATCCTAGATCGTACACCCGAGGGGTCCTAGTGACAGGGATAACCCGTTCACGGACATCTAGGGTACTTTCTTGAAAGGAGAGACAACTCCTCCACAGGGAAGTAAGAGACCAAACTAAGCTCCTTATCTCTATCCTTAGTGACACCAATTAGAGTAGTGTCATTGTGATCTACCGAGGCACCCTAGTGACAGAGGTTAATCATAACAGGATTTCATAGGGATCTTCTTTATTTGGTACCTAAGAATAGATACTTCAGCTTCCGGCAAATGCATGTTGATGGATAATGAGTAAAGGAAAGAATGTGATACATCAATACCACCACAATGAAACCGAACTCCTAGAACTCGTCATAACCAAGTAAATTACTCTCTCTTCACTAGTTCTCGTTTCCGCTTCTCATTTCCTTTTCTTTAGATAACTCATAACCATTGATAGTTTAGCTAATCTTAGGTGAACCATTGCTAGTGCTTATAACCAGTCCTCGTGGGATCAATAATCTTTATTACTGATGACGAATCCATGCACTTACGGAATCATAACAGCGTCGTAGAGTCATCTTTTGAGCATCACATAGGAGAGAAAGTCATTAAATGTTGTACACAAGGTGCTGGTCGAACCCTTCTTTTATAGCCTTGTCTGGGCGCCTGGACCAATCCTCGGGCGCCCCTTCAAGGCTGACGTGGCTTGCTCTCGTTGAAACACTGTCCAGACCCGCCCGAGCACCTGGACTGTGATGTGTGTTGGTCAATCAATGAGTGCCACCTTAGCTGCACTCGGGTTCTTGGTTTGGCCCAGTTCCAGCGCTTGGACGTTCGGGCGCCTGGACCTTAATCCGGGTGCCTGGATTGCCATTTTCCATCCTTTGATTTTCTGCAATGCAAGGTTATCACAACAAATAATAATATGGAAATAAGAGTAATAAAACATTTGAAGTATCAGGACTGTCTGATTCTGACTTTTAGATTTCAACAAAACCCAAAATCGAATAGACGCCTACTATTCCCTCAATAAGGAACGGGTCCTCACCTACTCATTTAAGGAGAGTTTACTTTTTGCCAAACCAATCCTCTAGACCGTTTGGACTTTTCTCAGCATCTGAGACTTCAGGACTTTTCGTTGGACGTTCGATCCATGACCCTTCGAATCTTCCATCTGGTGTCTGGAACCCTAGGACTTTCACCTAGTATCCTCGATCCTAAGATTTTTACTTGACGTCCTCGACCTACCAAGGCTTCATCCAGTCCCACGGACCAGGACTTTCTTACCTACCCGTAACTAGGACTTTCCACCTGCCTATGTCCACTAAGACTTTTTTGCCTAGCTTCAACTAGGACTTTCACCTCTCTTAAGATCACTTAGGACTTTTCTGCACATTTAGTCAGGCTTGTTAGAATAGCAACAAACCTTGACTTTGAACCCTTTGTTATTATCAAAACTTAGGTTCGATTATCTGATGTTTCCTGCACCAGCACAGATATAAGAAAGTAGTTGGGTTGAGACTGATAGATTCAAATTTAGATAAAGGAAGACTAATTAACATTACATCATTATCTTGAAATCACTGATTGGTCTTTTATGATCATCTATGCAGGAATGAACATAATAGTGATACAAAGTCGAGCAAAATTTTAGAATTACTTTCAATGAGGAAAGTAGCTCAATGGATGTAATTAGTCTTGGATCTTGGGTACAAAGAGTTTTTATATTTTGGTATTAACAGTGACTACTCAAGCATCCTAATAGGTGTCTAGAGAAGTTTTTGTTTGCAGGTGAACACGCTAGTCATACGATGTCCAACCCTATATGAAAGCCTAGTGGAGTGATATGATGGATCACATGAGTTGTGATTAATGATGACAGTGACAATCCCTCGTGTGCAAGTCGGAGATATTGGTATTTGCCTACGTTGGGGCATATTAACATGCAAAGGTGAATCATGGATCATGGGATCATGGCCCATTATCTATAATCTCCTCATCCCCATTATCCCTATAATATGCATTAGTATATAAAAGGTTTTAGGTAGAAAAGTGGGGAAGGGAGATTGTTGTAGATTGCTTGTGAAAGGAGTCTATCGTTCATAGTCGTAGATCACCAGGTCGAGGGTTGAGACTTTGTGAAACAGTGGTAATAATTTGATACTTGGGACTATTAAGCCGACTACGAGTTGTTCTTAGTTTCTGGAGTTTATAGCAACATCGATTGAGGTATATCGAGCACTCAACTTATTTTGTATATGTAATCTCTTATATACTTCTACTATGTCAGAACAAAATTCGACAGTATCAAACAAAAAAGAAAATTGAAATAAGAACTAGATAACATTTAAATGAATTAAGCTCTCATACAAAAGGAACTAAGTTAAATTAAAACATTTGTTTCATGGACTTAATTTATTTTAGACGTGACTCAACTTAATTATCTTTTTGACAATTATGTTTCTCCTCCACTTTCAAAAGTTGACGTTGAAGGGTTATAAGAGCATCTGCATTGCCATTAACGCATTCATGTCACGTGTTAATGACAACATGTTACTTTTTTTATTTTTTTTTATTCAAAAAATTGAACATTAATGCTACAATAGCAAAAAAGCATGCCACGTTGGTATTAATGGTTCAGGTATAAATGGCATTGTGGATGCTCTAATGCAAATACTATTGAAGAGATGATGAGCTCTCAAATAACTTTCAAGGAAGAAAAAAAGAAAGTCACTTGCAAAATGAATTACTCGATAGTAATCTTTAGACCTTCATATACATGTAAGTAGTATAAACTACAAAATACTACGACAAGGTAGATTATTATATATTTGTTTACTAGAAGGCCATAAAATAATCAATTTTTAGTTTAATTCATGCTAATTATATATGATTTTGTGCTTGACTAACCCCATAGAAGATACCTACAAAAGTTAGATTTACGAACATAAGTAAATATATTTTCATTCGTCTAATAGTTGAATTGATCAGTTTCTAGAGAGTGATAGCTCGAGATGTAGTCACATCATTTACTTCGCCATCAGTTAGTAATATGAAAGCAAGCAATCAACTCTCAAGTTTGTGAAATGAAATTTTATAAAAACTTCATAATTTGCGATGAATTTTACGATGAATTTTAAAAAAAAATTCCATCACAATATTTTTGTTGCCACGAAATTAACGATGATAATATTGCTTAAATAGGAAATTTTACTTTTAGGGTAAAACTTTACGACGAATTATAGATTCATCATAGAATTTTTCAATAAAAAAAAATAATTTTGTTGGCAAAATTTTACGATGAATTAAAAATTCATCATAAAATTTATAATAAATTTACGTTTTGTCGCAAAATTTTATAACGAATTTCATTTTCGTTGCAAAAAAGAAATTCATTGTTAATCTACAATGAATTTTGTTAATTTGTGATGATTTTTTTTTACTAATTTTATTGCTGATTAGAGATGATTTTTAGTTTTATTGTGGATTTACGATGAAATTTTTTCGTTGCAAAATTTCGTTGCTAAATCACTATTTTTTTTTAGTGAAAAAATTGAATTTTTTTAATCATTACGGATGCAAGGTTTGAGATTTATAATTTAAAAGCAATAATAAAATTTCAAACATGTTCTTTTCTCTCAAAATTAATAATATGGGTGGAGTCAGTTAAAAAAGAATTGATAATCTAAGATCTATAAAAAAATAAATCATAGGAAGATTTTTTCAATTAGGAAGAGAATGATAAATTTTTATATTTTTGATATAACATTGAGATAGCATCTTAAAAACTATAAAAAAACTGATATAAAACTCTAAAGATAGAAGATATTCTTAATTAATCACTATCACTATTACTGACTAATAGACTGAATTAGCATTTAACTACTGGGTGTTCAATATGAGTACTCTCTCTTTCCACATGATTGAGCATTTAGAACCTACAATTATGCTTGACTTTCTGGTTCCACGGGCTTCTTAATTAATTCAAATTATCAGATTCAGTCATGTGCATGGATTTTAAGAAGACTTTTTGCCATTGTATTTTGGACAAATCTAACTTAAAAACTATTTTCATTATGGAGACGACAAATCACGTACGGTACGCTCATTATTTTGTTAATCACTGTTTAATTATGAACTCCTTGCATGAGAAGCAAAGAGACAATGTGCAGAGTTACTGTGAATATTACACTGCAAAAAAAAAAAAAAAAATCTGAAAAAGAAAAAAAAAACTATAGATCGAAGATTCTCAATCTTTCATTAATTTCGTACAAGCAACACATTTTTATGGTGTTTGAATGCTCTAATCAATTATTTGTTTTTTGTTTTGTCACAATTGAATGCTCTAATCATTTATTTGCATGATTTTATAGTTGAAAGGTCCCAGATTCAATTCTCGAGATATTATTATTTGAGATTAGCATTTCAGTCATATATTTTTGAGCTGTGTATCTATATTTCTCTCCCTTTATATTCATGGGACCGATTCTAAGAGGGTCATTGATGTGACAGCTCTATATTTTTTGAATGCTCTAATCATTTAGTCTTCGAAATTATCTTTATTTTTAATTCTATTATAATAGTTACAAGATGATACCTATCTCTCACACACATAAACGTGTCCCACATATATATATATATATATATATATATATATATATATACAAAACCACAATGTACAAAACCCCAAGTCTAAAAATCCAAAACCATACACTAAACCACCAAAATTTACTCTCGCACAACATATCATATGATAAAAGATGATTTATTCACCTCCAATGCCCTTATCAATCAGTTTCTAGATCAACAAGGAGGAGGTAATTCATTGATGACTACAAGTTATTAGTGCAGTTGCCAAGATATGGGGGAAAACATACTTGAATGTGTTAAATTTCGATCCCATGTGACAACATCCCATACTTTAACGACTGTACCGCCCCGAGGGGACTCTCGCATAACATATCATGCGGTAAAAAGGCGATTCGCTCGCCCCCATCGCCCTTTGCTAATCCGTCCCTAGGTCAATACGGAGGAGATAAATTACGGATTACTACTAATCATTAGTGCAAGTAGCCAAGACATAAGGAAAGGTATACTCAGATGCGTAATTAAATTTCGACCCTAGAAACTCATATAACAATATTTTATATGTACTATCATGAGGGAACATCTCGCACAGCATATTCAGCACTCTATTACTGAGGACAGTGATGGATGATCACGTTCGGACATATAACTGATCTGTCCTCCAATAATTGCTCCTTACAGAAAGATGATCAGTTGTCATAACTCTCAGGTCTCAGGTGCATTGTTGAATCATCATCCTTAATTTCATCCTCTCCAGATTTGTCTGATCTACTGTATAAATTTCAGAAGACCAATTTTTTTAATACATTTTTAATTACTCAAAGCCAAATATTCCATCAACAAGAACATATATAACAAACAGATATCTGAAATAATAACATAGAAAATAGAGTATGATAGAAATTTGAAAGATCGGTATCAATTAGCAATATTATATTGATCCATCAGCTTAATTCCTCTCGGATCCTTGCAATGATTTGGTGAACTGCAGTGGCAATTGCATCCACTGATGTAAAATGGCAATCATCTTCCACCTTCACACAAAAGTACTTAAAGAAATTAATTAATACTAATTAATTAGAACTATTTGTAATGATTAACAATGTGTAGTAATTAATTAATTAACTCATCGACAAACCTTGAGATTGAAGCCGTAGAGGACCATGGCGTCGATGGTGGTGACGTTTAGGTGGATCGGCGTCAGTCGGAGAGTGTGGAAGGCCAGCACAAGGCTCAGCAGCTGCCTCGGCCTACGCCGAGAGAAAATCTTGACGTTGGCATGGCGGTCCTGGAGGCTGACCTCGACATCGGCGGCCGCTGCCATGTTTTCGCCTGCGGTTGCGTCAGATTTGTGCTTAATCCGCTTCTGAGCCTCCAGGAATTCGACTGATCGCTCGAGATCTTTGACGAAGCTGATCGCTCCTCCGACGATGGACGCTTGATCAACCTTGAGACATGCATGGCTGCGATTAGTACTGCACCGAATTAAAAGAGGGGAAATTGGAACAGCATTCAGGTGAACTAATATTTATGAGTATAGTACTCTTTGAGCGTAGCAGGGCGGCATGAGTGAGCGGAGGACGGCGAGGTAGTCGTTCATCTGCTTCCGGCGGTTGCGCTCCACAGCAATGTGAATCATCCTCTGTGTCTCGGCCACCACCTCCTCCTCCTCCTCCTCCTCCTTCAACCTCTTTCTGTGGCACCTCTGCCGCCGCCGGCCACCAGCACCAGACGCCTTCATCTGCACCACCATCAGATGATCTTTGCGCCCCTACGTCGTGCTACTCAATTTTAACATTTACAGGTACGTGCATAAAGAGATCATCTACACTCTTATAAAAGCAAAGCTAGCTTGTAGCCTTTGGCTTCTTTAATTGTTTTTTAGGTATAAATTTAAAGATTGAGGATAAATGAGTTTCTTGTAATAAACGGCTGATCTTAGAATGCTGATTTATGGATCATCTGGTATTAATTTTTCGATTTACCTTCATAGGTAATAGCTGAGATAAAATATTGAAAAGATCAAGTTAATCCGATGGATCGATTCGATGACATCTGAATTAAAATTAATTCATGAAAATTATTTATGCACACAAGTTTAATTTTAAATACGTATTTGGATATATTGAATCTCCTGGTTCAGAGGAGATGAGAGGAAAAGGCTGGCAGGAAAAGGAGATGACAATAAAAGCTCTGATGCTCCACATGTGATGAGAGAGGCATGGTTCTATTCTTAACAAGTATAAATCTGTTTTGAGTTATCTTATGTTTCTAAAATGACCGTTCAGTTAAAACTGAATAAATTTCCATAATTTATTCTACCGTTTTCAAAAAGAACCCGGGACGCAGTCTCGCAGAGAGGAGTGAGAATTGCATGTGGTAGTGATGACCAACTCGTAAATCATAATATATCTAGCTCTTCAATTCCGCCATGGCGGAAATGACCTTTTGCTAGCTAGATTTGTGAACACAACCAGTCTCATGTTACTTACGTGTGTGGGCATGCAGCAATAATAATTTCTTTGGCACATAATTAATATGCAAACAAGATCCACCTATGTTTGTATTATTCAAGAATTAATATAATGGATTCATAAAAAATTTACTATATGATCCGAACAGTGGTATGATCTTGTTGGTCAATCGGTTGCTTGGGAGTTTTAGGAAGAGAATTGACACCATGCCTCCTATTTCAGCGGTTGATTTACTCAAGAATATTAAAAATAATCTTTTACGATAATGTTCCCAAGAATAAGAACTTTCAAAATAATTAAATATGATATTTATATAGATCCAAAATTTAAAATATAAGACGCAAATATCAAAAATACATCAACATCAAAAAAAAAAAAAATTACTATAAATAGTAAAAATAATATACGGAGTCTTAGAAAAAGTTCTAAATGATATTTTTAGGATTTGAAAATTAGTCGATTATAAATTTCACCCGATCTGTGAATAAGCTTTGATTGAAACTAAAGAATTAACGACTTACTATAATACCCAAATTAAAACTTATGATTTTTAAAAATTTACTCTGTCAAATCCGATTCAAAAATAAAGTGTTGAATAGTGTTATCAGTTAAGGTGATGAAGCTAATGATTAAAAAATTGGCACAGGAGCTGGTTGCTTATTGACATTTAAAGGTGAAATCGTCATCTCGTCGGCCCTGTTAGGATGACCTTCCACTGTGGAGATTGGGAATTTTGTCTGACAATAATAACATATATAAAAAAGATTGAGAGAACTAGTAAAATATTTTATATCGGTTGAAAATCTATTGATAACAATATTATTAAATGAATTAACTGTGCTAGTTCTTGGAAACGTTTTTTTATTCTTCCCTGAATTGTGATAAAAAGATGAATACGCTTGTCCTCAGCATCTCGCCAATCTATTTCAGGGCCAACACGGAGGAGGTAAATCACGGGCGACTATTAACTTTTTGAATAGTGACTAGCACATAAGGGGGTTTTACCGAGATTCGAACCCCAGACCTCATTGTGATAACACTTCATGTGCTAGCCACTAGACTCATCCGAGGAGACTTTATTCTTTCCTGAATGCTTATAAAGCTAGTTGCTTATGCACAGCATGAATGGAATATGAAAATGATTAGAAAAAAAAATGATAAAAATCTAGTTAGTTCTGAGGTAACTAATCTGATCCTATAGAATTTTTTATCGACTATGAGGATAAATCAGAAAACGCTTGTGGTGGACGGACTAGAAGTCCATTATCATTTGATTGTGAGCTCCATTTAAAAGAAAAATATAATTTCTATAAATTCACTATAGTTAGAAATCAAATCACAAATACCTAAATGATAACTTAAATTCCCTCCCGTTGCACCGTAACCTTGGACAGCATGAAAAGGACAAGAAACACATGCATCAAGTTGTCGGATCAAATCCAATCGGATTCCCATGTCAATGAAATGAAAAAGTATTATGATGCATTGCCCTATTCATTCACTCCGAGAGCAGATCCTCTAATCCATAAATTACGAACCAGGGGATGGTCCACTACATGAGGACCTTTGATTTAGATGGACCCCACCTACTTAAAATGAGGTCTATCTAAATCAAAAGTCCTCATCAATGGATCATTTTAATCCATAATTTATGGATCAGAGGACCTCTACTGAATTACGGATTAGAGGATCTCTACTTATTCCCTCCATGTGGCTGACGTAAATAAATGGACCTGCGTGTGTAGCCAAGTGGGAATAATGTGAACACTGTGTATCCGTGGGCGATTAGGCAGAGCTATAACTCATTGATACCATGTGATATAAGGCGATTGTCAAGTCTATATTTTTAGGAGCCTATAAAAATTAGGCCATCAATCATTGTAACAACAACAAAAAGAAATAATACATACTTTGCTTGATGAATTAGCTTGGCGATTTATCATATTGTTTTATTTATAAATTATCATTATGTATCAATATTTGAATCAGCTTGATGAGAGAAAATATCATACTTTGCACTAAATATATAAGAGATTTAGATTTTAGTCATGTGCCCTGTGTGAACGATGAACTTAACGACTATAATAGTTATTCTTCATACACTCTTAAATTTAGAAATGGCATGCATAAGGTCACAATCACATCGACCCATGCCAATAGAAGAACTTCATTATTTTTGTGAACCATGTGTTATGATATAGATGTTGATGGAACTAGAGACTCAAATATATTTTTTTGATTGATTAGACAACATTGAAAATTATTTCGATCAACATAATTTTATCTCCATTAAACAAGTATAATATTATCAAATTCACACTTAGTGATCGAACCCGCTAAAATTTGTTAGTGAAGACGGATAAGAACCTATCAAACATTGGCATAAAATGAAAAAACATATGTCTCACTAAACTTTGAAATATGTCTAATAAATATGCAAAAATAAAACAACCTTCCTAAGTGAGTTGAACTTGAAAACATTCAATTGACGACCTTAGTTCTCTCACAATCTATGAGCTCAAAATAAAAGACTTGTCTTCAAATAAACCTCTTCGTAATCACAACTTACAGAAATTCTCTGAAAATATTTTAGAAAAAATCCTCTGATGATGTTTTGAATAAGTACTTTAGTGATGTAATTTTTAAAAAAAAATCTCTCACTAACATAACTTTAGTGAATAAGTACTTTAAAAGATAATATTTGGATTATGAGTTTGAGAATGATAATCTAAAAATAATTTCTAGATTTATAAAAATCAACTATAGATCCAATCTAAGGTAAGACCTGTTTTGTTTCTGATTAAGCAACAAGTAGGTTGGTTACTAATCTTAGGATTTGTTGGGGTTAGTTAGTGGATCAATTTTCTCATAGCAGCATTCAGTTGCTTCATCGAAGGGTTGTAGATCTAGTTTGAGGGTAAGATCTCTCATTTAAAAGGTTATTGATTAGTAATTAGACTTAATTTCATATGTGGAGTGTTTATTGTGGAATTGCGATGAGTGGATTGGTTGATTATTGAGGATTGGTGCCAGGATTTGATTGTAAATGAATTAAGGGATTCATGATAATTAAGAAGTTAAGAAACTCAAGGATTAAATGATTGGATTAATTGATGATTCATGTGTAAACCTAATCTAATTAGATTGTAGTATAACTAAGGTTGATTGGGGGATTACTCAAGAATCATGTTCGATTAGTGTTACCCTAATTAGATTAGGGATTTTATTTAGCTATTTACCTCGTATGTAATTAGCTAAATACATTATGTGATCGCAGGACTTGGATTTGGAACGAGCGTATCGAAGAGAGATTTATTTAGCACGATCGACAAATAAGGGCGGATACCTCTGACTTTTCTTCTTTTGATATTGTCATTATGATATACATAGTATGTTATAGTTAGTAGTAATTGTTATGTTTATATCTACCTTGGTATGTCACTACTTGATACCTATGACATGCCTTTATTTTATCTGATATGCGTTTAGGCCTATATCATTTTAATTCTTGCCCTGTGTACTTATGTTCATAGTCTGCTAGTGACATACAATGCAATATTGAGTACAGGACTAGCTACTAGTTATACCTGGCATGTGTACCTAGACATTATGATACCTAGTTTATTGTTATGGATTCATTGTACTTTTTGGTACATATCGGATGAAGGCGCATATTGTCAGGTGTTACATGTTTAGTGGCATGCACCATCTTGCATGATTGCATGCTGTGCGATTGTCGGCTCCTTTGTAGTTGAGCGTATCGCCAGTTACATGATCTGCACACACAACCACTCATGGGTTAGTGGTACATCAGGCAGGGTGTGTGCAGTTGCTCTGTCAGGGCTCCGCTCGGTCGCTCATGGGTAGTGGTGTCGCAGTATGGTAGCGGGCAGGGATCCCTCCTCTTGACTATGACACAGGGAGATGACTTCGGCTCCCCCATTCAGTTGGGGTAGGAGGATAGGTGTACTCCGGCTGTATTCTGTCCATTCGGTCACTCAGGAGTAGTGACGGCAGAGTGCATAGTTGTCATAGCCCTACCCACTCGACCTTATCATCGCGATGACGGTGGCTGACTATCGTTAGGGGTGACCATGTGATTTACACCATATGCATGGATTGCATTTATTTGTTTGTGGTTGATGCACTTTGGATGCTGCATTTTGGTGGCTGCATATGATTGACATGCATACAGGAGACATTATATATTTGGTCTGACGATCCTGCATATGTTTGTATGGTTCTCACTCTTATGTCAGGATAGGAGGTCCTGGTGAGTACAGTTCTTCCGTTGATCAATTTGCTTTACCTATTACTGTTCAGGAGACAGTACTGCATGATTATTACTGATAGTTATAGTACTATGCATGTCTACTAGATACCCACAGAGTTCATTAAACTCACTCCGTTGATTCATTCCTATTTCAGGTTGAAGCCGTCAGGAGGTTCCAGCTGTCACGCCCCCAGAGGAGTCTCTGCCAGATAAAAATCCGACAGCATCTCCCCTGTATCGGTGACAATCTGAATCATACATACAAACAAAATACATCAGCCACATACGGCTAGAATATATACACAACCACGCAGTGAAATAATCAGCCCACTCGGCTGGAACAAGAATAAACACAACCACACAGTTATATATATACATTAAACAACCCACTCGGTTGTACCAAAAACCAACACAGCGGAAAAACGATAACGAAAAGCCCATATAAAACAAATCAACACACTGCTAGCCGGCTTGGTTTTATATAACAACCACAACAACACAAATACAACAACAACACCAAATACACAAATACCAAATACATGTAAAGCATAAAACGAACCCAAAGCGATCTTCGGATGTGACATAGGACCCAGCAGACAAGATACTCAAGCAACACACCAAACATCTAACTGCTACATGAAAACATACAGGTATAAATGCAGTGGTGAGTATAGGTAACTCAGCGGGTAATAGACAGAATAGTGTATGGTCCATAAATAAACATAGAGATCAAAGGTATACAATCTCAGTAAGGAATAAAGAACATAATCATACTAACATAACCAATATACACAACTACCAGTACCAGACTATCCTACATGGTATAATGATCATAGCTGACATATAAACTGCATAAACCACAAATAACATACTAATAAATACATACCCAATCTGAAAATCGACACATGGTACAATGATCAGTACTCACCGATTCAGCAACAGATCTGCTCGTAACACCTGTGCAATATATATACGACAAAATATACATGTAGAATAAATGACATGTATGCAATATGACAACCAAATGCAATAACCATAGCTCAATCAAATGCAACATATCACAATCACATGCAACTAGTATCTACTAGGCATGCATGCAAATATAACTCCACAGATGCACCGCACATCATATGCAAATGCGCATGTATGCTCTATGGTCACCCCCGCCACCTCTCTAGACACCACGACCCCTGTATGGCCGAGAGCCTTAGGTCTGTGATGACTATACTACCCTCCAGCCCACTATAGAGTGGTCGAGGCGGACAATCCGCTAGTAGTTATCTAACTACATAACATCAGGGTCCTTGACTGCTCACAACGCCGAATCTCACAAACCTCGTGACCGGGTGGCACGATAGGACGAGTGGCAACTACTCCAGCTACCACTACCCATGAGTGACCGAGTGTGCGACACTAAATCAAAACAACTGACGACTCTCTCACACAAGGGAGACAATGGTCGACAGCATGCAATGAATCATGAACATGATATATATATATATATATATATATATATATATATATATATATATATAATCCTGATACAGACACCGTCATCATCAATACAACCTTCAAATCCATATAAGTACCCCACAACATGAATATAATCATCATGATACCTCCATATATCCCACCAAACATATGTATACAACTAGACATATATAATCAACCAAAAATCTCCAATAATCCCACCAAACACATGTACACAGAACATAAGTACAATCAACATGTATCCTCTAGTATAAACACACCACACACGTGTATATACAACCAATATACAATCAACACAACTCCTCCAAAAATACATAACAAATACATGTATATATACAACATGCAAATGTACGGTCAACATGATGACTCTTATAACACATACCATCCTACGTACAATCCACATCACATGCACAGTCAGCATGATAATTCAATCAACCAGACACTCCCTACCATACATACTCTACACGTGTATACGCAGCAAAGTAGAAATCAAGAGTTGAGACTGTATATGATATAACTAGAAACCTCAAAGATCAAGCATAAGTATCAAGCAGGAAAGCAACAAACAAACACAATATAAGGTAAATCAGCCTAATCCGTTGAATAATAACCATGTACTAAGCTCAAAAGAAAACTACATAAAGGCCAAGGAAGAAATACCCGCCTTAAATATGTCAATAGTGATAAGGTAAATCCCACATAATGATGATCGTCCTATACCAGGGTCCTGCATAAATCTATATATATATATATATATATATATTTTATTTAGCTAAATTCATAAGAAATAAAATAGCTAAATAAAATCTCTACCCAATTAGGATAACTCCACTCAAATCTATTCTATAATTAATCCTCAATTATACAACCTTATTAGCATGGGTTTATACACGATTCATCTCCAAAAATTCACCCAAATCAACATATCATAATACTTCCAAATACAATAATCATCCAATCATTTAATCCATTAAATCAACCACTAAACATCATGAATCCAACATGCATAATTCTTCCACATAATCAATCCCTAACCACCACATCTGATAATCCAACCATAATCAATCCAATGATCCTAAGAATAATCACATAACCAACTATATCAACTAATCACCATCAACAACTAATTAACCAAAACGCAACAACTTACAACTAATTTTAAAATTCTAGAAATGAAAGATTTTAAAAAATAAATATTTTATCCTAAAATTTGAAAATACTATTTTTAAAACCAGTTTTTGCAATTTTAGTATCCTAGTCTATTAAGCACATCCCTAATTTTCTACGTAGATTGCTAAATTCACTTTCAAGGAGGGGTTTGGTAAATATGTCAGCTAAATTAGATTTGGACTCAATATACTTGAGTTCAATGTCTCTTTTAGTGACATGATCCCTGATAAAGTGTTGCCTAATTTCAATGTGTTTGGTTCTGGAATGATGCACATAATTTTTTGTTAGATTAATTGAGCTAATATTGTCAATTAATACTTTTATATTTGTAAGGTTTAAGTTAAAGTCTTTTAAAGTGTGCATCATCCATAATAGTTGTGCAACACATTCTCCTATGGCTATATATTCTGACTCAGTTGTAGACAGAGCAACACAGTGTTGCTTTCTACTAAACCAGCTAACAAGTGATGGGCTTAGTAGTTGACATCCACCACTTGTACTCTTGTGGTCTAATTTGCATCCAGCATAGTCTGCGTCAGAATACCCTATTAATTCAATGCTATTAGTTCTAGGATACCAAATTCCTACATTTGTTGTTCCCTTAAGGTATCTAAAGATTATCTTGACTTGAGTCAAATGAGATTCTTCAGCACAGGTTTGGTATCTAGCACACATACTCACTGCAAATAAAATGTCGGGTCGACTTGCAGTTAAGTAAAGTAGGCTACCTATGACACTCCTATAGTATTTTAAGTCGATTGATTTTTCATTTGGGTTGTCGTCTAGAATATTATTAACTGCCATAGGTGTTTTTATCTCTTTAGTTTTTTCCATCCCAAATTTTTTGAGTAATTCTTTGGTACATTTTTGTTGATAAATATAATTTCCTTCATTTGTTTGTTTGATTTGTAATCCTAAAAAGTAAGTTAATTTTCCTACTAAACTCATTTCAAATTCTTGTTCCATTAAGTTTGTGAATTCTTCTAAAAATTCTAAATTAGTTAAGCGAAAAATCATATCATCTACATAGATTTGGGCTATAAATATATCTCTTTTATTAGTTTAATGAATAGGGCCGAGTCAATTTGACCCTGATTAAACCCTTTGGATATTAGGTAAGAGGTTAACCTTTCATACCAAGCCCCGGGTGCTTGCTTAAGTCTGTATAAGGCTTTCTTTAATTTAAAGATATAGTCTGGGTGCTCTAGACATTCAAAACCGAGTGGTTGGCCTCAGGTCCGACCCTGACTTTTGGGGGCCCTTGGGTGAAAAGAGAAAAGTGACCTCTTAGGAAAAAAATTTACTAACGTACAATTTGAATATAATTTAATAGAAAAACTTAAAAATCAATATATTTCATTTAAAATATGATAAACTACATACAAAATTTATTTCTCAAGATTCTTCAAAAAATGTTAACACCATACAAAATATGTTTCCTAAGTTTCTCCAAAAAAGTGTAATTCCTACAAATAAAAAAAAATAAGTATGAAATAATAATTAAAAAAAATCTATATCTTCTAGCCTTTTGAGAAGCAAAATCATCAATAAGGTTTTCAGAATCAAGTTTTTTTAATACCCCATTTTCGATACATAAAATTGTCAAGACATTTACATTCAAATCATTATCATCATTTTCTCTTAATTCTTCCTGCTCATTCATTGCATGATTATGATCATCATTTTCTCTCAATTTCCCCCCTTCATTGATTGCATGATTATTTGATTCTTCTTGATTACTCAATTGTTGCTCATTTGTTATATGATCATTTAGTTCTTCTTGACTTTCTTCTTACAATTCATCAACTGAATTTTCATTGAAGGCCTAGCTTTAAAAAACTTATGAAGAACACCTTTGTGAGTTTTAATAATTTGTTCCACTCTTTTTCTTTTGTTTCTTTTCTAACTCTAAGATTGATATTTTTTAGAAACATATTTGTATTATAAATTTTAAGTGTAAAAATAAAACACACAAAACTAGCAACAAAGCTAACAATGAAACAAACACAAACAGTTAAAAAAATAGTCAAAGAACAATAATGCCTGGTTTGTGTTTGAAGCAATCGATATAACTTATTCTATGATGATTAAAATTGGGATGATTTATTTAAACTCTTTCAAATCAGTATGAAAAATCATAAAATATTGACTCCAATACAATATTAAAAATCAATATTGAATATCGACAATAATAAAAAATATAGATAAGTAGGTAACTTAGATTGTAAGTTTATATATTGATGAATGATGATGTTGATGAAACTAAAATTAATAAACTTTTCTAATTTAATTAGAAGAGATTCAAAGGAGAAGAAAGGAGGAAATTAGCGTTCAAGATTCATTCTTTACTCTTTAGAGTCTTATGACTTCTGTAAATAAATTAATGAAAAAAGAATTGTATAAGAAATAAAATCTTGGAAAAAGAAAAAAAGGATCGTTTACCTTTTTCTTTTTTTCTTTCTTTTCTTTTTTAGATTTTTTCTTAAATTTTAATAGAAAATATTTTTTTACCTTTATTAAAACAATTCAGCAATATATATATTTTTAGAATTTTATTAAAACAATCCAATCAAATATATTTTTTAGGTTTTTATTAAAACAATCTAAGTATATATAATATATATTATATATGCATGTCAAATTTGGGGCCCCTAAAAATTGGGGGCCCTTGGCCATTGCCCTCGGTGACATGCCTCAGGGCCGACCCTGATTGGCCTACATAGACTTCCTCTTTTATCAGCCCATTTAGAAAGGCGGATTTAACGTCCATTTGATACAGTCTGAACCCTTTATGGGCTGCATAACAGAGTAACATTCTAATGGACTCTAATCTAGCTACTGAGGCATAAGTTTCATCATAGTCAAGTCCTTCAAGTTGACTAAATCCCTTAGCGACTAGCTTAGCTTTATTTCTGGTAATTTCTCCAGTTCCACTTAATTTATTTCTAAATACCCTTTTGGGTTCTATTATTTTCTTATTTTTGGGTGGTGGTACTAAGTCTCACACTTCATTACGTTCAAATTGAGCTAGTTCTTCTTGTATAGTTATGACCTAGTCTGGGTCAAGTAATGATTCAGCTACGGTTTTAGGTTCAATTTTTGAAATCAGAGAAATTTGACTTAGGTTCCTAAAAGATGACCTAGTCTGAACCCTTAAGTTTGGATCACCAATTATTTGGTCAATTGGATGATTTGGGTTGGCTCTTATAGTTCTAGGCGGTTGATTTTCTAAAGGTTCTTCTTCTTCTTCGTGATCATTGGTTCCTTCTTGATTACTATTTTCTTGAATAAATTCGATTGGTTGAGGTTGGGTTTGTTGTTTGGATTCCTCAAATTTTACATTAGTAGTTTCTTCAATTCTTAATGTAACCTTATTATATATTCTGTACCCCCTACTGTTTAGGGAGTATCCTACAAAAATTCCATCTTCTATTTTAGAGGTGAATTTTCCTAAGTGCTCTCTTGTGTTTAAGATGAAGGCTGGATACCCAAATACTTTAAAATATTTTATATTTGGTTGTTTATCATAATAAATTTTGAAAAAGGTTTTATTGTGTGTTTTGTTTAGTATTGTTCTATTTTGCACATAACAGGTTGTATTGACAGCTTCTGCCCAAAAGTACTTGGGTAAATTATATTCATTTAGCATAGTTCTAGAAGCTTCAAGTAAGGTTTTATTTTTTCTTTCTACTATTCCATTTTGTTGGGAAGTTTTAGGATACGAGAGTTTGTGATGATATCCGTTTTTAAGATAAAATTTATTAAAGTTATGATTTTTAAATTTTCCCCCATTGTCACTCCTAATTCTTTTAATTTTAAGGTCTTTTTCATTTTCAACTTGTTTGCAAAAGTTTGTAAAGATTTCAAAAGTTTCATCCTTATTTTTTAAGAATTTTACCCAAGTGAACTTAGAATAGTCGTCTATTATTACTAGGCAATATAGACTGCCATTTATTGATTTGACCCCATGAGAGTCAAATAAGTCTAGGTGTAGAAGTTCTATAATTGAATTGGTTTAAGTTTGATTAGTTGGTTTGTGAGTAGACTTTGTTTGTTTACCTTATTGACAAGCATTACATATTGTTGAGTCTAGGTTTGGTAATTTTGGTAAACCTCTAACTAATCCATTTAATTTACTTATATTTCTGAAATTAGTGTGTGACATTCTTCTATGTCATAACCAAGTTTCTTCTTTTTGTGTTAAATAACACTTAATTGAAGAAGTGGTTAAGTTAATAGCATAGATATTATCTTTTCTAAACCCTTTTAGACTTATCGTAGGATTATCTAGGTGTTTGATTAAGTATTCTGATGATAGGAACCTAACCTTATACCTAGTGTTATACAATTGACTGATACTTAGGAGATTATACTTGAAATTTTCAACAAGTAAAATATTTGTAATAATGAAGTCAATTTTAAGCTCAATATTACCTATACCAATTACCTTGAGTTTGCCATTGTTTCCAAAGGCAACTATTCCTAAACTTTTGTAGGTAAGTTGAGTGAATTTGATGTGATCTCCAGTCATATGTTTGGAGCAACCATTGTCCAAGATGCACTTAGTTTCCTACAATAGGTAGGAATTGAGGGTTAGTCTATGTTTTGAGTCTAATTTTGCTTAGGTAAGAATAATAGTACAATAATCATTATTATTATTATGATTATTCAAGTAAATTTAGAAGAATTTTTTTAAAAAATAATTTTTAAAGTTTTTAAAGAATTTTTAAAATATTTTTAAAGTTTTTAAAATAATTTTTAAAGTTTTTAAAAGAATTTTTAAAATACTTGTAAAGTTTTTAAAATAATTTTTAAAGTTTTTTAAAAGGTTTTTTAAAATAATTTTTAAAGTTTTTAAACCAATTGTTAAAATAATTTTTAAAGTTTTTAAACCAATTGTTAAAATAATTTTTAAAGTTTTTTTAAAAAGAATTTTTAAAATAATTTATAAAGTTTTTAAAAGAATTTTCTAAAATTGTAACGACCTGGTCCTTTGGCCTCTTGGGCGGCCCTTGCGGCGGCCCACTGGCGGCCCATTTGGCAACGTCTAATGTCGTCGACCGACGACCCTTGGCCGTGTCGTTACTCACTAGGACTTTCCACCCCTGGCGAGTGGATTTTTGCCTCCCCAGGATTCGAACTCTAGACCTCCAGGCTTAAGTACTAGAGTTTATGAATCCTGGTAGCCAAGTCAGCGGCTTTCACTTGGCTACCAGGATTCATAAACTCTAATACTTAAGTCTGGAAGTCTAGAGTTCGAATCCTGGGGGAGGCAAAAATCCACTGGCCAGGGGTGGGAAGTCCTAGTGAGTAACGGCACGGCCAAAGGGTCATCGGTCGACGACATGAGAGACCGATGACCCTTTGGCCGTGCCGTTACTCACTAGGACTTCCCACCCCTGACCAGTGGATTTTTGCCTCCCCCAGGATTCGAACTCTAGACCTCCAGGCTTAAGTATTAGAGTTTATGAATCCTGGTAGCCAAGTGAGCGACTCTCACTTGGCTACCAGGATTCATAAACTCTACTACTTAGCTTAGAGGTTTAGAGTTCGAATCTTGTGTAACGACCCAATTTTCCTCATTAGGAGTTCTAAAAGTTCTTAAAAATATTTAGAAATATTCTAGAGATTTTTAGAAATTTTTATAGTATTTTTATATGTAATTTTTGGAGATCGTTTGGTATTTTTACTAGACGAAGGAAGTTTTGACAAAAATAATGTCCAAGCCGAGATTCGAACCTGAGACCTCCGATTAAGCAAAGCCTTAAGCGAATTGGGCTAACCAAGTGACTAGCAAGTGTTTTGTAAAGAAAACCGAACCAAATTAGTATTAAGCAGTTTTTAGGAACAGAAATATTCAAGATAAAAGGGTTGCGGAAAAATAATTCGGTCGAGTTTCGAACCCGAGACCTCCGACCAAACCAAACCTTGATCGAATCCAGCTAGCCAACTGTTCTGCAAGCGTTTTGTGAACAAATATGGAACGAGATATATATAAGTTATAATTGAACCCAAAGATACCTAATTGAAATAAAAAGGGGATTCGGCAGGATTCGAACCCGCGACTCCAACCACGAGCCAAGCCGCGGCTGACCAAATGTTCAGGCCTTCGGTTCTGTTTAGAATAGGTAGCAAAATTATTTAACA
The DNA here is from genome assembly GCF_018446385.1 of Zingiber officinale. Taxonomy (NCBI): domain Eukaryota; kingdom Viridiplantae; phylum Streptophyta; class Magnoliopsida; order Zingiberales; family Zingiberaceae; genus Zingiber; species Zingiber officinale. Next base: position 51,284,242 of record NC_056002.1, on the reverse strand, counting down.
AGTTAACAGAACACCTAGTTATAAAAAGGGGAACTTAGGTATTAACTCTAACTCCCGAATTCTTTCTCCCCTTCTTCGTGCGTCGTTTCTGCTCGAGCGAGAACCAAACGAAGCCGAGCTAGGGCACGGCTCCGGCGGCCGGCGGGAGTGTTCTCCGAGGGATTTTTCACGCGGGGGTGAACCTCTCGTCGAGGAGAGTTTGCGGGCGTGAGGAGAGGTCAAGAGCTCGAGTCTTCTCGAAGCCCTAGCTGCCTTCTTCCCGGCTATGAGTGCAAGAACGCAAAGGTAAGTGCTCTCACCTGCAGTAAGAGTAGTTCCTTCGATTAGTTTTCGATTGGTTTGGCTTCCGGATAGTAATGGGTAAGCAAAGTTCCGAGTTTCTGTTGAGATGGTTCATAAGCTAGGGATAGATTCAAGTTTCCATTGAAGCAGAGACAAATTTTTGTATTCTGTTTTGATGTGTTAACTCCAAGTAATGTTCGGTTTTAGTTTGGGAATTTTATGTAGTTTCTGTCGATGTTCTTGTTATCGGATTTGTTATGAAGCTTGGTTGTGTGGTTGCGGAATTGCTCGAGTTCAGGTCAATATATTTGTCTTTATCGGTTTGTCACATGATCATTGAATTTCGTGATCAAGATCTTGATGTTTTTGTTGGATGGTTGATGTTTTGAATCCATCTAATGTTCATGGAAGCTATACACAGAATGTTGACGACTTTGTTTATTTATTATTTATGTAACGCTAGATTCAATTTGTGGTGGTTTGTTCACTGGAAAGCAGCAGACTTGTGTGGCTCTTGAGAAATTGATTTTTGGTAGATTTTAGTGTGTCTCCAAGGTGATTCCATGTTCCTCGTGGGTTCTGAAGTTTCAGGATAGTGTAGATTGTTTGAGGTTTGATTTGAGAGTGATTTTGGCTTTTATTGAGTCAACTGCAATCTTAGTCTCAGATCCAGTGTCTTCAGCTGCAGATTTTTCTGTTAAAACCGAACATGAACAGTCATGTTTCTTTTGAAGCATTTCAGTTCGGATTGTAGTATGAGCCATTGTTTGAGTAGTGTAGTTTCAATTCCAGAATTTGCTATGTTAAATCTGAGCATGAAGTTTAGATAATTTGCTTATGTTAAATCTGAGCATGAGGTTTAAATAATTTGCTTATGTTAAATCTGAGCTTGAGGTTTAGATATGCTACTTCCATTCAAGTATATGGATTTGATGTTCTTTATTCTAGCATGAGGTTTAGATATGTTTTCTTGTTACACTCATTCTAGGATACAGAATTGAATTTCTCTATTCTAACATGAGGTTTAGATATGTTTCCTTGCTACCATTTATTCCAGCAAGCTTCACATAAGTTTAGAGTCAGTTAGTTTAGTTCTCTTAATTCGAAGCATGCAGTATAGGTTTTAATTCCAACAAGTTTTAGATTTAGTTTAAGCTTGTATGGTATGCAGATTTATATAAGTATTGCTTGCAGATTTTGATAAGTATTTCATGCAGAACTCCAAACTTAGAACAGATTTTTATTAAGCTTAATATGCAGAATTTTATTAGCATAGTAAGCAGATTCTTGGTTTAAGCATTTCAAAGTTAGAATTTGTTTAAACATTTCAGTTTTTAAAAAAACATTCTTTTATTAGTAGTATTAACAAGTATAAGAAAGATAAAGAGAAGAAAGAAAAAGGCCAAGACATTAAGTAGATCCCAAAGTCAAGACTTTAGGTATTTTGGCACACAAGGTGCTAAAGAAAATGCCGAGGCATTATATATTAGAAGTATTAAAAGATAACAAGTATTTTACTTTTATCAGTGGCATTGTACTGGACTCTCAGTTGTCCTTGGGTTGGGCTCCCATAGTCGTCCCTAGGTTTAGATAACCTAGTATGCAGGACTCTCAGTTGTCCTTGGGCTGGGCTCCCATAGTCGTCCCTAGGTTTAGATAACCTAGTACACCCTAGTAGATTCTAGTTAGGGATGCGCGCATAGCAAGTACAGTTGTCGGGCCCAAGAAGAAAGTTGATTATTATTTTGAAGTATTATAAGTATAAGTTTTTGAACAAGTAAAATAAGTTTCACATAAGTATAAAAGTATTAAAGGATAAGTTTTTAAACAAGTGAGATAAAAGAATAAGTTTAGAACAAATGAATTAAGTTTCACTTTGTTTTAAAATCAGCAAGTTTAGTTTTCTTTTATGCCAGCATGTTATTTAGATTAGCTTACTGTTCTTTGCTATTAGAAGAGCATGAGTAGCTTTACATGTTTAGCATTTCAGTATGTTTGTTTCTTTTACTAGTAGATGAGCATGAGTAGTTTTCCTTTTGAGCATTCAGTTTTAGTTTTCAGTATATTCACATGCATATCGAGATTTTGTGAGTTAGATAGCGCTTACTAAGCATTCGCTTATAGTTTGCATTTCCTCTTACTGCAGATAAAGGAAAGGAAGAGATTTAGCAAAGGAAGGCGACAAGGTGGCACGGATGGTGTGTGATGCCAGGACTATGGAAGAGACTTGGGACGTTATTAAGTTTTCCGCATTTTAGTAATTAATAAACATTTGAAGTTGTATTTTAAGTTCATGTCATTTGAGATTATTTTTGTTTAGATTGCATGGAGATGAGTTCTGTTTAATAAGTAGATATTTTGATGTTTGTCACTTATTTAACTGCGTGAGTGTTTGATATATAATCCAGTCGCCTGTGGCTGATGTATATTATGTTTGTATCTCAGTTTAAGGTCACCGGTACAGGGGAGACTCTGCCGAAATTTTTCGATAGAGACTCCTCATGATTTCGATCATACCGGTTAAGTAGAGTTAGTAATTAAGTAATAGTCACCCTTAGAGTGTAGTAGTAGTAAGAAGGGTGGTCGTTACATCTTGGGGAAGGTAAAAATCCACTGCCAGGGGTGGAAAGTCCTAGTGAGTAACGGCACGGCGAAGGGTCGTCGGCCGACGACATAAGGGGCCGCTAGTGGGCCGCCGCAAGGGCTGTCCAAGAGGCCAAAGGGCCGAGTCGTTACAAAAATCAATTTTTTTAAAAGTTTTTAAAGAATTTTTAAAATATTTTTTAAAGTTTTTAAAAGAATTTTTAAAATATTTTTAAAGTTTTAAAAATAATTTTAAAGTTTTAAAAATAATTTTAAAGTTTTTAAAAGAAATTTTAAAATGATTTTTAAAGTTTTTTTAAAAGAATTTTTAAAATAATTTTTAAAGTTTTTAAAAGAATTTAAAGTATTTTAAAGTTTTTTTAAAAGAATTTTAAAATAATTTTTTAAAGTTTTTAAAAGAATTTTTAAATTTTTTATTTAATTTAGTTTAATTTAATTTAATTTAATTTAATTTAATTTTAGTATAATTTAAGTTAATTTAAATTTAATTTAATTTTAGTTTAATTTAATTTAATTTAATTTTAATTTAATTTAATTTAATTTTAAATTACTTTAATTTAAATTTAAATTTAATTTTAGTTTAATTTAATTTTAATTGATTTAATTGATTGAGTCCTTAGTCATCTCACCCGATCTACGTTTTCAATCAGGGAATCCTATAATTTTGTGAGATGAGTTAGGTTCAGTTTTAAGGTTCAGTTTAACTTTGTGTTAGATTCAGGTTTAGGTTTAAGTTCAACAAATAGGCATTCTTTGGAAAAACTTTTGGGCTATGGTGAGTCACTTGGACATCATTAGAGTAACCATGCCTTCGAGGTTTTCCAAATAGTCCTATCCACTGAACTTAATACAAAACCTTGGTCTAACTGGTTAGGATCCATAAAGGGTAGCTTCGGTTAGTTCCACTTAGCCAAATGCACCAGGTCGAAGCTATATCTTCCTAGACATGCATAAACTAAGATTCCCTAACGTACTATCATCCAAAACTTTACCAGTACCATAGGTCAAGTTAAACTTGGTCCCTTTCTAATTAGTCCTAATTACCCTGTTGGGTGGCTTAGTTTGGGTTACCCTGTCAGGTAGGTTAGTTTCGGAGGTGCCAACTATTATAGAACCTCCCCCTAAATTATTGACCTTTATTTTTGATTTTTAGTTCTTGGTTTATATCTGTTCTTTTTATAGTTATAATTGACTTGATGATATTCTAAGTCTTGGTGGGGTTTAAAATATTTAGATTTTGAATTTGTTGGTCTAGGTTTGTATTTTGATTTTTGAGTTGATTTATTTGATTTTACATAATATATTTTTTCTTTGGGTATGTAGTATTGGTTAAGTCATACTCGCGTGGTTAAGTACACTTTTAGAACCCAAGCTTTACTTGATTGTTTGTGTTGGGTTATTAATGATTTAAATTTTTTATTTGAACTTGACTTGTAGCCAAGTCCGGTTTTGTTGTAGATTGTCTTTTGATTATTTAAAATTAGATCTAAATTTTTAGATCTTGTTGTAAATTTTTCTAAGAGATCTTTTAATTTATTAACTTCTATTTTTAGTGATAAATTTTCCTACTCAAGTGTTGGGTCTTTAGTTGGATTTGGATTTTTGATTTGTTCCTTGAGATTTTGATTCTCTTCAAGGAGCAATTTGTTTTCCTTTTCTAATGTAATTAATTTACTATTTAGACATGCAATAATTTTAAATAATTTTTTATTCAAATTAAAGTTTACCTCGTTGGGACCTTCGGAAATGAGTATGGACTCGTGGCTCGATTCGGGTTCAGACCCATCTTCCGATTTGTCCTCCGACTCTGTTTCAAGGGCCATCAGTGCGAGGTGACTCTGGTGCTTCTGATCTTCGGCCTCCGATTCGTCTTAGGAAGAGTCGTCCCAAGTTGCTTTGAGAGCCTTCTTTTTGGATGTCTTTGTCTTGTCGCTCTTCAGTTTTGGGCACTCGTTCTTGTAGTGACCCTTCTTGTTGCATCCGAAGCAGGTCACGTTCCTCTAGGAATGGCAATGGGGCGGGGCGGAGGCGGGTTTACCATTCCCATCCCCACCCCCGACTTTTATCCCCGTCCCCATTCCCGCCCCCATACCCGATTTTTCCTAATCGGGGAATCCCCGACCCCGACCCCACGGGGATTAAATCCCCATCCCTGGCCCCGTCCCTGATTTTTTAATCGGGGAATACCATCCCCGCCCCGACCCCCAACCCCATCCCCGATTTTAGAAAAAAAATTATATATCATCTCATTTTAAATAATATAACAATACAATATATTCTCAAAACACCAATTACAATAATATAACAATACCATCCTTTTTCAAACCAACATAAGTTTAATTCTTTAATCTGTCAAACAAAGCTAATGAAATAGTATAATGATGTTTAAAAAAAAGGATTAATATTCCAGAATTTAAGGAGCAAAATCCACCATCAATAAACAAAGCGATCAAGGTCCAAACAATGCATATGTAACAGGTGCAAAATACATAGCATTGCCAAGTCTCAAGAATCATATGAAGGTCCAAACAATGCATATACATCAGGTACAAAATACATAGCATTGCCAAGCCTTAGGGATCACCAAAACATTTGCCCCTCTCTCCATTCTCTAACTCATTCCTTGCTTTCTCGTTCTCTAAAGGCCTGTAAACAATATTACAGGAGTAACAAAACAAAATCAATTCAGATATCAATAAAAGAGTGACAAGATCACCAAAACATTTTTTTTACTAGAATAAGCATAAAAAAGAAATCACAATGTTACATTGAGTAACAAGAGAATGCATCTTGTTCAAGATCATGGCACCACTTGCGCCTCATGTGCGACAACCTAGCAGATTCGACAAAAGATCACACAACGGAGTATATGGCAAATGCAATCTACATATCGATTAACAAAAACATGGTTTTCCATGTGTCATGCATCATATGATCACACATTTTTGTGTGAAAAGATAAATCAGATATATCAAAATATACTTATTCTTGTATATATTAATCATTTTTATTGATATAAATATTTTTAAAACTGATCATGTATGCCCACATATTTTATATGCACTATATGGGTTGACCACATATTGGCTATTGCCTGCATTAGCTTTTTCACATCTTATTCAAGATCAAAGGCTTTCTTCATTAATGCTACAACTAATGATAGTCCAACTAATGTGTGATGAACTTCAAAATATGGACTCTCTTAGCTAATTGACACAGAACCAGACAATGATACAAAGAGGAGAAAGATAATTACACATACGACAGGAACAATTCTAGAGGAAGGAGAAACATGAGAAGAAAGCAAAGAAAAAGCAAATAGAAGAATTCCAAGTCTATAAGAGAACTAATATTATCCTTTTATACCTGTCTCATCGTACCTCAGCTTTATGCAACACCAGCATTACTATATAGTTCACGAATCAAAAATCCAAAAATTCCTAGTTAGGTAAGTGTTGCCATATGTACTTCCTCTTAAGTTAGATAAGAGTTGTGCGTCAAAGATAATTCACAGCGACAGGAGAAAGCATGAAGTTTCTTATAATCATGTCCTTTATAAAGGGGATCTGAATCATTAACTGCCTACTGAGAAAGGAACCATAACACATATTTCGAGCGTGAAAAAATAGATAGCCACAAATCACAGCATGAATCAAAACATGGCACAGACAAAAATCTGACGACTAAAATAACCAAGACAAAATAGGAACGATCCGAAAGGAAAAAACGAGATTGGCACATAATACTAGGCAATAATCTCAAAAACAATTAGAAAACAATTCTAAATTCTATGGAGTAATAGGGAACCATCTCTAAGAGATTAAATTATTATCAGAATATATTCTTGAAACTGATAAAAAGGGGAGTAATTCTAACATTCTATGGAGTTACTGTCTGTGACTGTGCGTGAGAATGACTCCAACTCTTACAAAATAATAAGACATATAGAAAAAAAGATTAATTAAATTTAAAACACTTTAATACAATAATAAAAATAACTTACCTCAATATCAGCATCATTGTCAAACTTTTGATCCTTTGAAATTGTAGAATCTAATAAGACAAAATATATAACAAATATTTTAATGAAAAACAATAAAGAAATAGAAACAATTTCATTTGAAAACTATTTAATACCTTGAATTTCACTTCATAACCAATCTCGAGCACACATCAAAGCCTCAACAGTTTTAGAATGAAGTTTACTACGGTGAGCATTTAAAACTCTCCCACTAGTACTGAATGTTGATTCGGAAGCAACGGTTGTCACGGGAATGACCAACACATGCATCCTTAGCAATATCATGCAAAATGGGATATTTGATCCCATTTGTCTTCCACCAACATAAGATATCAAACTCACTTGTTCTTGGCAAAAGAGACTCTTCTAAATAATAATTCAAGTCTGACTTATGTTCAGTACTAGTATTAGAATCCATGAACATCTAAAATTTATCAGCATAACTACCACGCTTAGGAAGTGGAGGCCTTAAAGAAGAAGATTGTGAATTTTTCACTTTCTGCGATTGTTTGGATTTCTTCTCATACTCTTCAACCATGTCACACAACTTTTTCTTTAGTTTTTCAATCTCATACGAAGACATATCACCATAAACAAGAGGATAATAGAATTGAACTGTCTTCATCTTGTACCGCGGATCTAAAATACTCCCAATTGCCAATAAACAATTCATTATGTCCCAATACTTTTCAAATTTTACTTTCATATTTGTTGCCATTGTTTTCACCAAATTATCATCTGAGAGAAGCCAATCACCAATTGCCAACTTAATATCGCAAATAGTTGAGAAGAAAAGATTTATAGTGGGATACTTGGTCCCCGAAAACAACTCTGTGGCATCAAAAAACATCTCCAATTTGGAAGAAATATCTCTCACTTTTGACCAATCTTCTTGTGTGGGAACTCTTTTATATAAAGTTTCACGTTGTTTCAAGCGAGCAAACAGAGCTTCATATTCCAATGCAGTGTTAAGCATTAAATATGTAGAGTTCCATCGTGTTTTGCAATCAAGTTCTAGTTTCTTTGTGCTTGGAACCTTCAATTGTCGAGCTGTTTCAATAAATTTTTCATCTCTTTTTGGTGTTGCTGTCCAAAATGCAACACTATAATGAATTGTTTCAATGCTATCACTAATTAATTCTAGTCCATCCCTCACAACTAAATTCAAAATATGGGCACAACACCGCATGTGAAATATTTTCCTTCTAAGATAAGTGAACTCGGAGGAAGCTTGTCCAGAATAAGCTCAATCATAGCATCATTAGTTGTGCAATTATCAACGGTTAAAGTAGATAACTTACGATCCAAGTTCCAATCCAAAAGGCAATCAACAAGTGCATTTGCGAGGACCTCAGCAGTATGCGGGCACGACACATATATAAACCTAGTAGAAAAAGAAATATAATATATTGTAATGATAATAGTAATACTATTAATGGTAAATATGTAACAACCCAAATTTCCTCAATTCAAGTCCTAAAAGTAATTTTAAAATATTTAAAAATGCTATAGAAATATTCTAGATATTTTTAGAGTATTTTTATGTAATTTTTGGAGGTCGTTTGGTATTTTTACTAAACGAAAGAAGTTTCGACAAAAAAAATGTCCAAGCCGAGATTCGAACCCGTGATCTCCGGCCGAACCAATGTCTTAAGCGAATCCGGTTAGCCAAGTGTGCAAGCGGGTGGTGTTAATTAAGGAAAGAGCGGAAAATATTTATATGGTAGTAGATAACAAGAACCCTAGGTATAATAAAAGAGAGAACATAAGTGATTTCGGGAAAAAACCTTTTCCCTATCTTCCTCTCCCGACGGCGCGACTCTCTCTCGGGCGGAAATGAAGAAGACTTAGGGTACGTCTCTGGCGGCCGATGAGCACCGTTCTTCGGGAGGTCTTCACACCTTCGTGATCCCCTCGTCGAGAAGAGCAAGTAGATACAAAGAGATCACTGAGATTCGCACATCCCCGAAACCCTAGAAGCCCTTCCATTCGGCTGTGAGTTCAAGAACACGCTGTAAGTTGCTTACTCACCTGTAGTAAGAGTGGTTTTCGAACCTCGAATTCATTCTTTGATTTCGGTAGAATTTGTGGCTTTAGAATTTCCTGCTGTGAATTGAGGTTTCAGGCTTGGTTTTCTTCTTTGCATGTATGCTGTAACATGTTTAAGATTTTGTTTGCTGCCGTGAGTTAAGGTTTCATATCTGGGTTTTCTTCCTTATCTAGTATGCTGCAAAGAATGTCGTATGAAGCTCACTGCCAAGGACCTCAAAAGAATGAAATAAATTGTATAAACTAGGCATGTAGTTTAGATTGTCTAGCCCATATGTTGTGCATTGAGACTCTAGACTTTCTAGCGTTAATGAAAACGAACAACCCTGTTTTCCTTGAGTGTGCAGAGGAGTTTTGCTTCCTTAATAAGCAAGAACAACCCTTTATAATAAGCTTGCACAACCTTGAATTTGAGCCTACAGATTTAGTTCCCTTATTTTGAGTTATGAAGGCACTTCCTGAATATGCTGTTTAGCTTCGTTTTTGAGTTTCTGTTCGAGTTTTGAAGCATGCTTGAAAAATTCTGTTGCTTTATGTTATGAACATGTTTGCAAGGATTTTAGTTTCAGCAGGTTTTTAGTTTGAACAGCTAGTGTGCTTTGTTTCCTTGCTTTCGGATTTTCTTCCTGTACAGCATTAGGATGGCTTGGAATTAAAGAGTAGTTTAAAAAGCAGCTTCTTTTGAAACAAGCCTTACATAGGATTTAAACTTGAGCAGATTTTCATTTGCTATTATTTGAGTATGTGTAGATTTTCATTTTCTACTAGTTCAACATGAGCAGTTTTATTTACCCTTAGCTGAACATGTGTAGTTTCATTTACCGTTAGCTGAACATGTGTAATTTTCATTTACCATTAGCTGAATGTGTGCAGTTTTCAATGGCTAATAGATGTGCAGCTTTCTTATTGCTATTGGACGTGTAGTTTTCTTATTGCTACTAGATGAGCATGATCAGCTTTCATTTTTGTATTTCGTTGCTATAGATTTGATCATGAGCAGTAGTGGATCTTATTTCCATTTCTTTGTTATGGGTTTGAGCATGGGTCGTATTGAACTATATTGCTATTTCCTTGCTATAAATTCAAGCATGAGCAGTATCGATTTTAGATCTCTAGATTTCTTTGCTATGCAGATTTTGATAAGTATGACATGCAGATTTTGATATGTATTATATGCAGAACTCCAATCTTAGAGTAGATTTTATTAAGCATTTCAGTACAGTTTTATTAAGCATTTCCATGCAATTCTGTTAAGTATTTCAGTGCAATGTTAATAAGTAATTTAGTGCAGTTTTGTATGAGACATCCTTATATCAGAGGTATTAACAAGTATAAGAAAGATAAAGAAAAGAAAGAAAAAGGCCAAGGCCTTAAGTAGATCCCAAAGTTAAGACTTTAGGGATTTTGGCACACAACGTGCATGTTAAAATGCCAAGGCATTTAAAGAAGAAGTAATTAAGTAAATAAGATATTTTACTTTGAAGAGGCTAGTACCCGACTTCCAAGGTTGTCGTTAAACAAATCCAGATGTCCAATTCCAAGGTCTTGGCCCTGGTAGACCAAGATCTGCTCTTTTAGGATTGGTGGCTCGCTACCCCAACCTATTAAGGAACGCGCATAAGATGGTACTATGTCTGGGCCCAAGAGAAGTTGATTATTATTTTGAAGTATTAAAGTATAAGTTTTTCAAACAAGTGAAATAAAAGAATAAGTTTAGAACAAATGAAATAAGTTTCACTTTGTTTTAAAATCAGCAAGTTTTAGTTTTCTTTTATGCTAGCATGTTATTTAGATTGGCTTATTGTTATTTGCTATTAGAAGAGCATGAGCAGCTTTACATGTTTAGCATTTCAGTATATTTGATTCCTTTGCTATTAGAAGAGCATGAGTAGCTTTACATGTTTAGCATTTCAGCCTGTTTGATTCCTTTTCTATTAGATGAGCATGAGTAGTTTTCAGTAAGCATTCAGTTAGTTTATGTTATAGATATATGTACATGCATATCGAGATTTTGTCAGTTAGACAGCGCTTACTAAGTAATTTTGTTTATAGATTGCATTTCCTCTTACTGCAGATAAAGGAAGGAGACAAGGAGGTGCGGATGGTGTGTGATGTCAGGACTATAGAAGAGACTTGGGACGTTATTAAGTTTTCTGCGTTTTAGTGGACTGTAAACATTTGAGATTGTACTTTATAGTTCATGTCATTTGAGATTGTATTTTATACTCCATGTCATTTGAGTTCATCCTTGTTTTAGATTGCACGCTGAGATGAGTTTTGTTTAATAAGTAGTTATTTTGGTGTTTGACACTTATTTAACTGCGTGAGAGTTTGTTATATGTTCCAGCCACCTGTGGTTGATGTATACTATGTTTGTATCTTAGTTTATGATCACCGATACAGGGTTGACTCCGCCGAAATTTTTCGGTAAGGACTCCTCGTGGTTTCGATCATACCGGTTAAGTAGAGTCAGTAGTTAAGTACCATCTACCTCTAGAGAGTAGTAGGGAGGTTTGTTCGTTATAGTTGGTATCAGAGCAGTCCCCATTTCTCCAGCATCACACACACATCAGCATCAGCCTTGCCGTCTTCAAGTAAGAAAGTGCTTAAGTTTATTTCTTTTATGCTTTCCTTATTATTATTTGCAGTATAGAGAAATGTTTAGAAGTGCCTACTCATATGTGTTTAAAGTTGAGAACCATGCTAAAGATAAAAGTTTTTATATCTAGAAACTATAGTGATGATTTTAAGTTTTCTTTCCCTCTGCCTGACTTGATGGCAAGAAGAGGACGTCCCCGTACCACTCGTACTGAGGACCGAGCTCAGGAGAACGAAGAGCACAGAACAACTGATCCTAATCTCTCTGAAGTTGTTGCTCAACTCTAGAGACAAGTGGCGGAGCAGCAACAAGTGATCGTCAATCTGATGGCGAATCAGCAGCCAATCCCTCCCACTCCTCCAACTATCAATGTGGAGACTCCAGTGGTGACTAAGGTTCCACCAGTCGCCCTGGAAGTCCCCACAGCACCTAGAAGACAAGAAGCATACCTGATACAGTGGCTGAAGCTGAAGCCAGAAAGTTTCTCAGGCACGACTGAGTCCTGGGTTGCTCAGGCTTGGTTCAAGACACTAGAGAGCACCATGGAGCTTCTTGACTGGCCAAAAGTCAAGAAGGTCAAGTGTGCCTCTTTCTGCCTATCAGGAAATGCTCGTATGTGGTAGGAGAGAGAGAGTTAAGAGCAAGAGAGTAGTCAATCAGATGAGCTGGACTGACTTCGAGACAGAGTTTCACGAAGAATTCTTCCTCCAACGGATCACCAATAAACATTATGAAGAGTTTATAGAATTCAGAAGGTGATCCATCCTTTGAGTTCATGGGAGTGCCGAAGAGGAAGACCCGAAAATTCCTCTCCTCCCTAACAGCTCACCAGATGTTAGCTAAAAGGTGTGCTGGTTTACTTGCATTCATTGTGAGTACAGAAGAACAAGAAAGACCCAAGAAGGACGAAGTTCGGATAGTCTGCGAGTATCCAGAGGTATTTCCAAAAGAGCTACCTGGACTACCTCCCAACAGAGAAGTGGAGTTTAAAATTGAATTGGTTCCTGACACCAGCCCAATTTCAAAAGCTCCGTACCGAATTTCTCTAGCAAAGCTAAAAGAGTTACAAGAACAATTTCAGGAGCTACTTGACAAGGGTTTCATCCGCCCTAGTCATTCACCCCGGGGAGCTCCAGAGTTGTTCGTTAAGAAGGAAGACGGATCTATGCGGATGTGCATAGATTTTAGAGCACTGAGCAAAGTAACAGTTAAGGACAATTACCCTCTTCCCAGAATAGATGATCTATTTGATCAGCTAAAGGAAGCAACAACGTTCTCTAAAATAGACCTGCGCTCTGGGTACCATCAGTTGAAAGTGAAAGAAGGTGATATACCCAGAACAACTTTCAGGACCAGATACGGACACTATGAGTTTGTAGTCATGCCTTTTGGTGTGACTAATGTACCTGCAGTCTTCATGGACTTAATGAACAGAGTGTTCAGAGAATACCTTGACAAGTTTGTCATCGTGTTCATCGACGACATTCTGATCTATTCAAGAACCCCAGAGGAGCATGACACGCACTTGAGGATAGTGCTGCAGACCCTTCAACGAAAGCAGCTTTACGTTAAATTCTCAAAGTGCGGGTTTTGGTTAGATCAGGTGGCATTTCTAGGTCACATCATTTCTAAAGAAGGCATCCAAGTGGATCCAGCCAAAATAGAAGCGGTCAGCAACTGGAGTAGACCCAAGAACACTAGGGAGATCAGAAGCTTCCTTGGTTTAGCTGGGTATTACAGAAAATTTGTGGAGGACTTTTCCAAGATAGCCTCTCTACTAACATCCCTAACAAGGAAGGACAAGAAGTTTGAATGGTCAGACAAATGTGAGCAGAGTTTCCAAGAGCTAAAGAAGAGATTGATCAGTACTCCCATCCTGATAGTTCCAGAAAGTGACAAGAGTTTTGACATCTATGGTGATGCTTCCAAGATAGGCCTAGGAGCTGTACTCATGCAAGAAGGAAAAGTTATAGCTTATGCTTCTAGACAACTCAAAGACTATGAGAAGAACTACCCCACTCATGATCTTGAGCTGGCAGCTGTGGTCTTTGCACTGAAACTCTGGCGACACTACTTGTATGGAGTCTAGTACAAAATCTTCACAGACCATCAGAGTTTAAAGTATTTCTTCATCCAGAAAGACTTAAACATGAGACAGCGCAGGTGGCTAGAGTTGGTCGAAGACTATGACTGTGAAATCCTCTACCACACAGGCAAAGCTAACAAAGTGGCAGATGCACTAAACAGAAAATCCAGTGCATCCCTGATGTCTTTGTCATCATTAGCCCTGCCACTGCAGAAGGAGTTGTCAGATTTTGGAATGGAATTATTTATGGGCAACTCTCTGCAATGACCTTAGAGTCAACCCTGCTTGAGGATATACAGAGAAAGCAAAGTAAAGATACAGATATCCAAAAGATCAAGCAAGGGGTACAAAAAGGGGAACAATGCAGAGTTTAGAGTATCAGACAGTGGAATCCTTTATCAGGGGAGCCGCCTTTGTGTCCCCAATGATGAAGAACTGAGAAATAAAATTTTAGAAGAAACTCATAATACACCTTACTCCATGCATCCTGGTTCTACCAAGATATACCAAGACGTGAAACAGAGGTTCTGGTGGTCTGGACCCAAAAGAGATGTTGCTAAATATGTCAGTACCTGCCTGACATGTCAGAGGATCAAAGTAGAACACCAGAGACCAGGAGGAGTTCTACAACCTCTTCTAATACCAGAGTGGAAGTGGGAAGACATATCCATGGACTTTATAACAGGTCTTCCAAGAACCACGAATGGATATGACACGATATGGGTAATAGTGGACCGATTGACCAAGTCTGCTCATTTTCTAGCCATCAAGGTGTCCCACTCTATAGAGCAGTTGGAACAGCTATATATTAAGGAGGTGATCAGACTTCACGGAGTTCCTAAATCTATTGTTTCTGATAGAGATGGATGCTTCACCTATCGTTTTTTGGGAGTGTGTTCAGAATGCACTAGGTACCAAACTCAAGTTCAGCACAGCCTTCCATCCTCAGACTGATGGACAGACAGAGCGAGTAAATCAAATCCTAGAAGATATGCTCAGAGCTTGTGCGCTAGATTTCAAGGGAAGTTGGTACAAGTATCTGTGCTTAGCTAAATTTGCTTACAACAATAGTTATCAGGCTACCATCAAGATGGCACCATATGAGGCGTTGTATGGCAGAAAGTGCAGATCACCCATGTGCTGGCAAGAAGTAGGTAAAAGAAAAGAAATGGAAGTGGAACTGGGCATTCAGACTGAGATGATAGATGACACCACTCAGGCTATCCAGAAGATCAGACAGAGGATTGAGACTGTCCAGAGTAGACAGAAGAGTTATGTTGACACATGCCATAGGCCACTCGAATTCCAAGTAGGGGATTCAGTTTTTCTCAAAGTCGCTCCTATGAAGGGAGTGATGAGATTTGACAAGAAAGGCAAATTAAGTCCCCGCTATGTAGGACCCTACCTGATCACAAAAAGAATTGGGAAAGTAGCTTACAAGTTGGACTTACCACAAGACATGTCAGCAATACACAATGTATTTCATGTCTCTATGCTAAAGAAGTGTCTCCACGACCCTAGCCAAGTGATTCAGCCTCAGTCAATGCAAATCCAGGAGGATCTTAGCTATGAGAGCAGACCTACATGGATAATGGACAGAGCAGTCAAGAGATTAAGAAACAAAGAGGTGCCACTAGTGAAGGTCATCTGGCAGAACTAGAAGCATGAGGAAGTTATTTAGGAGCATGAGGATAGTATGAGACAGAAATATCCAGAGATATCTAAGTGTGAGGATGAACTTTTTATAAGGTATGGGGAATTGTAACAACCCAAATTTCCTAAATTCGAGTCCTAAAAGTAATTTAAAAATATTTAAAAATGCTATAGAAATATTCTAGAGATTTTTAGAAATTTTTAGAGTATTTTTATGTAATTTTTGGAGGTCGTTTGATATTTTTTACTAAATGAAAGAAGTTTCGACAAAAAAATATCCAAGCCGAGATTCGAGCCCGTGACCTCCGGCCGAACCAATGTCTTAAGCAAATCCGGCTAGCCAAGTGTGCAAGCGGGCGGTGTTAATTAAGGAAAGAGCGGAAAATATTTATATGGTAGTAGATAACAAGAACCCTAGGTATAATAAAAGAGAGAACATAAGTGATTTCGGGAAAAAACCTTTTCCCTATCTTCCTCTCCCGACGACGCGGCTCTCTCTCGGGCAGAAACGAAGACGACCTAGGGTACGTCTCCGGTGGCCGGCGTGCACCGTTCTCCGGGAGGTCTTCACACCTTCGTGATCCCCTCGTCGAGAAGAGCAAGTAGATACAAAGAGATCACCGAGATTCGCACATCCCCGAAACCCTAGAAGCCCTTCCATTCGGCTGTGAGTTCAAGAACACGCTGTAAGTTGCTTACTCACCTGCAGTAAGAGTGGTTTTCGAACCTCGAATTCATTCTTTGATTTCGGTAGAATTTGTGGCTTTAGAATTTCCTGCCGTGAATTGAGGTTTCAAGCTTGGTTTTCTTCTTTGCATGTATGCTGTAACATGTTTAAGATTTTGTTTGCTACCGTGAGTTAAGGTTTCATATCTGGGTTTTCTTCCTTATCTAGTATGCTGCAAAGAATGTCGTATGAAGCTCACTGCCAAGGACCTCAAAGGAATGAAATAAATTGTATAAACTAGGCATGTAGTTTAGATTGTCCAGCCCATATGTTGTGCATTGAGACTCTAGACTTTCTAGCGTTAATGAAAATGAACAGCCCTGTTTTCCTTGAGTGTGCAGAGGAGTTTTGCTTCTTTAATAGGCAAGAACATCCCTTTATAATAAGCTTGCACAACCTTGAATTTGGGCCTACAGATTTAGTTCCCTTATTTTGAGTTATGTAGGCACTTCCTGAACATGCTGTTTAGCTTCGGTTTTGAGTTTCTATTCGAGTTTTGAAGCATGCTTGAAAAATTCTGTTGCTTTATGTTGTGAACATGTTTGCAAGGATTTTAGTTTCAGCAGGATTTTAGTTTGAACAGCTAGTGTGCTTTGTTTCCTTGCTTTCGGATTTTCTTCTTGTACAGCATTAGGATGGCTTGGAATTAAAGAGTAGTTTAAAAAGCAGCTTCTTTTGAAACAAGCCTTACATAGGATTTAAACTTTAGTAGATTTTCATTTGCTATTATTTGAGTATGTGTAGATTTTCATTTGCTATTGAGTATGTGCAGATCTTCATTTGCTACTAGTTGAACATGAGCAGTTTTATTTACCCTTTGCTGAACATGTGTAGTTTCATTTACCCTTAGCTGAACATGTGTAATTTTCATTTACCATTAGCTGAATGTGTGCAGTTTTCTATGGCTAATAGATGTGCAGCTTTCTTATTGCTATTGGACGTGTAGTTTTCTTATTGCTACTAGATGAGCATGATCAACTTTCATTTTTGTATTTCGTTGCTATAGATTTGAGCATGAGCAGTATTGGATCTTATTTCCATTTCTTTGTTATGGGTTTGAGCATGGGTCGTATTGAACTATATTGCTATTTCCTTGCTATAGATTCAAGCATGAGCAGTATCGATTTTAAATCTCTAGATTTCTTTGCTATGCAGATTTTGATAAGTATGACATGTAGATTTTGATATGTATTATATGCAAAACTCCAATCTTAGAGTAGATTTTATTAAGTATTTCAGTACAGTTTTATTAAGCATTTCCATGCAATTCTGTTAAGCATTTCAGTGCAATGTTAATAAGTAATTTAGTGCAGTTTTGTATGAGACATCCTTATATTAGAGGTATTAGCAAGTATAAGAAAGATAAAGAAAAGAAAGAAAAAGGCCAAGACCTTAAGTAGATCCCAAAGTCAAGACTTTAGGGATTTTGGCACACAAGGTGCTTGTTAAAATGCCAAGACATTTAAAGAAGAAGTAATTAAGTAAATAAGATATTTTACTTTGAAGAGGCTAGTACCCGACTTCCAAGGTTATCGTTAAACAAATCTAGGTGTCCAATTCCAAGGTCTTGGCCCTGGTAGACCAAGGTCTGCTCTTTTAGGATTGGTGGCTCGCTACCCCAACCTATTAAGGAACGCGCATAAGATGGTACTACGTCTGGGCCCAAGAGAAGTTGATTATTATTTTGAAGTATTAAAGTATAAGTTTTTCAAACAAGTGAAATAAAAGAATAAGTTTAGAACAAATGAAATAAGGTTCACTTTGTTTTAAAATCAGCAAGTTTTAGTTTTCTTTTATGCTAGCATGTTATTTAGATTGGCTTATTGTTATTTGCTATTAGAAGAACATGAGCAGCTTTACATGTTTAGCATTTCAGTATGTTTGATTCCTTTGCTATTAGAAGAGCATGAGTAGCTTTACATGTTTAGTATTTCAGCCTGTTTGATTCCTTTTCTATTAGATGAGCATGAGTAGTTTTCAGTAAGCATTCAGTTAGTTTATGTTATATATATATGTACATGCATATCGAGATTTTTTCAGTTAGATAGCGCTTACTAAGCAATTTTGTTTATAGATTTCATTTCCTCTTACTGCAGATAAAGGAAGGAGACAAGGAGGTGCGGATGGTGTGTGATGTCAGGACTATGGAAGAGACTTGGGACGTTATTAAGTTTTCCGCGTTTTAATGGACTGTAAACATTTGAGATTGTACTTTATAGTTCATGTCATTTTAGATTGTATTTTATACTCCATGTCATTTGAGTTCATCCTTGTTTTAGATTACATGCTGAGATGAGTTTTGTTTAATAAGTAGTTATTTTGATGTTTGACACTTATTTAACTGCGTGAGAATTTGTTATATGTTCCAGCCACCTGTGGCTGATGTATACTATGTTTGTATCTCAGTTTATGGTCACTGGTACAGGGGAGACTCCGCCGAAATTTTTCGGTAAGGACTACTCGTGGTTTCGATCATACCGGTTAAGTAGAGTCAGTAGTTAAGTAGCGTCCACCTCTAGAGAGTAGTAGGGAGGTTTGTTCGTTACAAAATGCAAGTATAAAGTTAAAGAGAAAAAAATTTACCTGACAAGCCGACTTTGTAATTTTCATGAAACATCGATGAAGTGTGAAGTGATGGCCATGAATCCTTTTTTTTGATTACTTGTCGTCCACATATCAGTTGTCAACGCAATCCGACTAGCATTTAAGTCTAATAATTTCATTGTTTTATTTCTTTCATACTCAAATATCTTTATGATGTCTGTCTTGATTGTGTTCCGGGAAACAACTTTAAATATTGGTTGCAATGCATAAGAGTATCTTCTAAAGCCAACATGATCAACCATAGATAACAGGTACTCATGCAATATAATCATATTTGCAAGCTCTGCCCTTGCTTGATCTTGGTTGAAATGGTATGTCCCAAGCTGCGTTGTCCCATCATTTGATTTTGTTGGCTGCAATAGAGATTGTTGTATGGTCTTCTATTTTTTGTGCAAGCATGTTTTCATGTGGTCAAGTAAATGCTTGGTACCATTCTTAGTTTCACCACCTAAGGTCTTCTTACAATCATTGCAGACCGCTTTCCATTTTCCTTTAATTAATTTTTTCTCGAAATGATCCCATGCAATAGATCTAAATTTTCTTTTCTTTTCACCATTTGCACCCGAAATTTCAACATCTAAAGTGTTATTTAGAGTTGTTTAATTTGCCTCGATTGGAACACTCTCATTTTGCGAATGTGATTCAGTCGCCGCATGAACTCCACTTCCCACAGTTGGAGTAGTTAACATAGCACCCTCAACCTCGTTATCATTAATTTCCATTTGAAAGGATATATCATAATATAAAAAAATCATATTCTACTTATCCACATAATCCCTACATTAATAAAACAAGGCAATGTTATAGATGAGTTTTTTTTAGGAACATACTGTTAAAGAAAAGTCTTTTTAATTGATTGATATCCTTAATCATTATAAAAGCAGCACAATCTTAATCTATCAAAGAGTATATATCCTTAATTAATTGTCTTCTTTTATCAGACAAGTAAAAGAGAAAAAAAGACATCGCTAGTTTACTATCTCTGCCAGGTTTGTTTACGTTCTTAAATGTGAAACAACGATTCTAATGAGTAATGACTTTGACTAGCAAGTGTTGATGACAAAAACTTGAAATATGACTCACCTCACTGACAACGGGAGCAAGTGTTAATGACATACAAGGATCGGAGGATGTGTACGTTGACGGTGTTGATAGATCATAGAAGACTAGAGCAAAGATCAAACTTGGACGGGAGGTAGGGAGCGATCAACGATGACGGGGGCGACGTTGACAGAGATCAATGCGCGAAGGGTGAATGGCGAAGGGACGGCGTCGACGAAGGGAGTGGCGTCGGCGAAGATTGATGCGAAGGGACAACGTCAGCGAAGGGACGGCGTCAGCGTCGGTGAAGGGACGACGTCGGGGAAAGGAGCGGCGTCGGGGAAGATGGATGCGCGAAGGGACGGCGTCGAAATGTGTCGAATGGCAGCGTAGGGTTAAGGGTTTCCTCACTTCCTGTTTAATTTATTTTTATCTCACTTTTATTTATTTATTATTATTATTATTATTATTATTATTATTATTATTATTATTATTATTATTATTAAAACCGGGGCGGGATCGGGGATGGGGATAGCATACCCATACCCGCCCCGGTTTAATTTCGGGGATTTTAAAAATCCCTGAACCCGAACCCATACCCGAATTAACTCCCCAAACCCGCGCCCCGTTTCGGGTTTTCCCCACGGGGCCCCAAACCCATTGGGAAAATTGCCACCCCTACGCTCCTCGGTTCGTTTGGGGAGTTGATCTTTTGCAGGTCCTTCTTCCTGAAGCTTTTCGTTCTCCTGGTGAACATTTTCCTTACCAGATTCACTAGGTATTCTTCGTCTTCAGAGTCCTGGTCAGACTCATCCTCAACCTCAGGCTTGTTTTTCATCCTATCCTTGGATAAACTTGCAAACAAAGCTATACCTTTCTCGATCCCGGCATTAGTTTGCTCGTGTAATTCTAATTCGCAAAACAGTTCGTCTAATTTTAATTTTGATAAATTTTTTGAAATCTTGTAGGCATCCACGATGGATGCCCACAAGGTGTTACGTGGAAAGACATTTAATGCATACCTTATTAAGTCCCGGTTCTCCATTTGATGGCCTATCACGTGGAGTCCGTTAAGGATGTCCTTGATCCTCACGTGAAGCTGACTTGCCGATTCTCCTTCCTGCATTTTAATATTAAATAATTTATTTAACAAAAGATCGTGTTTCGTTACCTTGGCGTCGCTTTGACTTCCTTTGTGTAGTTGGATCAGTTTGTCCCACAATTCCTTTGTGTTCTGGTGCGGTCCTACCCGGTTCAATTCTTCCTTCATTAGTCCGCATTGAAGCGTGTTGAGTGCTTTGAAATTCGTTGACGCTTTCTTCTTCATGTCCAGAGTCCACTATTCCGGGTCTAGTGGAATTCCGGAGTTGTTGACCGGTGCTTTGTAGCCTCTTGTGACGCTGAACTATTGGTCGAAATCAGTCTTCAGGTAAACCTCCATCCACTTCTTCCAGTACGAAAAATCATCCCCGTTGAATAGGGGAGGGCGTACTGTACTGAAGCCTTCAATTTGAGACATAATTAACCTGCACACAAGAAAAAAAAATTGACAAAGAGAGTCCCAAGACTTGGTCTTGGATTAGTAGTGCGGGAGAAGAAAAGATAAACTGAAAAACTGAATTGGTGTTGCACTAAATCAGATTAATAGCAACGAAAGAAAATTTCTAAAAAGGTAATAATACCAGTTTGGAATAAAGCAAAAAACTAAAAATCGAAAACAAAATGAAAAAGGTTTCACCCCCTTGTCTGATTGGTGGTTACACCAAATCAGAGTGGTACCTGCTCTGATATCACTTGTTGGATCATAGTGTTCGATAGGAGGGGGGGGGGGTGAATATCGATTAAAAAAAACGTAGAGCGCACAGCAGAAAGGTAAAGCAACGCTAACAAAAGTCATTTTTCACTTGGTTCGGAGCTTGTGTCGACTCCTACTCCAAGGCTCGCACATAAGGGTGCTTTCGATGGGCAATCTACTAGAAATTCGAAATGAATGTTACAGAAGAAGTACAGGAATTACTTAGCAAGGAAAAACCGACAATAAGAAAAACAAACAAGCTAGCGCTAGTCGGAAAATCTTCGTAGCATCGTAGGAGCACAAAAGAGCATATTGTGAGTTGTTTCGTTGTTGTGTTTAGTTTCAGCCTTTACCCTCCTTATATAGGGGGTTTGGGGCGCTTGGATCCCTTCGGGCGCTCGGATCCCTTTGGGCGCTCTGAATATGACATAGCTGACCCAACCAAGATGCTCTATGCGGCGAAGTGACGTTTGGGGATAAAATTCACCTCCGGGCGCCCAGATCGATCCCGGGCGCCCGGATCCAACCCGGGTGCCCGGATCCAACCCGAGTGCCCGGACCCTGGTTTTCTAGCAACTTCCTTCCTGCAAGAAAACATTAGTCTGGAGGCAAACATACGATATATATATCCTGCAAAACAAAGTGTTAACACAGTTTAAAATCAACAAGTAGAGTATTAGCTAGATTCCGTCTCCTCGAGATCGGAATCTAGTCACGATCTCGACTTAGAGATCGGAAATGGGTCTAAGTCGGATCGACGCCTAATGTTCCCTTCCCGGGAACGCGTCCTCATATATAGTCACTTCCCTCCAGTGACTTACCTTCACTTACCTGCCAAACGTCCAGTCAGCCCTTCGACCCTTGTGGACTTTATGTCAGCTATCCGGTCAGCCTGTCGACCTAGATGGACTTCATACCAAACGTTCGATCAACCCGTCGACCCGTTTGAACTTCATGCCAGCTATCCGGTCGGCCCGTCGACCTAGCTTGACTTCGTGCCAGATATCAGGTCAGTCCGTCGACCAGTCTGGGCTTCTCCTGCACACTCAATCAGAGTGTTAGATAACAATAAAACTAACTTAACCTATTTTGTCATTCATCAAAACTTGAGTTATACCGTTAGTGCTAACCGCACCAACATAGGCAAATTATCTAATCGATTGGGAATTGTTCTAATCGATTAGGGACTATTTTTATGGAGTAAAGAAAAGTATTGAATCAATTAGACTAATTGATTTAGCATTGCCCAATTGATTAGGGTAATCGTTTGGGAGATTTGTTGCGACAAACACAGAAGGTGTAAGAATCGATTGTGCAATTGATTAAAGCCAAACCAATCGATTATCCAGAATCGATTGTGCAATTGATTAAAGCCAAACCAATCGATTAGGATAATCGATTGAGGGGTTTTTTACGATAGCACAAAAAGCCTTGAAATATATTGGCACAATCGATTTGGAGCATAGTTGTTCATGTCGATTTTTGGTAAATCTGGAGCGAAATGTTGTTGCACTTTTGAGTCAACAAAAGGTATCTTCGAATAACAAGAGATCAAGAGCAAAGTGTTTATTGTATTTATATTTACTTCCGTGTTCTTGTTATATTCTCGTGCTTAAGTTTGTACAAGACTCATTCGTCTCCGGGAAGGAGATTTTCATAATGTATCTGTGAGATTGAGGAGATAAATATCAAATAAAATAAAGATACTAGCATTGTTTCAAATTTTCTATTACAAATCAAATTCAAAGAAACGAAAGAAACTATTTATCCTCTCCTAGCTCTCTCCATATTATAACAATCCTTCTATATCCTCCTCCGGGTATCTACCGTACGTCTTTCATTTTATTCGTCAAACAAAATCCAAATCAAGATTATGGAGAACGTTCCTATTTAGTCGAAGTGATCTAAAAGTCAACTATGAAACAAATTGATCACTAGCACTGAGTTTTTATCTCAAGAAATGGAAATTACTAAATTCTTAGTTATATATGGATCGACGAGTAGCCAAATTTGCCTTGCCTAAAATGGGGACGTCATATATACCAATTAATTAAAGAGATTATGTTGCCATTTTTTCCGCATTCAAATCTCAGAATATTATAATATTAATGGATTCAGATCATACATGTAAGCAGATTTCGATCGACCGATCATCAGATTCATCTCCGTCCCTCTCTCTCGATCTCTTGTGCGATTCCAACAACCATGAACGCTGGCCATGAGCAGAATCTCAAGTTCTTCAATCTTCCTTTCTCAAGCAAGCGTTCTTCAATCTTTCTTTTTGTGATTACCTTCCTCCTCTTCCTCCTCCTCCTCCTCTTCCGAGTGAAATCCTTCGATCTCTTCTCGCTACCTTCGATCTCTTCTCCTCCTGAGGCGGAGCTCAACGGGACTCGCCCTATACTCAGCCAACTCGTCACTTTCTTCCCCCTCAAGGACTTGAAGTTCGCCGATCGGCCGACGTCGGGACGGACCTGGTTCATGAGCTCCTTCAATGACTCCTTCGACGGCGGCGATAGCCAGTATCTCTACTTCCCGTCGATGACGTCGAACGGACGGTTGCTCTGCATCTCGGCGCGCGACGTATCCAACGGAACAAGGAACTCGTACGCACTCGCATGGCCGGAGGCGCTTCCAGAAGGCGCCGCTCTCCTCCCCGGCCTCACCTTCGTCTCCGACACCTTCTACGACTACGACAACCTGTGGCACGGCCTCGGCGCGCTCCTTCCGTTCGCGTCGTGGCACCAGCGCAAGCAATGCGTGGTGCCGGCGCGGTGGGTGCTGTTTCACCGCGGCGAGTTAAGGACGACCATGGGCAAGTGGGTGCGCACTCTCGCGGAGGCGACCATCGGGGAGGTGAGGATAGAGGACTTCGGTGACAGCGACGGTAGAGGAGGAGGGGTGGCGTGCTTCGAAAAGGCGGTGGTGTTCCGGCACAATGAGGGCGCGATGAGGAAGCAGAGGCGGAGGGAGGTTTACGCAGGGATGCGGTGCAGGGCCAGAGCGCACTGCGGCGTCGTGGGAGATCGTCGGGAGGAGGATTCGACGGTGACGATTCGCTTGACGTTGCTGCTCCGGTTGGGTTCGAGGGCGTTCAAGAACGAGTCGGCGGTGATCGGAATCTTTGAAAGGGAGTGCGCTAGGGTGGAAGGTTGCAGGGTTCAGGTTGCATGGGGAAACAACATGACATTTTGTGATCAGGTACCGTACATATCAAGTATTGACAGTTATATTTGTTTATAGACTATAGTATTTTAGTATTTATATACATATTATGTTGTTATAGGGGGTTGGTAGCACGTTGGATTTTGTCAGGATTAGGGCAGTAAATTGAATTGAGTATTAGTTAATAGGTTGGTAACGATTTATATATACATCTGATAAAGATCAATTAAATAATTAAATTTAAATAATATGTTTAATTAATTAAATGAAAAAAATAAAATACATATACGTTCACTTCGTTAACATTCATTCATGAATAATATTTATAAAAATATTCATGAATAATTTTTATGAATAATATTCGTAAATAATATTCATGAATGATGTTCGTGAACGTTTATTAAAGATGTTAGTGAATCATGTTCATCAATAAATTTATTATTAATTTTCTAAATAAATAAAAAAAATTAAAATAAATAAATAAACTTGTATTGTCAAGTTCAATAATTAATCAAACAAGTTTAATATTTCAAACAATCAAATAAGTTTGAATTAAGAGTTCGATAACATCTAAACGAATTAAGTTCAAGCCAAGTTCAAATCAAGCTCAAGCTCATAAAAAAAAAATCAATCCAATCTTGAATAATCATTTTAACGATTTGGTTCATTTTAGGCTAGGGTCAGCTCGGCTTACCTCGATTACCTTATCAAACAAGTTTGAACACTACAAAAATTATCTCGGTTTGGCTTGTTTACAGACCTAGTCAGGATAAGATAGTGACGTCAGGCAGGATAGTGATTATTCCACAGGCAGACAAAAGGAAGAATTGAGAAGAAGACAAGAAAAAAACAAAGACAAAACTCATCATTTGCCAAAAAGGAAACTTTGTTAATAATAGAGGATGAATCCTCATACAGCTAAACAGAAAAGCCGAATCCTCTGGTTTGCATTTTGCAAACCAAAGGATGGTCCCTTTGCATTCATTGGTGGGGATTGATGGTCCCCACCTATTTTACTGATAAGGGACTATCAATTCCCATCAATACATGCAAAGGGACTATCCTCTGGTTCGCAAAAATGCACCAGAGGATCTCTTCTACTAAATATGTATTTATAGAATTTAGACCCTAAGATAAAGAAAGAAAAGAAATCTCAATATATATACCTCAATTCTTATCTTATAGAAAAAGAAAAGAAATTCTTCTAGAAATAAAAATTCTTAATAGAAATCAAAATTAATAAAACAGGATGCTGATATAAATAAACTCTAATTGATAAATAACAGAAATATTAAAATTATTTTAAATACCATAAAAATAAAAATTATTAAAATAGTAAAATTATTTTTGGAGGCTTTGATGAAGATCTAAACGTTACTTTTTGGATATGAAATTTGGCAGTTACAAGTTCCCCCATAATGAATGTAGATTTATGAATTATGAACATGTGACCGCTGATAGAGACTGATTTTGAGTTCTGAGTCAAAAGTTATAATCCTTTAAACTTCAAGGGTCATATTGAGTTAGTCCAATGTCGGATAGTTATAATTGGGTATCCGACACATCGAGCAAACAAAAAAATCTGATCACTACCCGATGAGGTTGGATACTCGGGTAATATCAAGTACCCGATGTTGGGTACTAGACATTTTTTAAAGAAAAAGATATTAATGGAATAAATGAGAAGAATTTTATACCCTTGAAAAAAAAATTTGGATCACCAAAGATATGAAAATCATCCAAGTTGCCATTGATGAACAATGTTGGTTTCTTGTGAAATAAGAAAAACAACATCGATCACTTTAATTCATATATAATAATAGATGGGTACTCGATCGAGTTTTGAAGAGGAAAAATCCTCTCCAAGTTTGATCCGACAACAACAAATTTGGATTAGAGTATTACCTAAACCTGACTTTTAAAAATAACTATCCGACCTGATGGATCATATTTCGAATACCTGAGCTGAATTTTCACCCTTAATTGTTTGTTAATAATAACAATTCCTCAAAAACTAAACTCTAATTAATAAAATTTACTTGTTTTATTCTAATACATTACTAGAAGACTGATATCTTTGATATAATTTATGTGTGATTGATATGTACCTATTGCAGTAATAAAGGTGATAATCCTCATCTTGGGGCTCTTTCAGGACTATTCCATACGATTTGAAAGGGAGATACATTATGGAGGCTTTATCTAGCATAGTGGTTCTTTGCATGGGGTAAGATAACCCGTGATGCATCTCACACAGTTAGGAATCAACTTCATAATCTATTACAATAACACCATATATAAATACTAACTGTGTAAATATGTAGAGTTAAAATACATCACATATATGTAGCTATGATATATGGATAGTATTGTTACAGGTGAAGCTGATGAGGGAGACGGATGTGTTGGTGTCACCTCATGGAGCTCAGCTAGCGAACTTGTTCCTGATGGAGGAGAAGAGCAGCATCATGGAATTTTACCCTAAGGGGTGGAGTGAGTTGGCCGGAGCGGGGCAGTATGTTTACCGGTGGATGGCGGATGCAGCAGGGATGCAACACAAGGGGTCATGGCAGGATCCAGAGGGGGATCAGGTGGAGTGTGGAGATGCCGTTGACCAGCACAAATGCTTTGGCTTGTTCAAAGATGGAAAGATTGGGGTGGATGAAAAGTACTTCACTCAATGGAGTGCTACAGTGCTCAAGGAAGCCAAGGAAATGAAGCTAATTGGCAATGGCCAACTACACATTCCGTCCACTTCTTGTCTATGTATGTAGCTATTAATCCAAAACGAATGAGATGTTTGAATTGTATTGCTAACTCTAATTAAAAAGAAGAAGATAAAAGGAGAATAGTTTTGTGAAATTACAACTACGAATATAGTACCATTCTGATGCCTAATCAACTCGAGACTATCTTTTGAATTTTAATGGATCATAACTTTTAATTTGAGTATTGATATGAGTTATAAAAAGAGAACCCAAGAGATAACATGCCCGTCAATGTTAAGGTGATGTGACAGTCAAAATTAATGAAGAAAAATATCTCCACATCTGGTTCTGATTGGCTGCTCGGTGTTGGGGCTCGTCAGATGAGCTAGTCAGATTTTGAGCCATTTGGAAAAAAGGTCGACCGACCCTTAAGCCGACCGAACATAAAGGTTTTAGTGCTTCACCTTTGAACTAAGGAAACAACTTGCCTAGTCACTCAATAGTCGATCGAGTTTAAAGATAGTCACCCTTATAGGCCGGCCGAAATAGTCGATCCACCGTCAAAGGAAGGGTCAAACTCATTATTATGTAGAAGTCTCTCTATATATGCCCGGTCGATTTGATCACCAGTCAGCCCTATGAGTATCTGTTCAATAGTTGAATTGACGGGGTATATAAGAATGCATACCCATCTCCTTTATATATAAGGGGGTGATAACTTGCATTTTTATTGATTATTTTGGCTCTTATACTTAGCATTTTTACCTTCTCACATGCTTAATTTTATGGTTATATTATATTTTATGAGTAGAATCTATTTTGGACTTAATTATACATTTCTTACAAATTATGGAATTTAATTGCACATTTTAAATATGATTTTGTAGGAAATCGAAAGAGCCATGAATTAGGATTGAGCCGGATCAAATTTGGCTTGATTTGGAGGTCAAACGGAGGAGATCAAGCTGAATTAATGTGGATCGTTGATCAAGATCCAGTGAGATCCTGCCTCTTCAGTTAGATCAAGTGATCCATCCCTTAATCCTCATTTAAAGAGATCTGGACCGTCCATAGAGATCATTCTCATCCAAGTCCAATTCATCTCC
Source organism: Zingiber officinale (assembly GCF_018446385.1). Lineage (NCBI taxonomy): Eukaryota > Viridiplantae > Streptophyta > Magnoliopsida > Zingiberales > Zingiberaceae > Zingiber > Zingiber officinale. The sequence continues at coordinate 51,255,802 of NC_056002.1, read as the reverse complement.
AATTTAAATCAAGAAAATAGCCCAATTTGAGCCAACAATTCAACTCTTAAAACCCAATCCAAAAGCCGAATCTTGAAGCCCAATTTCATAACCCAATTACCCTTCTCTTATTGGATTCGGATCCCATTCCTTCCCAAACCCGATCCACTAAGAAACCTTACCTCTTCACGCGGACGGAACAGAACAGGAGCTCCCTCTTCTTCGTGACTTCTTCCCACGAGCTAGGGCACGCGAACTTTCTCCACAGCGTGCCCCGTCCTCTTCTTCTTCCTTCTCTCCAGCCGACGGGCTCTATTCCTTTTCTTTCACTGCCGCCGGTCGGCCATCCACAGCCCACACTTCCTCTTCTCGATTTCAATCGGCGACGACAGCAAGTACTCGGTAGGGGGCAACAAACTTCGAAGATGACTCCGAGCATCCACCTCGCTAGAGAGGGTTTCTCCGGCAAGACATCCACCTTTCGACAATGTCTTCCGACTGGGGTTCAGGCGGTAGATTCCAGAGGACCGACGGTTCTTCCATTTCTCAGCAGTTCATTTTCATCTCCGACTAACTTTCAGCGAAGGGGTTCTTCGTTGGAAGATTGTGATCATCCCATTGTTGTCGAAGCAAGCAACCACCAGCAGAGTGCTCTATCCACTGGCTTTTGGGGTTCCGGAGCCGGGTCCTTCATGTGACGACGAGGATAGTTGTTGGTAATTGGAAGTGGATGTGTGAATTGTGGTTGGATTAGTTTAGTTTTCTTAGTTTAATTCTGTTAATTGTGTCAATTTGCTTTTGTTGATGTTTTGTGGTTGAATGTTTGTATTAACTTGAATTTCCATGTTTGAATTGCACGGAGTATGTATAATTAGTTTCACGCATGCAACGTGTTCGATGAAATGCTTCAACCAATAGTTAGGTTTAATTTGATGCATTTTGGCATGTTTAATTCTTGCTTTGTCTTGTTCGTTCAATTTCGTTAAGTTATAATTATGATTTAATGCAATTAGGATAGATTAGCTTAGGTTTTATTACATGCTTGTTGGTTTTGTTACATGCTAGTTTCGTTTTATGCTTTACTTATGTTGTCTTTTATTTTTTGCAATTGTAGTTATGTTGGTTTAACTTTATTATTTGCATTGTTTTTCATTTACTAGATTAGGTTTCATTTAATGTTTTGTAATTTCATTTCTTAGTTTAATTGTGTTGATAGTTAATCCATAGCATAGTGTGACAATGTATTGTGGATTAATTATTCGCACTTAGTTAGATTTCATTCCGGCATTAGATTAGTTTCCTACATGTTCTGCTTTTCATTCGTAGGATTTAGATTCAAAACCCAAAACCCCCAATTCTATATTAAAAATCCCAAAAATAGAAATAACATATGATCCTAAGTTTACCATCCTATCGTTGCTTTCGTTGGTGGAAGACCCGAGTCATTTTTATGCTACATTAGCGTAGGAGGGGTTTGACACTTCATTGTTTGATGCCCAATTCACGACAAATTGGGCCATAATCAAATTGGTGCCATTGCCAGGGAAAAGTAGCGGTGTTTGGTAATCTTAGGATTGTTTCTCTATTTTTTGTGGTTGCAAAAAAAATTCAAAAACATTGTTAGGGGTTTAATTATTTCCTCTTTTGTATGCATATCTACTATCTTGTATATTTTCTTGTGTCTTTTGATGATATTTGCATGAGTGTTTCAGGAAAGACCAGGAAATCTGTGTGTTATCAACAATTTAGAGTTTCAGTGTGTTCAGGATCTCAGACTTGATGAGTAAAATGGAGAACATTGAAAAGACTCTCAGAGAGCTTTGGGCACCAGATTTCTTAGTCAATTCTTTCTACATTCAATATTCTGATTTAGAAGCAGACTTTGAGTTATGGAATATTGTTCATATTACCGAAGTTTCATGGACTTTCTGGTGAAGATCCCAATAGACATCTACAAGAACTAGATATGATGTGCTCTTCATGGAACCCACATGGCATATCAGAAGAAGATGTTAGACTTAGAGCATTTCCATTTTCAGTAGCAGATTCAGCAAAAAATTGGTTGTATTGTCTCCCACTCAACTCTATCACCAGTTGGATCGAGATGAATAAATTATTTCTAGCGAGGTTCTTTCCTGCTTCTAGGATCGTAGCTATTCAGAAGAGTATTTGTGGAATTCAACAATTTACAAGAGAATAGTTTCAAGAATATTGGGATAGATTTAAAAGGCTTGTTGCTAGTTGCCCTCAGCACCAGATAAGCGATCAACTACTGATTATATACTTCTATGAGGGATTGTGTCCCATGGGCAGGAGTATGGTTGATGCAGCTAATGGAGGGGCTTTAGTTAACAAAACATCTACTCAGGCCAGAGAACTTATCGAGATTATGGCTGCAAATTATCAACAATATGGGACTAGACTGATGATTACCGAAGATGTTCATTCCTTTACCAGTGTATTCCCAACTAGAACCCAGTATCAGTAACTTGATCCTCAGTATTATCAGACTCATAAGCAGGATAGGTATAATTTAATTGAAGGATTAAGGTATGGAAATATACAACAAGGGATTTCTAAGTGGCCCCAGATTTATCAGCCTTACTTTCAGCACCATTAACCTGAGCAACATTGTAGGGAGCAGTCACAACAATGTTTGCAACAACAAGAAACATAGTTCCAGCCAAGAACACAATCATCGACATGGTTACAGTTGCAATCAGATCAACCTACTGCATCAATTCCTGAGGAGATGAATTGTAGAGTTTGTGATATTCCTGACTTTTATTCTGCTACTCTACATGACTCTTCTAGTTTTTTTTGTATCATGATGTTGTAGTTGATTATGATATTATTGTTGTTGATGATATTGTTGTTCCAGATAGTCTTAATGTTGCAGGTATAGGAGATAATGATGAAAGTGTAGGGGAGACCTAAGAATCGCTTCCTATGACTATTCTTCTACCATTTGAGCTAGTGGAGCTTGCTATTTTACTTAGTGATGATGGAAGTATAGGGGAAACTCAAGAATCACTCCCATTGATTGTACCTGATTCAGAGCCAAATCTTTTACTTGATCAAGATAATGTCACATTTCCTGTTTTAGAACCTCCAGGTACCTTTTAGGATGGTAAGGTTGATATTTCTTCTGAATATTTAGGAAATTCCATGGAGGTAATTTATTTTTATTGTATTAAATATGACACATCTTTTGATTCATGCTCTGTTGATTTTGTTATTATTTCTAGTCTATCTGACATAATATGCGTGCAGGAATTACATCCTCTTTTTAGTGCACAAGATTTCTTCAGATATTTCATTGGCAGTCATTCACGCAAGGATGCATTCTATCACTTGAAGAAAGCCCTAACATTTTATGCAATAATGAAGCTTTTGGAGTGGACACTCCAACTGAACCATCTTCGACCACTGGAGAAAATTTTTAAGGAGGCGAAGGTGGAGGGAGCATTCTTCACTTCACCTACAATCATCCCACTTCTAGAATGGCTTTTGGAACTGAATCGACTGCGACGACCAGAAATTCAGGGGAGTCTGTTCCATCTTATTTCTTCTTTCCCTTTTTGCTTGTATATATGTCTTTACTTTCTTTGCTTTGTTTGCATTGTTTGTTTTTATTTGGTAGTTTATTTTTAGTTTGTCTTGTTGATTTTCATAATAAATTTCTTATGTGTTATTTTTATCAATTTAGAAATTGTGAAAGTTAGTTAAATTTGATTGTCGAATTTGATGATTTATTGTCATGATTGGATTCTTGGATTGCATGTGATTACAACTTGATGATGGATTCTATGTTGGTAGATTGAGATGATAAATTTTGATATACCTAGTGAGGATATTTTTGAGCCTATTATTCCTATTGATGTGTGATGCACTTGTGGTTAATGCTACTCTAGAACTTGCTTAATTCTTTCAAGACCACATTATCATAGGTTTGCATGATTTTTATGAAGGCTATCTCACTTTCTTTTATTCATTCCTTTTGTTATCACATGTTGCTTAAATAATTCCCTTATCTTTGGGCATTTCATTCTTTTATCTCTTCCATTTATTTCCCTCTATTCTTCTTTTGGATGTGGATATCTTGGATGTTATATGATGAGTGTTTTGCCCGAGATAGATAAAAATTTAAGAGTTGGGGGGGGGGGGGAGAGAGAGAAATAGCTTAGTGAAATTTAGAAGAAGCATAGGTGAACCATGCTTGATCACTATAGGTAAACTATGCTATTTATCTTTTTATTTGAGCTATTGATGATGTTGTATAGTGATGCACAATATGTTGAAAAAAATTGAAAAAAAAAAGAAAAAGAAAAAAAATCAGAAACGAAAAAAAACAAATAAAGAAAGAAAAAAATAGTAAAGAAAAAAAATAGAAAAGAGAAAAAAAAATAGAAAAAGAAAAAAAATACTTTGATATGTTGTGTTATTTTTACATTCATATGTGGTAGAACTTTTTGTTAGTGATAATCTTTATTGTAGCAACATTGAGATTTTATTGTATATCATTAGTGGTATTTTATTGAAAGGCTATAATAGAGGTTGTCTATATATTTATTAGATTTGTGAAAATCTTTGACATATGATATTTTGTATTCATTTGTGGTAAATTTTTTGTGAGTGATAATTTTTATTTTAGCGATATTGAGATATTATTGTATATCATGTGTAGATTTTAGTATGAAATGCTAGAGTAGGAGTTTTTCACATTTTTATTGTATTGATGAAAGGTGATAGAATTTTTTGTGAGTAACAATCTTTATGGTAGCAAAATTTGGATTTTATTATATATTATGAGTGAATGTTTATTGAAAAGCTATCGTAGAGATTGTTTACATTTTTATTGAGTTTTTAGAGCTAGCTTGGAAGTTGGATGAGATACTTTTGGGGCATTATTTTCTTATAATCATCTATGTAACGTTCCATATGTCCATGTCTTCCACCATTACCTTGTTTTTTTTTTCCTTATTTCTTCTCTTACACTATCATTTGCTTGATCTATGCTTCTCTTACATAATTGATGACTTCATTATTTTATTGTGCACTCTTGTGTTTAAAGTGGTGGAGATTAGAAGCAAAGCAAGCATATGGTAGTGCATAAATCATGAGTAGCTTGAGTGAGCTCCATTATTGCATATATATGTGAGGAGAGCCACCATTACTTACCTTGTGAAGTTATTTTGTTATCATTCTCAATTTATTGATTGTGGATTGAAGTTATCTTGTTTGTTAATTGATGTATGAATTGAATCTATGAATGCTTTGGTCGTTTGAATTGGGCAATCCTAGGTAACTTTCTTTTCACTATTTTCTATATATGATTGAGAATTGCTAGGGGAATGCATTTTAGTTGTTTTCTTCTTTTGTTGATTAGCTCGAGACGAGCAAAAATAAGTGTGGGGGAGTTGATAACTAGCATTTTTATTAATTATTTTGACTCTTATACTTAGCATTTTTACCTTCTCACATGCTTAATTTTATGGTTATATTATATTTTATGAGTAGAATCTATTTTGGACTTAATTATAAATTTCTTACAAATTATGGAATTTAATTGCATGTTTTCAATGTGGTTTTGTAGGAAATCGAAAGAGCCATGGATTAGGGTCGAGCCGGATCAAATTTGGCTTGATTTGAAGGTCAAACAGAGGAGATCAAACTGAATTAATGTGGACCATTGATCAAGATCAGTGAGATCCTGCCCCTTCAGTCAGATCAAGTAATCCAGCCCTTCATCCTCATTTAAAGAGATCTGAACCGTCCATAGAGATCATCCTCATCCAAGTCCAATTATCTCCAATTTGGATCAAGAAAAGAGCCCAATTTGAGCCAACAATTCAACTCTTAAAACCCAATCCAAAAGCCCAATCTTGAAGCCCAATTTCATAACCCAATTACCCTTCTCTTATTGGATTCGGATCCCATTCCTTCCCAAACCCGATCCACTAAGAAACCTTACCTCTTCACGCGGACGGAATAGAACAGGAGCTCCCTCTTCTTCGTGACTTCTTCCCACGAGCTAGGGCACGCGAACTTTCTCCACAGCGCGCCCCGTCCTCTTCTTCTTCCTTCTCTCCGGCCGACGACCTCTATTCCTTTTCTTTCACTGCCGCCGGTCAGCCATCCACAACCCACACTTCCTCTTCTAGATTTCAATCGGCGATGACAGCAAGTACTCGGTAGGGGGCATCAAACTTCGAAGATGACTCCGAGCATCCACCTTGCCAGAGAGGGTTTCTCTGGCAAGACATCCACCTTCTGACAGTGTCTTCCGACTGGGGTTCAGGCGGTAGATTTCAGAGGAGCGGCGGTTCTTCCATTTCACAGCAGTTCATTTTCATCTCTGGCCAACTTTCAACGAATGGGTTCTTCGTTGGAAGATTGCGATCATCCCATTGTTGTCGAAGCAAGCAGCCACCGGCAGAGTGCTCTGTCCACCGACTTTGGGGGTTCCAGAGCCGGGTCCTTTGTGTGACGACGAGGATAGTTGTTGGTAATCGGAAGCAGATGTGTGAATTGTGGTTGGATTAGTTTAGTTTTCTTAGTTTAATTCTGTTAATTGTGTCAATTTTCTTTTGTTGATGTTTTGTGGTTGAATGCTTGTATTAACTTGAATTTCCATGTTTGAATTGCATGTAGTATGTGTAATTAGTTTCACGCACACAACGTGTTCGATGAAATGCTTCAACCAATAGTTAGGTTTAATTTGATGCATTTTAGCATGTTTAATTATTGCTTTGTCTTGTTCGTTCAATTTCGTTAAGTTCAAATTTTGATTTAATTGTCACGCCCCGGGGGAGTCCTTGACCAAAGAAAATTTCGGCAGCACCTCCCCTGTACGACTGACAATCTGAAGCATTTCTACAGACACAATATACATCAGCCACATGTGGCTGGAATATATACACAACCACGTAGTTAATAATCTCAGCCTACACGGTTGGACAAATATAACAACAACCACGCAGTTATATATATTTTTATCAGCCCACTCGGCTGAAATCAAAACCAACACAGCGGAAAAACATAAAGATAAGCCCATACAAAACAAAACAAAATACTGCTAGCTGGCTAGGCTTACACCACACAACAACACAACACTCCGGAACAAAATCAGAACACACAAAGCCAAATACACACATATCATATACCAAGATAAAATAAACAAAAAGGCGGAGACATGTCTTCTGATGTGACGTGGGGACCAGTAGGCAGGTACTCCAAGCGAATCCATAACGACCTAGTACCTAAAAAAGATAGTGTCCACGGGGGTGAGTTCAACAACTCAGCATATACTAGTTGACATGTATAGTAAGCTATAACAGACAGTAATAACTATGGAGTACAATCTACGGGACAAAAGCTGGAAATGCAAAATAGAATAGACGGAAGAGAACTGTACTCACTAGGGCCTCCTATCAGAATAGTCAGGTCGTCAGACCGAAAATGTCATAAATCCTGTATGTATGTCAAACATATGCATCCACCCAAATGCAGCATATAAGTGCAACAAACACAATCAGTAAATGCATAAATGCATATGATGCCAATGACATTGTCACACCTGACTCCAGTCAGCCATCTCACACACAATGGTGAAACCGAGTGGGTAGGGCTGTGACTGTTCCCCGATTAGTGACCGGGTGGACGGGATCTGTCGAGTACACCTATCCTCCTACCCCAAATCATAAATGGGGAGCGCAATGCTCTCATCTCCAAGTACACGACGGCTACCACGCTGCGTCACACTACCCATGAGCGGACCAACGGAGCCAAACAAAGTCCAACTGCCTGCCGGCTACCATGCTGCTACACTAAACCAACGGAGCCAAACAGAGTGGAATTGTCTACCGGCTACCACGCTGAGTCACCAGACCAACGGAGCCAAACAGCAAAACTGCCACACACATGTCTGATCTACCACTAACCCATGAGTGGTGGTGTGTACAGATACATGTAACTGGCGATGTGCTCGACAATAATGGAGCAAACTATCGCACGGCATGCAATCATGCAAGATGATGCATGACACTAAACATACCAATATCCTGAACAGCATAGCAATATCCATATATAAATATAAAATGTGTACCATAGGACAATGAACCAAATCAAAGGTACACAGATCAGATAAGGTATCAAAAACCTATGTCCTGAGCACAATAAGGTATGGTATGTCACTACCTCTATGAGCATATAAATAATCATGCGGGTACTAACACAACATGCATAACAGGTGAGCAAACAAGCATGTAACAGGTATCCGGTAGTGACATATCTAAACAAGAACGAACATAATTATTACCAAAGGCTATAACCTACTAAGCATATCAACAATACTTAATCAAAGATAAGTCAAGTTACCCGCCTTTAACTGTAGTCTGTGATAAAAAATCCTCACATCAGAACAATCGTCCCGTAATCAGGGTCCTGCATACAAATATTCAATTTAGCTACTCTAACAAGTATCATTTAGCTAACTGAAGATCAAGACCAAATAAATAAACCTATTGCCTTTCCGATTAAGGAAACCCAAATTGAATCAATCCCAAGTGGTCCCAATTGTTATAACTCAAGAACAATCTCAACTAATACAATTCATTTTATCACTCAATTCAACCATGATCCATCTGAACCAACCAACCTCCAAATAACCATCATGAATCAAACTAAACTTACCCAATAGTGAGTATCCTTTTATCACCTCGCAGTCAGAGAAGTGGTTGTCAGAAAATTCTAGTCGGAGTAACCATGAAGCTACTACTCTCAATGTAAATCATCCACAATCCGCACCTCAATCACATCTGAAATTCCAATCTAAGATAACTAATTACTCATTAGTCATGTTATCACAGATTAACATCTCAAATAGAATATGTTACCAATCCATATCAACCTAACACTAACAAGAGATCAACCAAAACACTATACATAAATTACCTTGAATCAAAATACTCAATCCAGATCTAAAACCTTCACATTTCACATGTCGGTGAATTTTCATTCCAAGTACCCTTAAACAGAACAATCTAACATGAGACTCAAAGAGGATAATCTTGAAAAGAAACTAAACCAACAAAGGAGCAACGATCAGATGCTTATACCTCACCAATGATCTGATGGAGCTGCTCCATGACAACCAGAGAACCAATTGAGGCAGAAAGGCAAGGTCAAGCTCACTGTCAATACAAAGGTAAGTGGCCACGGGTATGTTGGAGCACAGCGAGGAAGAAAATCCACTCAAGAACATCCACTCACCATTAGGGCAGATGATGACCCGAGGTGGTGGAAGAGCCTCACTGGTGACGACCAACCCGCCTGGAATGTCGACATCAACGATCGATAATCGGCACTGTGGCAAGAAAAAACTAGGGCACAGCATTGGTGATGTAAGTTAGGGCACTGGTTGACATCCAAGGGTGGTGGCAGAGGTCGCCGGCGGCTAGCGAGTGGTAACCAACCTCACAACTTGGCGTCTGTCTCGGTGGTCACCGGCAACAGCGAGTGGCGATGGAGGGAGGCCGTGAGAGGGAGAAGGCACTGTCGGGAATGGCTAGGGCATAGTAGAGAAAATCGGAGGGCGCTCGTGTTGGGATTTTCGGGCCGCGAAAATCGCTTTTTCGCGTCACGGAAACCCCCGTCACCGGCTCCGTGCGAAGAATAAAATTTGGAAAAACCTTTGAGTACGAGTTTACTAACACTAGATCTACATTAGAGTTCTAGATGGTTAAGAGATTTTACCCTTGATGTGCGCCCTTCGCGAATCCCGCTCGTCCAAGGTGCCGAATCTCAAGATTATCAAAGTAGACAATCCTCTACACGTATCCACACGAACAAAAGAGGGAGAAAACCAAACTAAAGTGTGCTAGCACCTTAGAAGGGTTCGGCCAAGGTAGGATGAGAGGGAGAGAAGAAAGAGCTCAAGGAGGAAGAAGAATAGAATGAATGCCTTGAATGAAAAAATTCATTCTCATTCATTTTGAGTGGCCGACCACAATTGTAACTCCCTTACAATTAATGTGGCCGACCACATTAAATGGAAAGGGGTTTGTAACCTCCATGATGTGGCACACTCATGTGCTTGCTTTGATGATGTGGCACATCATCATTATTCCTCCTATTGCCAACTCACAAATGAGGTGGCAAATGGTCAAGTCAAACTTGACCTTTCATCTTCCTTCTCAAGTCAAGTCAAACTTGACCAAATCTCTCTCATGGTTGATCTAATCTAACAATTTAATTCAAACCAACTTAATATAATGAATCTAATTCACTTAATTAAATTGATTCAATGAGTCATAATCTAAATTAGACTCATTGAACACATGAATCAACTTGAGTCCAACTCAATTAGCCTAACTTGGATTACTCTTAATCCAATTTGGTTTAATACATGAACCTAATCCTCTTGGTTCATCATATGAACCTAATCTCCATCTAATTGTCCTTAGTGTGTGACCCTATAGGTTCTTGTAACGTTGGCAATGCCCCTAAACCCATTTAGGAGCATAAGTAATCAGCGGTATCTAGCAACACATCATTACTACCCAAGTTACAAGAATGTTGAGATCCAACATCACCTTGTGACTACTAATTGTGACTCCTCACAATATATGAAAAGTGTCCTTCTATCCTAGACATCTAGATTGATCAATGTGAGGCATAGACCGTGTCATCCTCTGACCAATCTAAATCTTGAACTCCAAGTCGACTCACTAAATCAAATGAGCTCAAGATCTCATATTGACTCATTTGGGCATGGCCATGCACTTCGTGGTCTCACTCTATCAAGAATATCGATGTCGCTCCCGTCATATAGGAGGGATAGATCCCATCTACATCACTCACATCCCTCTGCATAATTCGTTACATACCCAGTAATCGCCTTTATAGTCCACCAAGTTACGGGTGACGTTTGACGAAGCCAACGTACGTAACTCCTTATGTAGGGATCCATGGTGACTTCAGGTCCAAGGACTAGTAGTCATACTAATAGTCACATGAGAAAGTATATGACACTCATATAACGATCCATGATACTTTCTCATGGCGGGTCATTCAGTATACATTCTCCAATGCATACCCATGTGTCAACTTGATATCTCTATATCCATGACTTGTGAGATCAAGTCATCAAGTTGACCTACATGCTAGTCTTATTGCGTTAACATTGTCCCTGAATGTTAATACTCGACTAGGAATGATTAAGAGTAGTGTTCCCTATATCATCTCACTATCGATTCAACCAATCGATTGATAAAGGTAAGAACCTTCTACTCAAGGATACTATTATACTTAGTTATTTGACACCAATAAGAGTAAGTATAATAACCAAAACAAATGTCTTTATTTATATAAGAATATGATACAACGAGTCCATACAACAATCATCAAATGGTTGGCTCTAAGGCTCTAACTAACAGCTCGGTGGCTGGTGGTCGTGCTGCCAAGTCGTAGCAGAGGGGGTGGCCATCGCCGGGCTAGGGTAAAGAAGAGAGGAAGAGGAAGGGAACCGCCGTAACCGCCGCGACGCCGGTTAGGGCACGGGAGGAGATGGCGGCTCGGCGCGAGGAGGAGGCGTCGGGCACGCGGGGAAGGGAAAAAAACGAAGGAAAAGGAAATAGAAAATAAAAAGAAAAGAAAATAAAATAAAAAGTAAAATCAAACATTTCCTCGCTTAAATGGGTAGTCTAAACAGGCTTTCCCGGGGCCCAGTTTTCATCCCCGTAAACTCGTCCATACGAGCTCCGAAAATTTCCAGAAAAATTTCTAAAAATTCTGGAAAATTCCCTTATCATTATTCGTCATTTTTTCGGTATTTCACATTCTCCCCCACTAATAAAAATTTGGTCCCCAAATTTCATTATCTATCATAAGCAAATACTAACAAAAGCTAAATAGTATAAATGCTGAACGAAACCATAACTTACATACCTCAAGTGAAAAGATGGGGGTATCGAGCTCAGATAGTATCTTCGAGCTCCCAGGTGACCTTCTCATCCGAATGATGCTGTCATCTGACTTTAACCAGCCGGATAGTCTTGTTCCGCAACTGACGCTCTTTCCAGCCCAGAGTCCATACCGGAACCTCCTCGTAAGTGATGTCAGGCTGAACGGGAACTGGGATATCTCTCAGCACATGTGCTGGGTCAGCTACGTATCTCCTCGGCATAGACACATGGAATATGTCGTGAACACCTGCCAAAGTTGGTGGTAACGCCAAACGATAAGCTACCGCTCCAATTCTCTCCAAGATCTGGAAAGGGCCAATGTATCACGGAGCTAGCTTACCTCTGAAGCCAAATCTCTTCACCCCTTTCATGGGTGAAACTCGCAGAAATACATGGTCGCCTGCAGAGAACTTTAAGAGTCTCCGTCTTCGGTCTGCATAACCCTTCTAGCGGTCCTACGCCTCTGACATCCTCCGTCTGATAGTACGGACCAACTCTGCCTCATGCTAATCTCTATGAGGTCCCAACAACTGGGTCTCTCCACCCTCATCCCAGAGGATGGGTGCCCGACAAGGCCTACCATACAACACTTCAGCGGTGGCATTTGGATAGCCGAATGCAAACCGTTGTTGTAGGCGAACTCTACCAATTGCAAGTGGTCCTCCCAACTGCCCCTAAAAATCCCATACACCTGACCTCAGCAAGTCCTCTAGAGTCTGAATGGTCCGCTCTGACTGTCCATCTATCTGCGGATGGAAAACTGGAGCTGAGTGCCCAAGGCCTGCTACAGACTCTGCTAGAATCGAGACGTGAACCAAGAATCTCTATCCGAAATAATAGTCAAAGGGACACCATATAATCTGATGATCTCCCAACAATACAGATCTGCTAATCGATCCAGGGAATCAGTCAAAGGGACACCATGTAATCTGATGATCTCCCGACAATACAGATCTGCTAATCGATCCAGGGAATCAGTCTTCCGGATAGCTAAGAAGTGCCCGATTTGGTAAATCACTCAACGATTACCCAAATCGTGTCATGGCCTCGTCGTGTCCTAGGCAAATCCGCTACAAAATCCATGGTAATGTGTTCCCATTTCCACTTGGAAATAGGAATCTGTTGAAATAAGCCAGCAGGTCTCTGGTGCTCGGCCTTCACCTGCTGATGGACAAGACATCTCGCTACAAATTCTGCGATGTCTTTCTTTATACCGTTCCACCATACAGAACGCCTCAAATCTCAGTACATACGGGTACCGCCTGGGTGGATAATAAATCGAGAACGATGAGCCTCCTGAAGTAGCTCCTATAAGACCGGGTGAGACTGAGGTACGCATAATCTGCCTCAGAAGTATATAATATCCTCCTCATCTCATGGGAACTCGGTCTGCTGCCCGGAAGCTATTTGACTACCAATAAACTGTAAATGTTGATCACTGGCCTGGGCCTCTCGGATCCTCATCCTAATCGACGACTGAGCAACCATAGTAACCAGAATACCCTTCTCTGTCTGTCCCTTCTCCTCAAGGCCCAACTCGGAGAAGCCCTGAATCAAATCTGTGACCACAAATCGGTGGCAAGCTAAAGTCCCTCGGGACTTCCTGCTGAGTGCATCGACAACCACAACAGCTTTCCCCGGATGATAGGTAATGGTACTGTCATAATCCTTCAGGAATTCCATCCATCTCCTTTGTCGGAGATTAAGTGTCTTTCTCAGTGAACAGATATTAGAGACTCTTATGGTCAGTGAGAATCTCAAATGTAACACCGTACAGATAATGCTGCCAAATCTTCAAGGCAAAAATAATGGCGATCAACCACAAGTCATGTACTGGGTAGTTCTCCTCATTCTCCTTCAACTGTCGAGAAGTAGGAGACTACCTTGCCGTGCTGCATCAAAATAGAGCCCAAACCCTGTAGAGATGTGTCAGTATAGAGCACGAATCCGTCCTCTCCAGAAGGTAAAACCCAAAATCAGGGCCAACACTAGTCTCCGCTTTAGCTCCTGAAAGCTGGTCTCGTAGTCTTCGGACCACATGAACTTTACACCTTTCCTGGTCAGGCGTGTCAGTGACAAAGCAACGCGTGGAAAACCCCCAACGAGCCTCCGGTAATAACTAGCTTGACAAAGGGGAGTTGCGAGTCTCATGTATAGACTCCGTCTACTCCCAACAGTAACAACCTCTATCTCCTGTGGAACCACGGTATACTCCTACTGGTGACCGTGTGTCTCAAACATCTCACAGAAGACAACCAAAATATGCACTACTGATCTTCACATATAGACGTTTCAGTCGAAATATCTATAGAACTATGCGAAGATGGTGTACGTGAATCACCTTAGATCCGAAATAGATCACAACATCGTCAACAAAGACAATGGAAACCGATCCAAACATCCTAGGAATACCAAAATCATCGAGTCCTTGAAAACATCTAAGGCTCCGCAAGCCCTAATGGTAAAACCAAGACACATAATGTCCGTATCACCAATATTCCTAACCATAAGATCCCTGACAACAAGTTAGGAATCTGATCACCAATGATATAAATCACACAAGAATAGATCCTCCAGTGTGAGAGAAACACTCCATCACACGAAATACCACATATGTGGGAGCAACGCTCTACCACAAGAAATCCTCCATATGTGGGAGCAACGCTCCACCACAAATAATCCGAAATATGTATCTACAATATATATATATGGGAGCAATACTCCACTACAAGCAATCCACAATATGTGGAAGCAACGCTCCACCACAAACGATCCATAACCTGTGGGAGCAACGCTCCACCACAAACGATCCATAACCTGTGGGAGCAACGCTCCACCACAAATAGTCCAAAATATATGGGACCAAGACATCTTACTATCCAACTAGAACTGCACGAGATCACTCAACCACATATCACTGTGGGCAGCCAAAGGTATAACAACCTAGTAAACACATCACATCCATCGTCAACTCTATCAACATCCTAGTGGGTCGGTCACCCACTAATAGGAGAATTAGTGGATAGCGTAATACAACCAATAACATAATGTAGACACTCAACATTCTACATTCAACATAGGTAGAATCATCATGATGCCATCAACCATACGCCTGGCACACGTGCACACACAACATATGTATGATCGACATAATCCTCCAATTAATATACACCAAACATACTCACAACATAGGTATAAATCATCGTGATACCTCCAACAATGCATACCGAACTCGTGTGCATATATCAACATAGGTATAATCGACAATACACCTCAAACAACACTCACATGACATATATATACACTTATGCCAAGAGTATAATCAACGTAATACTTCCAACAAATCATAATTGACACGAGTGTACACACATAACAAATAGAATGAACAAGATACCTCGAATATTACACCGAACAAATCTGCACATATTCCAACTCAGATTAAATCGGTAAGATACCTCCAATAAAACACTCAAACATATATGCACATTTCACAACATAAATTTAATCGATAAAATACCTCCAATAAACCAATCAGACCACTCGGGTATAATCTACTAGAAACCCACAACAATCATAACTGGAAAAATATACACCCACTACATGCAATTAGATCGTCCATCATAACACTCCTACAACACATAATAATCATATGTACACACCACATAGATATGCAGAATCAGCATATTTAATCCAATCAACCTGGCATTCCCCACGCTACCTTCTACGTTATCCAACTAGGTACATACAGTCAAAAATGAAAGTCCACATGGAATAGGATACATCGATCCTCTATAGACTGACCAAACCGATAATGGTATACTGCTAATTCAGTCTTCTCCCCGTCAGTACAAGTCATATACCCAATATACTTGAGATATCCAACTAAGCACGAATCACCCAAAGATCAGCATCTCTATAAAATAGAGTAAGTCGATCCTCTGCTGATTGGACCAACAAAAACAATGAATCGGTGATCGACTATCTAAATCTAACAAATGTACGTTAATCCTCCGCAATCACAAAGGTATATCGATCTATGACTACCCAAGTCGACAAACGTAAATCAGTCTTCTACTGACCGATCTAACAAGTGTAAATCAATATTTACTGATGAAATTAACTAAGATAAAATGGTATACTACTGGCTAGGTCAACATGAAGATATAGATACTATCCACTACTCAGCTAATAATAGCAGAGGTTGGTATGTGCCTCAATTTGCTAACCAACTAGTAGTAACAGAAGGTAAAACTACTTGTGTATGGTATGAAAAATCACCAGAAACTGTAATCCTTGATCTCTAATAGGGTCGATCATCATCAGTGGCTAACCCATCACATGTAATATGGGCAACAACATCAGACAGATACCAAATACAACGTGCTAATACATGTCATAACTATCATAGTCAACAAGCATATACCAACAAAAAGGTAGGATAACAGTATATCAACATACCTCCTATAGCTTGGAGATGTCTTGCTGCTGCTAGGTCCCAAAACCTGAAAAGTCACATCAAGAAAACCAAATCATGAAATCCGAAACACGGAATATACGACTCGTAAACCTTGCTCTGATATCAATAAATTGGTATCAGCTAAATCTCGAAAATCCAAAATACCTAGCAAGTATCGTATACCTACTCTAATACCATTAAATTATCATGCCCCGGGGGAGTCCCTGACCGAAGAAAATTTTGGCAGCACCTCCCCTGTACGACTGACAATCTAAAGCATTTCTACAGACACAATATACATCAGGCACATGCGGCTGGAATATATACACAACCACGCAGTTAATAATCTCAACCTATACGGCTGGATAAATATAACAACAACCACGTAGTTATATATATTTTTATTAGCCCACTCGGTTGAAATCAAAACCAACACAGCAGAAAAACATAAAGACAAGCCCATAAAAAATAAAACAAAACACTGCTAGCCGGCTAAGCTTACACCACACAACAACACAACACTCCGGAACAAAATCAGAACACACAAAGCCAAATACACACATATCATATACCAAGATAAAATAAACAAAAAGGTGGAGGCATGTCTTCTGATGTGACGTGGGGACCAGCAAGCAGGATACTCCAAGCGACTCCATAATGACCTAGTACCTGAAAAAGATAATATCCACGGGGGTGAGTTCAACAACTCAGCAGATACCAGTTGACATGTATAGTAAGCTATAACAGATAGTAATAACTATGGAGTACAGTCTCCGGGACAAAAGCAGGAAATGCACAATAGAATAGACTGAAGAGAACTGTACTCACCAGGGCCTCCTATCAGAATAGTCAGGTCGTCAAACCGAAAATGTCATAAATCCTGTATGCATGTCAAACATATGCATCCACCCAAATGCAGCATATAAGTGCAACAAACACAATCAGTAAATGCATAAATGCATATGATGCCAATGACATGGTCACCCCTGACGCCAGTCAGCCATCTCACACACAATGGTGAAACCGAGTGGGTAGGGCTGTGACAACCGTGCACTCTGCCATCACTGCTCCTGATGAGTGATCGGGTGGACGGGATGCTGTCGGAGTACACCTATCCTCCTACCCCAAATCATAAATGGGGGAGCGCAATGCTCTCATCTCCCTATACACGATGACGGGGAGGAATCTCTGCCGGCTACCACGCTGCGTCACACTACCCATGAGCGGACCAACGGAGCCAAACAAAGTCTAACTGCCTGCCGGCTACCACGCTGCTACACTAAAGCAGCAGAGCTAAACAGAGCGGAACTGTCTGCCGGCTACCATGCTGAGTCACCAGACCAACGGAGCCAAACAGCAGAACTGCCACACACCTGTCTGATCTATCACTAACCCATGAGTGGTGGTGTGTACAGATACATGTAACTGGCGATGTGCTCGACAATAATGGAGCAGTCTATCGCACGGCATGCAATCATGCGAGATGATGCATGACACTAAACATGGCAATATCCTGAACAACATAGCAATATCCATATATAAATATAAAATGTGTACCATAGGACAATGAACCAAATCAAAGGTACACAGATCAGATAAGGTATCAAAAACCTAGGTCCTGAGCACAATAAGGCATGGTATGTCACTACCTCTATGAGCATATAAATAATCATGTGGGTACTAACACAACATGCAAAACAGGTGAGCAAACAAGCATGTAACAGGTATCCAGTAGTGACATATCTAAACAAGAACGAACATAATTATTAACAAAGGCTATAACTTAGTAAACATATCAACAAGACTTAATCAAAGATAAGTCAAGGTACCCGCCTTTAACTGTAGTCTGTGATAAACAATCCTCACATCAGAACAATTGTCTCGTAATCAGGGTCCTGCATACAAATATTCAATTTAGCTACTCTAACAAGTATCATTTAGCTAACTGAAGATCAGGACCAAATAAATAAACCTATTTCCTTTCCGATTAAGGAAACCCAAATTGAATCAATCCCAAGTGGTCCCAATTGTAATAACTCAAGAACAATCTCAACTAATACAATTCATTTTATCACTCAATTCAACCATCATCCATCAGAACCAACCAACCTCCAAATAACCATCATGAATCAAACTAAACTTACCCAATAGTGAGTATCCTTTTATCACCTCGCAGTCAGAGAAGTGGTTGTCAGAAAATTCTAGTCGGAGTAACCATGAAGCTACTGCCCTCAATGTAAATCATCCACAATCCACACCTCAATCACATCTGAAATTCCAACCTAAGATAACTAATTACTCATTATTCATGTTATCACAGATTAACATCTCAAATAGAATATGTTACCAATCCATATCAACCTCACACTAACAAGAGATTAACCAAAACACTATACATAACTTACCTTGAATCAAAATCCTCAATCCAGATCCAAAACCTTCACATTTCACATGTCGATGAATTTTCATTCCAAGTACCCTTAAACAGAACAATCTAACATGAGACTCAAAGAGGATAATCTTGAAAAGAAACTAAACCAACAAAGGAGCAACGATCGGATGCTTATACCTCACCAATGATTTGATGGAGCTGCTCCAACACAACCAGAGAACCAATTGAGGCAGAAAGGCAAGGTCAAGCTCACTGTCAATACAAAGGTAAGTGGCCACGGGTATGTTGGAGCACAGCGAGGAAGAAAATCCACTCAAGAACATCCACTCACCATTAGGGCAGATGAGGACTCGCGGTGGTGGAAGAGCCTCACTGGTGACGACCAACCCGCCTGGAATGTCGACATCAACGATCGATAATCGGCATTGTGGCAAGCAAAAACTAGGGCACAACGTCGGTGATGTAAGTTAGGGCACTGATTGACATCCAAGGGTGGTGGCAGAGGTCGCCGGCGGCTAACAGGTGGTAACCGACCTCACAACTTGGCGTCTGTCTCGGTGGTCACTGGGAACAGCGAGTGGCGATGGAGGGAGGCCGTGAGAGGGAGAAGGCACTGTCGGGAATGGCTAGGGCACAGTGGCGGAAATCGGAGGGCCCTCGGTGGCTGGCGGTCGTGCTGCCAAGTCGTAGCAGAGGGGGCGGTCATCGCCGGGCTAGGGCAGAGAAGAGAGGAAGAGGAAGGGAACCGCCGCGGTGCCGGTTAGGGCACGGGAGGAGACGGCGGCTCGGCGCGAGGAGGAGACCTCGGACACGCGGGGAAGGGAAAAAAAATGAAGGAAAAGGAAATAGAAAATAAAAAGAAAAGAAAAGAAAATAAAAAGTAAAATCAAACTTTTCCTCGCTTAAATGGGTAGCCTAAACAGGCTTTCCCGGGGCCTAGTTTTCATCCCCGTAAACTCGTCCATACGAGCTCCGAAAAATTTCAGAAAAATTTCTAAAAATTCTAGAAAATTTCCTTATCATCATTCTCCATTTTTCTGGTGTTTCACATTATTGCAATTAGGATAGATTAGCTTAGGTTTTGTTACATTCTTGTTGGTTTCGTTACATGCTAGTTTCGTTTTATGCTTTACTTATGTTGTCTTTTATTTTCTACAATTATAGTTAGGTTACGTTTAGCTTTATTATTTGCATTGTTTTTCATTTACTAGATTAGGTTTCATCTAATGCTTTGTAATTTCATTTCTTATTTTAATTGTGTTGATAGTTAATTCATAGCGTAGTGTGATAATGCGTTGTGGATTAATTATTCGCACTTAGTTAGATTTCATTCCAGCATTAGATTAATTTCCTACATGTTCTGCTTTTCATTCGTAGGATTTAGAATCAAAACCCCAAACCCCTAATTCTATATTAAAAATCCCAAAAATAGAAATAACATACGATCCTAAGTTTACCATTCTATCGTTGCTTTCGTTGGCGGACGACCCAAGTCATTTCTATGCTACATTAGCATAGGAGGAGTTTGGTACTTCATTGTTTGATGCCCAATTCACGACAAGTTGGGCCATAATCAGGGGGATAGCTTTATATATCTAGTCGGAGAGCCGGGTGCACTTTAACTACAAGTTACTATGATCCCGATCAGACAAAGGGTCGACCAGGCTCAAGACACTTTTTCTCAAGACATTGACCAGATCTCTCAGAACACAACATTTCTCCAAAGGCTCGTTATATGCCCATTCAGACAAAATACAAACCGAGCCTAATGCACTTAAGGGCTTAGCTTCATATTACTGATCAGACGGATTTCTAGCATGCACAAGTTATTATACTGTTTCTCAAACAAACTCTCAATGTGTCCAGGGCATTATATTATTTTTCGAATGAATGTCTCAAAACTGCATAGAATATAGCCGAGTGGCTTAATGCTGAGAGAGCCTAACAAGGTGGCTGGCTTAACGACCAGTCGAGATATAATTAGCAGACAACATCATAACAGGACGGCCGGTTTAATGATCGACCGAGATATACTCAGCAGACAATATCCTAACCGTCTGTCAGAAAAAAAAAACATGTGTTAGATAATATTCTCTTGGAACCTTCTTCAGGGATTCTCTTGTCCTCTGTCAGCCGACCATTTATAACAGTATATTCTTTCATCAGCCTCAATAATAATAGAAGCTAAAAATGACAAAAGAGGTACATATGTAGGTAAAAGGAAGATTACTTGGATAAATATTACACATTACCTAACAAACTCTAGCATACTTTGCCACCTCATGATTGCAGAGTTTTCTAAGAGGTGGTATATAAAGGGGGAGTCCTCTCCGTGGTGGAGGTACGTTCTCTGAACATCTATAACTTTATTCTCGCTTGCATGTTCTTACTGTTCTTCATTCACCCGTCCAGATTTATACTAATTTGAGCATCGGAGGGCCTTCGTTGGGGACTCCCCCCTGCTTTCTTGGCATTGACGATTTTGTTGGCTTGTCTTCGTGTACGCAAGAGTAGAAGGAAGCTTTCCTATGGAGTGAAAGGTCTTCTACCAGTTAACTTTCGATTCATCATGCCCAGCGAGTCATTTCTGTACTTTTCAGACAGGATCAAATTTGGCGCCGTCTGTGGAAATTTTTTCTTGAGTTTGAGAATCAGGGATGGAAGAAGTTGGAAGACTCACTACTATTACTCTGGCACTAGAAGACCTAGATCTACTCATCAATGCCAGAGTACAAAGATTACTACTACAACAACAACAACAACAACAATAGGGAGCCATTGGTGGTACTTTGTCGCCACCTATTACGAACCATAAGTGCACGGTTACATTGTCAGTAATATACAAGATATTGAATTCACAGGGACTGTTGATTAAGCACTAGTTAACTTCACACAGTGAATTATCTAAACAATTAAAGGTTGGTTCTCAAATGCTAGAAGAGAGGTTGAGAAGAGGGAAGAAAAGGTTTAGACAAAAGAGAAAGAAGAAAGGAGAAGGTGAAGTTGAATTTGGGGATGGATAGATTCTAGGATTTCAGTTTTATTATGATGCTAGTTAATGTCCCTATGCATTGTTCATCTACCTAACTCCATTCTTATACTCCTGTAGGACTTCTAACTAGAGTCTGATACAACCCTGTGAAAGTCATACCAGAGAGTCTACCCAAGTTATAACGCATTAAGTAAAGAAGCAACTCTAGAAAGTCTATCTAAAGGGTTACCCTCTATCACAGGTCCCCCCGGTCATACAATTGCTAGAGTTAGCTAATGTACTTCCTAATGGTAGTACTGGAGTATCCACTGTTGGATCGTAAAGTTCGCTAGGGGGGAGGTGAATAGTGATCGTCGAAAATTCATTATTGAGTAAGCAACAGAAACAGAAAATTAAACACAATGCTAACAAAACCAATTTTGCTTGGTTCAGATCCTTCGTCGACTCCTACCCCGAGGCCCACACGTGAGAGTGCTTTCATCGGGCAATCACTAATAATTCATAAAAGTATTACACGATTTAGTACAAGAATTATGAAAAGAATACCGACAACAAGGAAAAAGGAATTGAGTCATAGATTGTCGGAGGAGCTTCGTAGCATCGCAAGAACAGTTCGCAACAGAGAAATCGAAGAAAGAAGTTGTGTGTTTTTGCTCCAGGTGGAGGACTCCTTATATAGGTAGCTCCAGGCGCTCGGATCCCTTTTGGGCGCCTGGACTGTGACGCCGGTCAGCTAATCAACGCACTCCATATTGTGACGAGATAAACTTTTACATTTCGGGCACCCAAATCCCTTATGGGTGCCCAGACCAGCTTCGGGCGCCCGAACCCCTTTTTCCAACAAAAGCTTTTTCCTACAAGAAAAAGATTAGTCTGAGGTAATAAACATTATACTACCCAACAGAACAAAAGTTACCACAAATATAAAACAAAGTAGTAATTAGATTCTGTCTTCTCGAGACCAGAATCTAGTCATGATCTCAACTCAGATTTCTAAAATAGATTTAAGTTGGATCGACGCTTATAGTTTCCTCAAACGGGGAACACGTTCTCACCAAGTCACTCCCCTCCAATGACTTACCTTAACTTACCATCCTGCTAGATATTCGGTCAGCCCGTCGACCTGTCTAGATTTTGTACCAGCTATCTGGTTAGCCCGTTGACCTAGCTGGACTTCGTGCTAGATATCTGATCAGCCCGTCAACCTATCTGGCCTTCGTACCAGCTATTTGGTCAGCCCGTCGACCTAGCTAGATTTCTTGCCAGATATCTGGTCGACCCGTCGACATATCTGGACTTCTTCTGCACACTCAGTTAGATCGTTAGATCACAACAAATCTAATTTAACTTACTTTATCATTCATCAAAATCTGAGTTAGACCGTTAATGCTAACCATACTAACAATCTCTTACTTTTTGATGCAATGACAACCTGCGTTAAGTTAGTAAAAAATATACAAAAATAACTAGACAGATGATATGGTTTTCCAGGTTTAGACTATTTTTGGTGTTTTGTCTAGATTTTTGATTTTGGTGTTTTTCTAGATTTTTGCTAACTTAATCCACCTAACCCTCCCTCTTTGACATTCATCAAAAAATAAGTATAGACAAGTTAGGGAAAATTGACTAAGTAAAGGAAAGACAGCAAAAAACTTTTCTAGGATTACTTAGGGGAGTTAACTATAAGAATAAGTTAATAATTTTTAAAAAAAATTATTAAGTGATTTTCAAATGAATGTTTTAGTAAATAAGTTACTAATATTGGAAAAGTCTTTTAAGGACATCTTATAAAGTAATTTTTCAAAAATGAAGGTTTTAAAATTTTATGTCAGGATATCCAAATAACTAAAAAAAATTCAAAATCTACTAAATTTCCAAAATATAAGTTTTCCAAAAGTTACAAAATATTTTTGCAAAAACTTAACTTTAAGGTTAGAGGATTTTTTTAAAAAAATTTCAAAACAAAAGAAAAGAATATTTTGAAAAGAACTAAGTGTCTAAGATTTTGAAACCAAGATTTTTTTTTAAAAACTTCTTTTAAAGCACTATTTCAAAAACTTAAATAGTTGTCAAATTGATTTTTTAAAGCTAACTTAAAAAATAAAGTATGAAAACATTTTTGAAATTCATAAGGCTGATAAAGTTAAAAAAAAACTTTAAAGCTTTGAAAATGCTAAAAAAATTGAAGCAGTTTTCAAATCAATTTTACAAAATGGGTAATAATATTTTTTTAAAAATGGCAATATTTAAAGCTATTAATCCTCCCCCTTAATTTGATAACATAGTGAGATCAAGCATTATGTAATAGTTAAAGGGAAACAGATAAACATACTTTTCAAAATAATTTTCTGAATCGTTTAAAAGGTTTTTCAAAGAAAAAAAATCTGACTAATTTGTTTCCAAAATTTTCTGAGTAAACCTAAAAAAAGCTTTTGAGAAAAGTAAATATTTACAAAAGGTACGATATTCTTAGTAAATGTTTTCTAAAGATCATTTAGTAAAGATTTTCAAAACAGTTTTAAGGAGGAATTTTTCTAAGTAAGATTTTCAAAAGGAATTTTAAAGAAAAATCTTCTAAGGATTTTTTAGAGAAGAAAATTTCCTAAGGAATATTTAATGAAAAAGCTTAAGGAAACAATTTTCTAAGTAAACATTTAAAGAAATTTGATCCTCCCGCTGAATTTATTACTCCTCCTTAATTTATATCTCCTCCTTAAATTAACACTAAGATTTGAATATGTTAAATTTCAAAGCCTTAGGACATTTTTCTACCTAAGTGTTTTGGGGGATTTAGGATTAGTAACACTTATGTTTATAAAGTTTATTATTTACATAATTATCTCTCTATACTTGGTATAATTATTCATTTAAGTTTGATTAATCATTAATCAATTATTCTAAAAATGAATAATTTTAGATTTAGGTATATTAAGTTAAACTTTAGTTAAGGTTAAATAAAATAATTTATTATTAATTCAATAACAGATAATCATTATCAATAGTTTATTGATTAACTTTTACTTAATTCAATAATTTAATACTTATTTGATTGAAATAATTTAAATTTCATATTAATTGATTGAGTTAATTGATTAATGAAAGTATTAGTTATAATTTAACTTTTCATTTACTTTATTTTTTTTAGATTTAACTTAAGTAGGATTAAATAAGTTTAAAGTTAGTATTAACTAGAAGTTAAATTTATTAAAGTTATTAAATAAAGTTAAGTAAGGTTCAATTTAAATCAATTATGATTTAATTAAAATAGCTAAAATTTTAATTAATATTTTAATGTAAAGTCAACTTTGATTTAGAAATAACTTAGTGTAAAGTTAATGTTTTAATTAGGTTAAGTTAACGTACTAATCAAGTCAACTTAAGTCCTTAAATAAAGTTAAACTAAACAATTATTTTTTAATTATTTACTTATTAATTATTAATTTTAAAGTTTAATTTAATTAAATTTTAATTAATTTAATTAATATTTAAGTTTTAAGTTAAGTGTCTAAGTTTTAAAATGACTTTGAAAGAATCTTTTAAAATAATTTTTAAAAGGATTTTATAAAAGAAAAAAGGATTTTAAAAGAATTTTTAAATTTATTTTAAAAATAATTTTTAATAGAGTTATAAAAATGATTTTTAAAAGAGTTTTTTAATGATTTTTAAAAGAGTTTTTTTAATGATTTTTAAAATGATTTTTAAAAGAGTTTTTAAAATGATTTTTAAAAATAATTTTTTAAAAGGATTTTTAAAATGATTTTTTAAAATAATTTTTAAAAGGATTTTTAAAATTATTTTTATATTATTTTTAAAATAATTTTAAAAGATTTTTAAAATGATTTTGATTGAGAGATTAATTGATTAATTAATCTTATAAATAAATTAGGAGATAAGTATGTTAGGTTAATTTTTTTAATTAAGGTTATGAATTAAGTATATTTAAATTAAATAAGTTGTTAAATTCAAGTTGTTAAATTAAGTTGAAATTTAAGTTAAATAACATAGATTAGAATTAATTTTAATTTTAATTTTAATTTTAAGTTTAGGTTTAATTTAAGGTTAACTTAACTTAATTTTAATTTAACTTTAAATATTAATTTTAAGTTTAAATTTTATGTTGTAAGATTATTTTAAATTTTAAGTTTAAATTTTATTTTAAATTTTAAGTTTAAAGTTTAATTTTAATTTTAAATTTAAGTTTTATTTTAAATTTTAAGTTTTAATTTTAATTTTAATTTTAAATTTAAGTTTTATTTTAAATTTTAAGTTTAAAGTTTACATTTAATTTTAAATTTTAAGTTTAAAGTTTAATTTTAATTTTAAATTTAAGTTTAAATTTTAAGTTTAATTTTAAGTTTAAATTTTAATTTTTAAAGTTTAATTTTAAGTTTTAAATTTAAGTTTAAATTTTAAGTTTAATTTTAAGTTTAAATTTTAATTTTTAAAGTTTAATTTTAAGTTTTAAATTTTAAGTTTTAAATTTTAAGTTTTATTTTATGTTTAAATTTTAAGTTTAAAGTTTAATTTTAAATTTAATTTTAAGTTTTGTTTTAAATTTAAGTATAAATTAATTTTTAAGTTTTAAGTTTTAATTTTAAGTTAATTTAAGTTTTAAGTTTTATTTTTAAGTTTATTTAAGTCTTAAGTTTTTTTTTAATTTAATTTAATTTAATTTATTTTTAAAATTTAATTTAATTTAATTTATTTTAATCTAATTTAACTTTAGGGTCCTTAGTCATCTCACTCAATCTATGTTTTCAATTAGGAAATCCTATAATTTTTGTGAGACGAGTTAAATTCAATTTCAGGGTTTGGTTTAACTTTGTGTTAGATTCAGGTTTAGCTTTGGGCTCAATAAACAGACATTGTTTGGATAAACTTCTGGGCTATGGTGAGTCACCTGGACATCATTAGAGTAACCATGCCTTTGAGATTTTTTGAATAGTCCTATCCATTGAACTTAGTACAAAACCTTGGTCTAATTAGTTAGGATTCATAAGGGGTAGCTTCAGTTAGTTCCACTAAGCCAAATGCACCAAGTCGAAGCTATATCTTCCTAGACATGTATAGACAGAGTTTTCCTAACCTACTATCATCCAAAACTTTACCAGTACCGTAGGTCAAGTTAAATTTTTATCCCTTTTTAATCTAATCCTAATTACCCTGCCGGGTAGGTTAGTTTTTTTGGAGGTGCCAATTAATTTGGAGTCTCCTCCTAAATTATTGATTTTCCTTTTAAGATTTTTGTATAATTAAAGAAAATTTTATTTGTATTTAATGTGTAATTTAAATTTAAAATTTTAATTTTTAATTAATTAAATTGGACAAATTGCCGTTCTTTAAAGGAGTGTATTTAATATTTAAATTCTCTTTCAATCTTAATTTTATTAAGTTAAGATTATTTTTAGTGTTTAAGTTTTTATTAGTTTTTAAATTTGAATTGTTTGAATTATATTTCTTTAAAGGTTTATCTTTTAACTTTGTATTAAATGTTGATTTTGAATTTTCTGAATTATCTTTGTTTAAGATGTTATCTTTAATATTTAATTTTGAATTTGTTAACTTTGGTTTTGATTTTATTAAAGTGTTTGAATTTATCCTTATATTTTCATTGTCTTTTAAATTTATATTATTAGTTAGAATTTATTAAATTAGTCCTATCTTTAAAATTTAATTTTTTATTAATTAAATTATCTTGGTTTTGGATATGATTTTTTAGATTAATATTATCTAGACTATTAAATACTTTATTAAGATATTTATTGATTTTTTTCTAAATCTATTTTATCATTTTTTAAATTTAAATTTATTTTAATGTTTGAATTAATTATTTCTATATTTTTATTTAATTTTAATTTTTCTAAATTAATTAATGTGTCTAAATTGATTTGGTCAATGTTTTGTTTGACCAAGTCACGGTTGATGCCAATTTGATCAAAGTCTTGATTGACTGGATCAAAATCTTGATTGTGCAGCATCTTAGGGATAATTTCATAATTATCTAGATTATCATGCAGATAATTTAAACTACTACTGATAAGGGTATTTTGGTTAATTATACTAACCTTAAGTGCATCCTCTAATTCAGTAGGCTTCTCCATTGGATCTGACTCGAGTCTGGATTCGATTTTGACTTGATTCTCTAACTCCAAGGGTTCCTCGTGAAACTTGGTCTGGTAGGTCCAAAACTCGTGAGCATCCTTGACCTTTCATATCCTGCTTGTAACTTTGTTAGGTAATAGATTTGAAATTAACTTTATTACCTTTTGGTTTGCTTCCGAGTTCTCGGTAGATTATCTCAATGCCATGCCGCCATCAAAGTTATTCATAAAGATGAAGCTTTCCATCTGCATCCTCCATAAATTGAATTCATGCCTCTCGTATATCTCATATGGTGGCAGTTCGTGGATGCTCTGTCCTTCTTGATGAGACATTGATACACTTGTAAAAATTATAGACACGAAGCGATTTCTAAGACTTTATCTTGGGGTAAGTAGTGTGGGAGATAAAGAATTTAAAGGTATTTCACCAATTTTTTTAAAAAATAATAATAAAAAGTATTATGAATTTTTTTTACCAGAATGGTTATTTTGTCAATTTAAACTAATAGTAAAAACATTGAAGTGAATTTTTCAAAAAAAAATTTGGAGGGAAAAAATGAAAGGCGTAAGAATAATTTTTAAATGAAAACGATATATAATTTTACTTTTGAAAAGGACCCCCTTTGCCTGATTGGTGATTGCAAAAAATCAGATCAGTATTTGCTCTGATACCATTTGTTGGATTGTAAAGTTCGCTAGAGGGGGGGGGGGGGGGGAATAGCGATCATCGAAAATTCGTTATCGAGTAAGCAACGGAAACAGAAAATTAAACACAATACTAACAAAACCAATTTTACTTGGTTCGGAGCCTTCGTCGACTCCTACTCCAAGGCCTGCATGTGAGAGTGCTTTCATTGGGTAATCATTAATAATTCTCAAAAGTATTACACGATTTTGAACAAGAATTATAAAAAGAATACCGACAATAAGGAAAAAGGAATTGAGTCACAGATTGTCGAAGGAGCTTCGCAGCGTCACAGGAACAGTGCACAATAGAGCAATCGTAGAAGAAAGTTGTGTGTTTTTTCTCTAGGTGGAGGGCTCCTTATATAGGTAGCTTTGGGTGCCCGAATCCCTTTCGGGCACCTAGACCGTGACGTTGGTTCAGCCAATCAGCGCGCTCCACGTTGCGACGAGATAAACTTTTGCATTCCGGGCGCCCAGATCCCTTCCGGGTGCCCGGACTAGCTTCATGCACCCGGATCCCTTCTGGTCGCCCGAACCCCTTTTTCTAGCAAAAGCTTTTTCTTGCAAGAAAAAGATTAGTCCGAGGCAATAAACATTATACTACCTTGCAAAATAAAAGTTAGCACAAATATAATAAAAATAAAGTAGTAATTAGATTATGTCTCCTCGAGACCAGAATCTAGTCATGATCTCAACTTAGATTTCCAAAATGGATCTAAGTCGGATCGACACCTACAGTTCCCTCAAACGGGGAACCTGTCCTCACCAAGTCACTCCCCTCTAGTGACTTACCTTAACTTACCATTCTGCTGTTGGTTGCTACACCCGGATCCCGTTCTGTTTCCCCTGTACAAAAATTTGTACAAGCACAGAACTTAGCCTAGCTACCCATGTGCTCTACTAAAGTTAAACTTGGATTGCAAACGATGCTTAACATTATTATTCCAAGTTGCTCTTCAGAAGTTAAACTTGGATTGGAAATGATACTTAACATTTTTACTCCAAGTTTAATCGATGTAATCTTCCTAAGTTAAACCATATTATAGAAGTTGATTAAATATCTATTTCAAAGATTGACTTCCAAGTTAAAAATGGCGAGAAACTAGACCTTCTTGATTATGGGATCATCCACCACTTCCTAGACAAAGCCTTTCAAAGAAATTGGATATACAACTTCTTACAGTAACCCTAGGTTTAACTACAGATACCACAATAGAAACATAAGATCGAAACACAAAATCAAAATACAAAATCGATACCACGAAATCGAAACATAAAATTGCTAGCCTCTTGTGTTGGTGTTTCAGAATTTATGCAAAGAAAACTAACTAATTAATTCGAAACAGAAACCATTAATTAGTTATACATTTCTTTGTAACTAAAGACCTCTTGATCTTTTGTTGTATTCCTCTCCTCCTCTTGGATGTCATGTGGGCGACGATCTACTAAGATAACTCCACCTGAACCACTTCTTCTCCTCCAAGACTCTCGAGCCACCAAGGGATGCCAAAATAGGAAACTCCTTTTCTTCTTCCTCTCCAAGTTACCGACCACTAAGATAGAGTCTTCTCCTTTTCTTTTAAGTTTCGTCCACCAATGGATATGAAGACCGACCTTAGAAAGAAGAAAGGGAGAGAAGGAAAGATGGTATGCCGCCGGCCTAAAGGAAGAAATCAAGGGGAGAAGAGAAAAGAGAGGGGTCGACCACCACAAGGATTAAGAGAGAGGACTTAGAGAGATCTTAGAATTGTCTTCTCATGAGGCACCCTCTACTTCTCTTTTATAATCCTTGGTCATGGCAAAAAAGGAAAGTTTTATACATAATTAAAACTTCCTTATTTGTGACCTCCCCTTAACAAGGAAATTTTAACAACAATTAAAATCTCTTTTTTCTAAATTTCCTATTGTACATGGAAACAAAATGAAAGTTTTAAAATTAATCTCTTTCTTTCAAAACATGTAGACAACTACAAAAAGGAAAGATTAAATAAAACTTCTCTTTTAAAATCATGGTTACAAAAAGGAAAGTTTTATAAAAAATTAAAATATCTCTTTTGAACATTATAGATAACTACAAATAAGGAAAGATTTTAACAAAATTAAAATATCTCTTTAATCTTTTGTAGAAAGCTATAAAAGGAAAGATTTTAAAAATTTAAAACTCTCTTTTAAAACCATGAGGATGGCTATAAAAGGAAATTAAAATATGTCTTTTAACCATTGTAGATAGCTACAAAAAAGGAAAGATTTTAACAAAATAAAATCTCTCTTTTAATCATTGTAGACAACTACAAATAAGGAAAGATTTTAACAAAATTTTATTTTAAAACAAAACTTCCTTTTCCTTTTCTAGTGGCCGACCCCTAAATTGGGTACCAAGCTTGGCTGGCCACCTCTTAGCTTCCAAGCCCATGCTTGGCCGGCCCCCTTGCACCAAGAAAGGATGTGGCCGACCCATTACTTGGGTAAGAAGTGGACTTTATGGATATAAGGCTTTATAGAGGCTAGCTACAACAGGGGTCGAGAGGAGGAATTGGTTTTGGTCTCCCGATGAGCTTGAGCTTCCTGTGTTCGCCCCGAACACCCAACTCAAGTTCATCAATAATAACTCATACCACTAAAGAGTTATTATTGAACTACTGCACCAATCCCATATTACATTATGGACTCCTTCTTATTATGAGTGCGTTAATCTCCCTGTTTTTAAGATATCGAATGTCCATTAATCAAATGAGTTCCTAACACTCACTTAATTAACATCTAGCTTTAAGTGTAATACCACTCAACTTCATTGTCATGTCGGACTAGGTCCATCTGCAGGGTTTACATGACAATCCTTATGAGCTCCTCAAGGGCACATCATCAACCTAGATTACTAGGACATAGTTTCCTTCTATAATTGACAACACACCATATAAATAATATTATTTCCTAACTTATCAGGCCTATTGATCCAACTAAATAAATCTCACCCATTGACAAATTAAAGAAATAAATACTAAGTATATGTACTTGTTATTATATCGGGATTAAGAGCACACACTTCCATAATAATACAGGTCCTATTTTTTATGCAGTCAGTATAAAAGAACAAGCTCAAATGATCCTTCTTAATATACTCATAATGTACTAGTGTAATTTTATAGTCAAGATAAACTAATACCAAATTACACTACAACCATTCCAATGGTTTGTCCCAATCCATCTTGGTTGTGAGCTACTATTTATAATTTATAAGGAACTGATAACATGATCTTCTGTGTGACACCACACACCATGTTATCTACAATATAAATTAAATGGACAACTGTATTTTACTAATGCAGACATTTGACCAATGCGATTCTTATTTCAAAATAAATGTTCATACAAAAAGCTAGACTTTTAGTATACATCTTAACAATCTCCCACTTATACTAAAAGACGATGCTGCCATACATCTGATTCCCATCCCCTCAACATATCAATCTAAAGCTTTCTCCTGAAGGGCCTAAGTGAAAGGATCCAGTTTATCTACTGATGCAATCTTGGTGACAATAACTTCTTCTCATTTTACGATGTCTCGTATCGGGTGGCACTTGCACTCAATGTGTTTACTTGCCTTATGGGCTCGTGGTTCCTTTGTGTTTACTACTGAATCATTATTATCACGATAAATTATGATAATTTTGGGCAAACCAGGAATCACATCTAAGTTCATCAAGAAGTTTCTGAGCCATACAACTTCTTTGGCTGCTGTAGAGGCTGCCACATACTCAACTTCTATGGTGGAGTTCGAAACACATTTATGCTTAACACTCCTCCATGTTATGACTTCACCTCCCAAAGTAAACACATACCCCGAGGTTGATTTACTACTGTCCCTATCTGATTGGAAGTCCAAATCCATGTAATCCACAGGGAGCAAATCATTTGCCTAGTAAACCAGCATATAATCTCTAGTCCTTTTCAAGTACTTTAATATATGCTTTACGATAGTCCAATGTCCCAGTCTTGGGTTACTTTGATATCTGCTAACCATGCTCACGGAAAAATAGATATCTGGTCTCGTACATAGTATTGCATATATTAGGCTCCATACAGCCGAAGCATAAGGAACTGCTTTCATGTCCTCTATCTCCTTTGATGTCTTAGGACACATATCTTTAGATAAAGGTACTCCATGCCGAAAAGGTAGAAAACCTTTCTTGGAGTTTTGCATGCTAAAATGAGCTAGGATAGTATTGATGTATGAAGCTTGGGATAAGGACAATATCCTTTTCTTGCGATCCCTTATTACTTTCATCCCAAGAATATGTACACATTCTCCCAAGTCCTTCATATCAAAACACTTGGACAACCATACCTGATCTTGTCCGAGCGCCACCGGATCAATACCCTTACTTCTGACAACATTTTGACATTGTTGCCAATGAGCAAAATATCATCTACGTATAGTACAAGAAATACCACCACATTTCCGTTACGCTTCTTATATACACAAGACTCATCCGGACACTGAATGAATCCATAAGACTGGATAACTTCATTAAACCGAATGTTTCAAGATCTCGAAGCTTACTTTAGTCCATAGACTGATTGATCTTACATACAAGATGCTCTTTGCCCTTCGCAATGAATTCCTCTGGTTGTTTCATATGGATGTTTTCTTCAAGACTTCCATTAAGGAAAACTGTCTTGACATCCATTTGCCAAATCTCATAATCCATATGAGCAGTAATAGATAAAAGAATCTGAATAGACTTAAGTATGGATACCGGCGAAAGGGTTTCCTCATAATCGATTCCCTCTTTCTTAGTATACCCTTTTGCAACAAACCTTGCTTTGAAAGTTTCAACCTTCCCATCTTTACCTCTTCTTCTTTTGTAGACCCATTTACACCTAATGATTTTTACACCATTTGGTGGTTCTCCAATTCCAACACATCTTTGGCTCTATACCCCTTAGCCTTAAAAGGTCTCTTGATCATTTTTCCTTCCAAGCAAGACTTGCAGGTTGGAAATTTTTCCACCACCAATGAACCCAAAAGTCCATCGACTATTAACCTTTGAATCCTACTTAAGTTAATATGACCTAGCCTTAGATGCCAAAGATATGTTTGGTTCATTTTCGAAGGTTGCTTTCTCTTATTTGAATTAGAAGATGTGTTATTAATTTCCATTTGTTGCATCGTGGGAGTTATTGGATTTAGAGTATAAATTGCCAACCAACGTACCAGAATAGATAACTTCCCCTTTTTTTTCTTGATAACAACTTTGTCATCAAAAGAGACAGAATATCTATCCTTAAATAGTTTAAAAACTGAAATCAAGTTCTTTCTAAAACTTGGTACGTAAAGACAATTTTTCAAAATCAATGTTTTATTCTTATCAAAAGATAAATAAACATCTCCCACTGCAACAGCCGCCACTTTCGTAGCTTTGCCCATGTAGACGGTGATTTCCCCTTCATGTAGTCATCGGGTTTTCTGGAACCCCTGCAATGAATTGCAGACATGATTAGTGGCTCCTGTATCTACACACCAGGTACTGGTAGATAACACCACTAAACATGTTTCAACAACTAACGAATAGGATACACATTTATTGTTCTCAATTTTGCGAGGATAGTCTACTTTTTGTTTCCAATCAATATAATTGGGACTTGTAAGTGTATTATCTAATATAACAGCTAGGGGATTGAAAAACATTTGAAATCCTAAGAATCACAAAATTTTTGGTCAAGATCTTAAAATAATATTGATTCCTCAATATCATTTAAATTCACCAACACCTCAAAACACCGTGAATTTTGTATGCCACGTCAGTGTGGATGTATACAAATTCAAACATTTGTATGAGAAGATTTTACCCATTAATTTTATTATCTTATCAACATAACTTTATGACAAATAAAATTAATAGTTGGTCTGTCTTCGATCAACATTTGGTCAAAACCTTAGAATTTAAAATTGATCCGGTGGTAAGAATCAGGGGCCCACATAGGGAGGGGTCAATGACACGGGGGAGTCAAGGTTCCGGCTGAGCGGGGGGAAGCCACCTGGCCGACCGGCCGGAGTAAATCCCTTGCCGGTGTGTAGATAGCTCGACCTCGGGTCGAGCTTCTGACGCTCACAAGCTCCCTTATAGCGGAACCGTCGTGGCGAGCGGCCGATCCTCTCGGCCAAACCGCAGGTCAACCAGATCGCACTCCTGTCCGAGTATTTGACCGAGCGCCCTTCTCGCCCGGTCTGATGCGCATGCGCACCCGAGCACCCTGGAGGCCGAGCGGGCATCCCGTCCGGCCCAGTAAGAGACAAAAGACTTAGAAGAGGACAAAAAGGTAGCTAGTGATATCATTCTCGAGACACCTACCGCCGACAATTAGCATGGTCGGCGGCTGGGCTGTACCGAGGATCGTACGGTGGAAGTTTCCACTGTCATGGCAGAGATATGCTCAGACAATTGCTGTATGGCGTCAGTCATGCTTTTCTGACACAACTATTCTGAGGTATGCTTTGAGGAGCGTGCACACCTCGGGAAGTGTGCACGCGCCTCTCCGGGGTCCTATATAAAGACCTCAGGACTTCGACGGAGGTATGCTTTTCTCATCTACTATAGCCACAGTCTCGTTATTTTACCTCTGCTTCATCTCGCCGTTGCCTGACTTGAGTGTCGGAGGGTCGTCGCCGGGAACCCCTTCCCGGCCCGGCTTTGTTGCAGGTTCACCGGAGGTCCATGTCAGCGCGGAGATCACCCGAAAGCAGTAGAGAGCACCACACCCCTAGTTTTCGTCGACTCAACGCTCGGACAGGATCAAATTGGTGCCATCTGTGGGAACACACCTGAATCCGAGCCGAGAAGATGGAAGAAGCTGGACACCAACTCATGGTAACGCTCTCTCCCGAGGAGCTCGACGCACTCATCCAAGTGCGAGACACAAAGATGGTCGAGCAACAGTAGAAGGCCCAAGCCGAGAGGACAGCGCAGCAGGCTGCCTCGGTTTCTGGAGGCCAAGCGGCAATGGAGGACCGACCGGAACAATACTCTACCTGGGCACAGAACAAGGGGTAGACCGGCACACCAGGAGACGCATCACCCGCCCCTATTCCGTTCCATTGGGCCCTGTTCCAGACTCCATCGGAGCTGGCCCTAGCCAACTAGGGGTCGTCCGATGAAGCGCCTGTGCGGGACGCCAAAAAGGGGAAAGCGCCACGTGCAGACTCATCCCCTAAGCGGGTCAATCGCTAGTTCTCCGAGGCGATCTTACAAGACCCTCTCCCAAAGCATTACACTCTAATATCGATCAAAGAGTATAGCGGTACAACCGATCCGGACGACCATCTCGGTAAATTCGATAATGCAGCTACTCTTCATCAATACACTGACGGAGTCAAATGCAGAGTCTTCCTCACTACATTGTCCGGTTTGGCACAACGCTGGTTCCGGAGGTTGCCGGACGGATCAATTAAGAGCTTCAGAGACTTCCGAACGACATTCCTCCATCACTTTGCTAGCAGTCGACGCTATCAGAAGACTAGCGTCAACCTCTTTTCCATGAAGCAAGGGCCAAGAGAAACTCTCCTAGCCTACATCCAGCTCTTCAACCAAGCAGCTATGGACATCCCCGCGGTCTCGTCTGAGACAATGATGCATGCTTTTACACAAAGCTTAGTCGACGGGGACTTCTTTCGCTCGCTCATTAGGAAGCCGCCTCGCGACTACAACCACATGCTAAAACAAACAAGTGAGTATATTAACGTGGAGGAAGCGCAAGCGGCTTGAGAGAAGGAAGCGCCAGGCGAGACCCCAGCCCAAACCGAACGGAAAACACACACCAACCAGCAAACGCCGAGAGGACCACGTGCCGAGGGGATGAGGGCACCTCAAGATTCCAGGTCGCCCGCCGTTCAGCACATTGCGGCTGAGCGGCCTCGACAAAAAGGAAAGGTATGGACGCCCATGTTTTGCAAGATCCATCAATCAACCACTCATAACACTCGGGACTGCCGAAGTCTCCCCCCGGTCAGCCAACCTGAGCCGAGGAACTATCGCCGCCGATCACCTTCCCTGGACAGGCGAGCTCATCATCAGCACGCCGAGCGGTGAATAGTTAGGCGTTCACCCGAGCGGCACTGCCATCAGCAGCAACATCACCAGCCAAGGGCTAATCCTCGAGTCTCCCATGAGCAGGCCAGACCGTCTACTCGGGAGGAAGAAAATAGAAGTAATACCGCTCGGGGGGAAATCAATATCATCGCTGGTGGACCAACAGGTGGTGTCTCTAACCGAGCCCGCAAGTCGTACGCCCGACGACTGGAAATTCATGTTGTGGGATGCAGCCAAGAGAAGGCGAACGGGCCGACCATCAGCTTTGGTCTTGGCGACCTCGAGGGAGTGGAAGTGCCGCACGATGATGCCCTCATCATTCGAGCAGTAATAGTAAACTACACTATTCATCGCATCTTTATTGACACAGGGAGTTCGGTCAACATCATCTTCAAGAAGGCGTTCGACCAGCTCCAGATCGACAGGGCGGAGCTGCTACCAATGACCACACCCTTGTTCAGATTCACGGGTAATGAG